>NC_056444.1:53178464-53497750 GCF_018296145.1 Oncorhynchus tshawytscha
GATTTAATTACCACTTTCTACACTGATCTGTTGACTTATTGTCTGTTATAGTCATACCGGTTAGCCTACATGGGATGATTAATGATAGCATAAGAACTTTGTTCCACTTTTTAAGCAGTTACTTTTCAAAAGAAGGGAGATACAAATTTAACGTGGAACAGAATTGAACACAACACAGGATCATTTTGAGCTGTATTAAATGCTTTGAAAAACTGGGCCCTGGAGTGGCATTTTCCTGGGAAAATGTGTAATGTTGTGATGGCTATGGATTTAAAAATAGCTTTGATCTAAGAGATTCAAACTGGTTCTCGTCCCTATCGGGTTTCCAGATCCTGCTATTTGGTTCTTTGTTAGAAGGAGGAAAGTGTGTGTCACTGTGTCGAGTCATAAAAGAGAGATGCTGAGATTAGAGACACGGAGGTGCTGGGCTTCATCTGGTTTATTATAAACCCTGGACACACACATAGGCAGACACACACACACACACACACACACACATGCATTACATTTGATCTCAGTGTAATGCAGACAGATGTTCTTGTATTACCTTTACACATGCCAATCATACCGTACATCTCTTTCCTGTAACTCATTATTAAAATGACTATGACATTTACATTGCCAGATCAAATGAAAGCTCAACCTCCCCACAATATTTCCTGTTCTGCTCTCCAAATATGGCAATTGCCATGGCAACCACATGGAGAGGGAAGCTCTTATTGGCCAAGGTCCCATGGGGATGGGCAGTAGCGCGAGTGCTAGGAAGCCAGTTAGTCCGGAAATCACAACAGAGGCGGGGTCAGTGTGATGGTGTCAGAGTATGATGTCATTGTGGGTTGTAACAGGGAGATGAGTGGTGAATGAAGAGTAGCAAATGAAAAGCAGAGAGGCTGATGGACTGGTCACAGACTGGTTGTAGAGACAGATAGACAGACAGACAGACAGACAGCAGGAGTGTTAAGACACACAGGTTGCACACAGGTTTCCCCTCAATCAGCAGACTGGAGATGGGTCCCAAACAGCAACTCAGCAGGTAGAGTTGATGCACACACACACACACATTTTTTTCCCCCCAGAGTCCATGATCATGCTTTGTAGCCTACTTCTTTGAGTGAGTTATGACAGACTACCTGTGTCATTTAGTCAGTTAATTAAGTAAAGAGACAGGTTCAGTATACAGTAACCTCCATTGAAATTACAACGCTGATTTTCTAACATTGCAAACTATTGGTCAATAGTTTCTCCCTATTACTTAGTGATCAGTCATGCATTGAATATGAATCAAAGTGAGACAAATTGGAAGGGTACTTGGCTCTTCTTACTGGCACGGATTTCAGTGATAGCTGATTTATTAAGGAATGTTTTACTTGCAATGACCAAAATGTAAAATGTCAATTTATGATTGTGAAATAATGTTAAAGATTACTATCAGAAGTAGCAGGCTTACACAATGTGGATTTGTATAAGACTGTCCTATTATTTGTGGTTGCTTATCTGTTTGTGTGTGCGTGCTCATGTGCGTGTGTGTGTGCGCCGATACGTAAGGTCATGGATGTGTACGGTCTGCATGAGTGAGTTTGTCAGGAGTCTTGAACAGTGTGTATTGACGCTACATCATGTCTGTGTGCCCACTGTCCTAATGACACATTCAAACAGAGCAGGCCATTAACTCATTGGGGTGTGTGATGTAGATGGCTTTTTAGATGGAGCACACTTCAGTGAGGCCTGTAGACAGGAAGAGGAAACGTAGGAGCACACTTCAGTGAGGCCTGCAGACAGGAAGAGGAAACGTAGGAGCACACTTCAGTGAGGCCTGTAGACAGGAAGAGGAAACGTAGGAGCACACTGGGGCCTCAGTGGGGCCTGAACAGACAGGAAGAGGAAACGTAGGAGCACACTTCAGTGAGGCCTGTCAGTGACAAGAAGAGGAAACGTAGGAGCACACTTCAGTGAGGCCTGCAGACAGGAAGAGGAAACGTAGGAGCACACTTCAGTGGGGCCTGCAGACAGGAAGAGAGGAAACGTAGGAAACGCCTAGGAGCACACTTCAGTGAGGCCTGCAGACAGGAAGAGGAAACGTAGGAGCACACTTCAGTGAGGCCTGCAGACAGGAAGAGGAAACGTAGGAGCACACTTCAGTGAGGTCTGTGAACAGAAAGAGGAAACGTAGGAGCACACTTCAGTGAGGCCTGTAGACAGGAAGAGGAAACGTAGGAGCACACTTCAGTGAGGCCTGTGAACAGAAAGAGGAAACGTAGGAGCACACTTCAGTGGGGCCTGTAGACAGGAAGAGGAAACGTAGGAGGACACTTCAGTGAGGCCTGTCAGTGAGGACAGGAAGAGGAAACGCCTGCAGACAGGAAGAGGAGGACACTTCAGTGGGGCCTGTGAACAGGAAGAGGAAACGTAGGAGCACACTTCAGTGAGGCCTGTAGACAGGAAGAGGAAACGTAGGAGCACACTTCAGTGGGGCCTGTAGACAGGAAGAGGAAACGTAGGAGCACACTTCAGTGAGGCCTGTAGACAGGAAGAGGAAACGTAGCCTAGACAGGAAGAGGAAACGAGCACACACTTCAGTGAGGCCTGCAGACAGGAAGAGGAAACGTAGGAGCACACTTCAGTGAGGCCTGTAGACAGGAAGAGGAAACGTAGGAGCACACTTCAGTGAGGCCTGCAGACAGGAAGAGGAAACGTAGGAGCACACTTCAGTGAGGCCTGTAGACAGGAAGAGGAAACGTAGGAGCACACTTCAGTGAGGCCTGTAGACAGGAAGAGGAAACGTAGGAGCACACTTCAGTGAGGCCTGCAGACAGGAAGAGGAAACGTAGGAGCACACTTCAGTGGGGCCTGTGAACAGAAAGAGGAAACGTGCCACAGTTAGTTAGGGACGGCTGATGGGGGGTGATCAATCTGACTTAACTGCTATGATACTCCAAATTTGTTGGGAGACAGAAAAGCTCAGTCCATCTGGCCAGAAATAGTGGAGATTTGTCTTGTAACTTCTATGATTAATAGCTGAGAGAGCTGTTTTTTGTGTGTGTGTGTGTGTGTGTGTGTGTGTGTGTGTGTGTGTGTGTGTGTGTGTGTGTGTGTGTGTGTGTGTGTGAGTGTGTGTATGTGTGTGTGTGTGTGCGCGCGTGTGAGGGTCGTGGAACACTGGCATACCAAAAAAAAAAAACATAAAAAGCATTGATCAAAATATTTATACAAATATAACATTCTGATTATGAAACTGATAAGAATGATTTATGATTATTGAACCAAGAATGTGTGAATTCAAAAATATTTGTACTCCCTTTGTACTCCCATTGGTTCATTCTAGATCCAAACAAAGTATTCAAATGCGTGTATGAATGTTTGTACAGAATGGCTTTTGTAGCCCTCTAGCTACAAAAAACTTTCAATAACAAAAACTCTTAACTTCACCTCATATTCAACTAATGCATCAACATTCACAGAGAGAGAGAGAGAGAGAGAGAGTTACTATACTTTATTTATAGTGTAGAAAGTGGTTTTGGGGAAACAGCTGACGAAGTGGGATCTAATGATGAATGTAGCACCAAGAAAAGCTCGGGGGAAAGTCACCGGAAAAAAACTGTAGCACTGCTCTTTTGTCGACAGTACCTACCTGTCTACTGATCAGTTGTTCTAACCTTCTTATTGAGACTGTCACCTATAGATGTTACTGCAACTGTACTGGTGCAATTCATGTACCTATGTAGGAGGCAGTGAAGAGAACTTCCTCATTTGAGAACAGTAAGCCATTGTATTCTTCTATTCCTAATGCTAATTTGTGATGCTGTCCATTTCTGTCTGTGCCAGGATCATGCGTCCCGATGATGCCAACATAGTGGGCAACGTGCATGGTGGCACCATCCTGAAGATGATTGAGGAAGCTGGATGCATCATAGGAACACGCCACTGCAACACGCAGCCTGGGGTACGTGTGTGCCTGTGCGGAACTGGGTAAAGTGTGTGTGACTGATTTGCACCAGGAACAAGCATTGGCTGCTAAAGCTGTGAAACGTTAGCCCTAAGTTGATATTTTATAGTGCTTGCACTACCAGCATATCTGAAGGCAAAATGTTCCTCAATTGCAGTTTTATTAATATAATCTGTCGTCTTACTGCTTGGCTAGAACGAAAGCCTGCACATACCACACTTGCCCTCTGCTTTTTAATAAGAAGCCCCATCCCTGTCTTAGAGTCTACTTCACCTGAGCTGTACCTACCTCGTCAGTTTCACCAGTAGCTTCCTTTTGATTTGCATCCTCATGGTATTGTCTTATCCATTCTTAGCACATTCTGAACATGTTTTAGTAATTACAATCATCTGCGTCACATGCAGTGACATTTTTATAAGAGCATTATTATTATTATTAAAGCTAATCTCATGCTATTTTACACATTTTTCCATGATGCTGAGAGAAAATGTTGCTGTTTTAGAGCTCAGGGATTCTTGGAAGACGGGAACAATCTCAACGTTTTCCCCACAAATATTTGTCTTAAAGGGATACTTTGGGATTTTTGCAAAAATACCCTTTATCTTCTTCCCCAGAGTTAGATGAACTCGTGGATACTGTTTTTATGCCCATGTGTCCAGTAGAGGTCGACTGATTAATCGGAATGGTCGATTAATTCAAGTTTTCATAACAATCGGAAATCGGTATTTTTGGACACCGATTTGGCCGTTTTTTTTGTGTGTGTTTTTTTTTACACCTTTATTTAACTAGGCAAGTCAGTTAAGAACACATTCTTATTTTCAATGACGGCATAGGAATGGTGGGTTAACTTCTCTGGGATATGTGGGATGGTAGCGTCCCACCCCGCCAACAGCCAGTGAAAGTGCAGGGCGCCAAATTCAAAACAACAAAAATCTCATAATTAAAATTCCTCAAACATACATGTATTTCATACCGTTTAAAGGTAATCTTGTTGTTAATCCCACCACAGTGTCCGATTTCAAAAATGGCTTTACAGCGAAAGCACCACAAACGATTATGTTAGGTCACCACCAACTCACAGAATAATTCAGCCATTTTTCCAGCCAAAGAGAGGAGTCACAAAAAGCACAAATAGAGATAAAATTAATCACTAAACTTTGATGACCTTCATCAGATGACACTCATAGGACTTCATGTTACACAATACATGTATGTTTTGTTCAATAAAGTGCATATTTATATCCAAAAATCTAATTTTACATTGGCGCATTACGTTCAGTAGTTCTAAAACATGCAGTGATCTTGCAGAGAGCCACGTCAATTTACAGAAATACTATTTACATAAATGTTGATGAAAATACAAGTGTTATACATGGAATTAGAGATATACTTCTCCTTAATGCAACCGCTGTGTCAGATTTAAAAAAAAAACTTTACTGAAAAAGCAGACCATGCAATAATCCGAGTACAGCGTTCAGACAACAAAGCAGTCAAAAAGATATCCGCCATATTGGGTAGTCAACATTAGTCAGAAATAGCGTTGTAAATATTCACTTACCTTTGATGATCTTCATCAGAATGCACTCTCAGGAATCCCAGTTCCACCATAAATGTTTGATTTGTTCGATAAAGTCCATCATTTATGTACAAATAGCTTCTTTTGTTAGGGCGTTTGGTGAACAAATCCAAAAGCGCATTCAGGTCCAGCCGAACGTCGGACGAAAAGATCAAAAAGTTCCGTTACAGCCCGTAGAAACTTGTCAAACTAAGTATAGAATCAATCTTTAGGATGTTTTTATCATAAATCTTCAATAATTTTCCAACCGGAGAATTCCTATGTCTGTAGAAAAGCAATGGAACGAGAGCTAACTCTCTCGTGACCGCGCAATACGAGCCTGTGGTACTCTGCCAGACACCTGACTCATTCCTCTCTCATTCGGTCCCATTTGGTCCCTATTGTATCTACAATAGGGACTGAGTTAAAAAACTATAAGCCTCAGATTTCCCACTTCCTGGTTGGATTTTTCTCAGGTTTTCGCCTGCCATATGAGTTCTGTTATGCTCACAGACATCATTCAAACAGTTTTAGAAACTTCAGAGTGTTTTCTATCCAATAATACTAATAATATGCATATATTAGCATCTGAGACAGAGTAGCAAGCAGTTTACTCTGGGCACCTTATTCATCCAAGCTACTCAATTCTGCCCCCCCTGTCACCAAAAAGTTAACTGCCTTGTTCAGGGCAGAACGACAGATTTTTACCTTGTCAGCTCCGGGATTCAATCTTGCAACCTTACAGTTAACTAGTCCAACGCTCTAACCACCTGATTACATTGCACTCCACGAGCCTGCCAGGAGCCTGCCTGTTACGCGAATGCAGTAAGAAGCCAAGGTAAGTTGCTAGCTAGCATTAAACTTATCTTATAAAAAACAATCAATCATAATCACTAGTTAACTACACATGGTTGATGATATTACTAGTTTATCTAGCGTGTCCTGTGTTGCATATAATCGATGCAACACAGGGGGATGATATAACAAAAGCGCATTTGCGAAAAAAGCACAATCGTTGCACGACTGTACCTAACCATAAACAACAATGCCTTTCTTAAAATCAATACACAGAAGTATATATTTTTAAACCTGCATATTTAGCTAAAAGAAATCCAGGTTAGCAGGCAATATTAACCAGGTGAAATTGTGTCACTTCTCTTGCTTTCATTGCACACAGAGTCAGGGTATATGCAACAGCTTGGGCAGCCTGGCTGCCAGAATTTTATGTAATTATGACATAACATTGAAGGTTGTACAATGTAACAGGAATATTTAGACTTAGGGATGCCACCCGTTAGATAAAATACCGAACGGTTCCGTATTTCACTGAAATAATATGTGTTTTCGAAATGATAGTTTCTGGATTCGACCATATTAATGACCAAAGGCTTGTATTTCTGTGTGTTATTATGTTATAATTAAGTCTATGATTTGATATTTGATAGAGCAGTCTGACTGAGCGGTCGTAGGCAGCAGCAGGCTCGTTGTTACGGTTTTCTTCCGTCGAAGGAGAGTCGGATCAAAATGCAGCGTGGTAATTTTGATACATGTTTAATAAAGAATAAACACGAACAATACAAAACAACAAACGGAACGTGAAAACCTATACAGCCTATCTTTTTTTATTTTTTATAAAAAATAATTTATTATCTTCAATACCATTCATTCTTTACAACTCATAATTTTCATACATACTCAAATAATGGTATTTAAATTTAACTAATTTAACTAAACAAAAAACCCAAACAAAACCTCAGGGGAGCATCTTCCCTCCCCGTCACCCTACAAACTACCTTTCTCTATCTCCCCGTCCCTAATCTATCCCCTTACAAATCTAAATGACACCCAGCCCTAAACCCCCCTTCCACCTCTCCCGAGCAGCATGCTGCCCCCACTTCCTCTCCTCCCTCTTCATCCTCCCCCTCAAATCTCCTTCCACCCTCCTCACTATCCCTTCAACCCCCAATCTCTCCCTGTCTTCACCATGTTCTGCCTGGCTTCCCACAGCCCCCGTTTAAAGAGACTCATGAGAAGCCAGAGCAGAAACCTGTCCCTATCCGTCCCTCTCGCTCTCCCTACACCTCTCTCTAACCTGGCCCACGTCAATACAAAATCCCCCCTTACCAAACCTAACAACACCGGTGCCCTAGCCCATACTACTCCGGCAAAGGCACAGTCCCAAAAGACATGGCGCACAGTCTCCTCCATGCCACAAGAGGATCTTGGACAGGTGGGGATTGCACCAAACTATACCGGTACATGATGGAACGTACCGGCAAGCACTTATGGAGGCTCAACCAATTCAGGTCCTTGAGCCTGTTGTCCAGACCCCGCGCCTGCACTCCCTCCCAGACCACTTCCGAGATGCCCACTACAGGCGCCGGACTCCCTGCCTTTCTGACCTCCTCGTACAGGTGCCTGTGATCTAAACCTACTCGGGCAACTTCAACCTCAGGGTGCGCACGCAGCCACTTGGCCGCATGACCAAAGTGCCACGGCAGCTGTTCCGCCCGAGGACCCGTGTTAGACCACACCATTACGCTTCTCGCCTGATACGAGAAG
Organism: Oncorhynchus tshawytscha; assembly: GCF_018296145.1. NCBI lineage: Eukaryota > Metazoa > Chordata > Actinopteri > Salmoniformes > Salmonidae > Oncorhynchus > Oncorhynchus tshawytscha. The sequence goes on from NC_056444.1 coordinate 53,186,525, forward strand.
AACACCCGCAGGAGGTAACCGGGCGGGTGTATCACTGGATGAGCAAGCTCTGTTAACAAGAAAGAAACAAAAATTGCGTCCAGCTTGAGGGGGAAATGTGGTACCCCCCTACCTCCCTCCCCGATGGGACAGAGCATGCGACCCACTCGCACCTGCCACTCCACATGAACTGAAACACAAGCCTCACTAGAGGCCTCCTCAGACAAGCCGGCAATGGGTAGATTTACGCCAAATACAAAAGAGACGGCAACACATCCACCTTTAGGACCAGGACTTTGCCCATAAAAGACAAATACCTAGCCTTCCACATTGCTAGCTTCCTCTTTACCACTGCGATACGCATGTTCCAGTTTAGCGTCGCTGAGCCGGAGGTCTCAAAATGGACCCCGAGAATCCTCAGGGCCCCTTCACAGAGAGATAACCCCCCGGGCACATCCGTTCTACCGCGCCATCTTCCGAAAAACTTGACGGAAGACTTTGCATGGTTCAGAACTGCTCCCGACGCTCGGGTGAAATCCCCAAAGATGGCAAGGGACCTTGTCAGGCACGAGTCCTTGCACAGCAGCAAGGAAGTGTCGTCGGCGTACTGCGTCATCTTAACACGCAGCCCACCACTTCCAGGGATCAGCAAGCCTTCCACCCCTGTGTCTTCCCTAATGCAGCCCCAGAGGCTCCATGTACAGAACAAAGAGGAGAGCCGAGAGTGGGCACCCCTGCCTGACCCCAGACGAGAGGTCAAAAACTATTTACACTAACTCGGCACCCCGCTCCGACATATAATGTACGAATCCATCCTATGAACTTCTCCCCAAATCCTAATCGACCTAACACTCTGAATAAAAAGGATCTATTCACGCGATCAAAGGCTTTCGCCTGATCTAGCGCTGCTACCATTAAAGGCAGTCCTCTATCTTCAACCCAAGCGATGGAGTCCCTGATTAACTGTAGGTTCCATCTAATAGAGCGGCCCTCCACCCCGCACGTCTGATCCTCATGGACGACGTAGGGAAGGGCTGTGCGCAACCGGTCTGCTAAAACCTTTGCAAGTAGCTTGTAATCTACACACAGCATGGTCAACGGCCGCCAGTTGCCAAGGTCTGTTACTTCCCCCTTCTTATATAAAAGTGACAGCACACACTTGGTCGAGGACCAAGTATACCCCAAAACTTGAGATAAAACTCAGCCGGCAGCCCATCCACCCCAGGCACCTTCCGTTTTCCCATCCTCCTAAGAGCGCTCTCAACCTCTTCTAGTGAAATCTGGGCCTCCATCACTTCTCTAATGTCCTCCGGCAACCGCCTGGACAAGTGTTCTAAAAACACATTTCCCTGCTCTACATCTATTTCCCTTTCCTTAGATAAACCTTGGAAATGATCAGTTGTCACCCTGACCATATCCTCTGGTTCTCTTACTATACTACCATTTTCTTCCCTAACGCCATGCATTACCTTCCTACTCTGTCTGGCCCTAACCGACTTAAAGAACATAGCAGAACAAGTCTCATTGTGTTCTAGAAAGCCACTATGCGCACGCTCCAGAAAAGCTCGAGCCTTCCGCTCCTGCAACTCCCTGAGCTGCGCCTTTAGGGTAGCGGATCTCTCCCAGTCAAACGACCCGCCGAGGTTGCCTGCCTCGTACTCGAGTTCAATTAACCTTTGGATATGATCCACCTCCCTTCTCTCCTCCCTTTTTTTCCTCTTGCAATACCCTATTATAAAAGCCCTAATCCTCACCTTAACTAATTCCCACCACTCTAACACCCCCTCGCACATGGACCGGAGGCCTTCAAGCCTCCAAAAGAAACCATAAAACCTGTCAACAAAAGCCTGCTCCTCCAGCACATCCCGATCTAACTTCCAGTACCCCCTACCAAAGAGGCAGACTGGTGACCCCACCTGCAGGAGCACCCCGTCGTGATCCGAAAAGAAAACAGGCAACAGCCGCCCAGACAACTTACCCAAAGACCTGGGTACAAAAATATAGTCGAGCCTCCGCTCAACCCCCCTGGAGTTGCGCCATGTAGGACCGGCCATTTTCGGAGTAGTGTGCAGCCCACCATCAACCAGACCATGGCAAGCCATTAGCCCGGTAATGGCGCCTGCACTGCTATCCCCCCCTATTCCTAAATCTGTATTAAAATCCCCCCCTATCACTAATTTCCTATTTGTGACACACAGGGGCGTCAGACAGTCCACCATCTCCCTCCTGTCTGCCACCACCTGTGGCCCATACACCACCACTAATCTAAATTTACAATCCCTTATCGTGACATCCACCCCTATAACCCTCCCCTGCATTACCACAAAAGAATCCTCCACTTTTACCTCCCTGTGCCCACACAAAATCCCTACCCCCGATGAGTGCACCCCCCAATACCCCAAACCGACTCCCCCTTGTCCCACTCCCTCTTAAACCTACTAACATCACCTCCATCCCTCAGGTGAACCTCCTGTAAAAAACAAAAATCAAACCCCACACCCTCCAAATAACTAAAAACCGCCCTCCTCTTAACAAAATCCCTTAAACCCCTTACATTTAAACTAACAAAAGTAAAATTAGACCCCATGAAATAATAAAATAAAAACATGTAATACACTCAAATTCTAAACCCAGACAGAAAAAAACAAAAACAGGAGAATCACCCGATGCTCCCCTGCTCCATATCTACTGGTGAGAACACCATCCGTACTCCCGACATCCCCCCCTCTTCCTCCATCTCACCAACCCAGGATGCAGGAATAGTGTTTGGCTCCGGGTTGCCCTGCACCCTGGGTCTACCCCCACACTCCTCCCCCTCCCCAGTGCTGCAGCTGGTTTGGAAAAAAATCGGGGAGGCTGAGTCCCCCCCCAAAAAAACTCCCCACCTCCTCCTGTACCCAGTCCTGAGTCTTGTTAGGTGTGTCCCCACCCAACAGAAGTTGAGGGCCTGGGGAAACCAGCAGCAACCCAGAGGTTTCTCCCACCCCCATCACTCTCTTGGCCATCCCCTCCCTCTCACTGTCGGCCAATCGCACCCTCCTCTTCATTCTCTTCTTTGGTGATGGCGGCAGTGGAGAGATACCACCCTCCCCCCCGCCAGCTCCTCCACCATACCCCTCATCTCTTCCACCAGGGCACTTTCCCCCCAGTCCACTTGCTCTTCCACCGTCTCCTTCTCCAACACTCCTCCCTCGCTTTCTTCTCTCTCATGCTCCTCCACTCGGTTGCCTTCTTCCGCCGCTTTTCCTGGTTCTCCTACTCCCGTGCTTTCTGTTTCCTTCTCTCTTCCATCCGCCGCTTCTTGCTCCTCCTCCTTCCTTGCGACCTTCCCCTCTGGACCTGTACTCTGGTCATGAGGCGTGCTTCCTTCGACTCCTCTTCTTCCCCCGCTCCTGCTCCCCCCCCAGCCGCAGACGCATATGACCTCTGATGGACCGGGCACCCCGGCGACAGGTGTGCTGACGAGCCACACCCATGGCACGCCTTAGGCTTGTCACAATCCCTCGCCTCGTGTTCCTCAGATCCACAAAATCTGCATTTTCTTGTGCTGCACGAAGCGAATATGTGGCCGTAGGCCATACAGTGCCTGCAAAATGGGGTCTGAAGTGCATAAAACAACGTCCCCCTGTCAGCCCCTAGGGAGAACATAGCAGGAGGATGGAGGCAGCCACCATGTCCCTTTGGGTCCTCCCTGAGGAGGGCCTGGAAGCCTCTCCTCCCATTCCAAAACCCAAGGGAGTCTTTGAGGTGCCTTGCTGAGGAGACATTATCCATGTATCTCCCCAGAAAGGCCCTCACCTCTTCGTCCTTAAGGTATGGGTTGTAAATGTTGAAAGTTACAACCCTAAAGTTGTTCTTCGCCAGGCTTGTTATTTCATAGTGGCTCATCGGCCTCTCACCTCCCACTGCTCTTGCCCTTCTCAGGATATCATCGTGTTTCTCCTCTGTATATAGTGCCACGTCGTATGCTCCCTCCAACGAGTTGCCTTGGAAACAAAACACGTCCTTCACCGTCAGCTTTAGAATCACCATCAATATTATCCTTCCAAAAGTTTCCCGTACTAAAGGCTCCAACTCCTTTTCCTTCCAAGCAAACCAAATCGTGTTGGCCAGCCCAATCCCAGGGACCGACCGTGTTGATGTATTTTGCACCATCTCCGCAAGGAGAATGGCGCTCGTTCTCTTCTCTTCCAAAACAAGGAAAAAAGAAAAAACCAAAGTGACTGAGCCTATTCTGGTGCAAACTAACAGAGACAGGAACAATCACCCACAAACACACAGTGAAACCCGGGCTACCTAAATATGGTTCCCAATCAGAGACAACTATAATCACCTGACTCTGATTGAGAACCGCCTCAGGCAGCCATAGACTTTCCTAGACAACCCTACTCAGCCACAATCCCAATACCTACTAAAACCCCAATACAAAAACACACCACAAAATAAACCCATGTCACACCCTGGCCTGACCAAATAAAGAAAGAAAACACAAAATATTAAGACCAAGGCGTGACACTCGTAAGCATTCATTCAAACAGCACTTTTGTGCGTTTGCCAGCAGCTCTTCGCAATGCTTCAACCATTGCGCTGTTTATGACTTCAAGCCTAACAACTCCCGAGATTAGGCTGGTGTAACCGATGTGAAATGGCTTTTCTAGTTAGCGGGGTGTGCGCTAATAGTGTTTCAAACGTCACTCGCTCTGAGACTTGGAGTAGTTGTTCCCCTTGCTCTACAAGGGCCACGGCTTTTGTGGAGCGATGGGTAACGATGCTTTGAGGGTGGCTGTTGTCGATGTGTTCCTGGTTCGAGCCCAGGTAGGGGCGAGGAGAGGGACGGAAGCTATATTGTTACACTGGCAATACTAAAGTGCCTATAAGAACATCCAATAGTCAAAGGTACAGTGAAGGAAAAAAGTAGGTATATGAAATACAAATGGTATAGAGAAAAATAGTCCTATAAATACTATATTAACTACAACCTAAAACCTTTGAATACTGAAGTCTCATGTTAAAAGGAACCACTAACTTTCATATGTTCTCATGTTCTAAGCAAGGAACTTAAACGTTAGCTTTTTTACATGGCACATATTTCACTTTTACTTTCTCCTCCAATACTTTGTTTTTGCATTATTTAAACCAAATTGAACATGTTTCATTATTTATTTGAGGCTAAATTGATTTTTATTGATGTATTATATTAAGTTAAAATAAGTGTTCATTCAGTATTGTTGTAATTGTCATTATTACAAATAAATAAAGAAAATCGTCCGATTAATCGGTATCTGCTTTTTTTGGCCCTCCAATATTCGGTATCGGTATCGGCTTTGAAAAATCATAATCGGTCGACCTCTAAAAACCTCTAAAAACATAACCATTCTATCAGATCGTTCAGCACTCTGACGGAGTTGATGTTAGATAAAAATTGACATTTTCTTCCTATTTCAAGTTTGTATACACAGAAGCAATTAGGTTTTTCCTCAGTTGCTTACGACTCTAAAACCTAATTAAATGTAACATATTTGAACCAAAATTCATATTCTATCGTAATCTATTATACAGAAGGAGTTGACAGTTTTTGGTTGTGACCATGGAGATTCCAATATTGTTTGTTTAAATCTATCAAAAGTAGAGAACTTTACAGACCATTAGTGATCTCGGGGCACTACATGTAATGAGGACATGAATACGGGGTCCTTATGGTATAGCTGGCCCTGCTCATTCCTGATTCATTCAGCATTTTAAACAAATCTGACAGAGTTGACCAAATCTCCAGACACATCTTTTGGGAATCGCAGTTTTGAGAGAAATATTATTTAAAGTCACAGAGGGCTATTGCAAGAAACTACACAAGGTAATTTTCCAGTTAATATCCATTATTGCCAGTTTTCTTTCATTTTAAACACTTTTTTGGAGAGTTTGAAATTGAGATCCTTTGCTCCAGACAAGGACATTTCCAGGCGAAGAGCCGACATGGAAGTTAATAATATTTAAAAGCCAATATTTATCAAGAATCTCCTGCTATTTCCTGCTATTCTAAACATTTTGCCATGAGACTGAGAGAATATTTTGCACTTTTAAAGCTAATATACTGTAATTCTAAACATTTATTTCATGGCTTTTGACGTGTTTATATGCTATCTGGGGGGCCCGACCTCTGGGGGGATCCCAACTCCCTCGATAAGGGTTGGAGTCCCCCAAAGCTCATTGGGGTGTGTGCTGTGTTAGTGGTCACATGGTGTTCCTCTATGAGAGATAAGATGGCCTCCGGTTTCATTTTCAGGGCACTCCAACATTCCTCACATACTGTAACTGAACCTGTCCCTCTAATTCACATCACCTCATCTTCCCAGACAAAACGACTGTGTGTATGTATGCGTGTGTGTAGGTGTGGGTGTGTTTGAAAGAAAATGTCTGTGTCCCAATACTTCCTCCCTTCCTTGAGGGCCCTATCTTAATACTCCACATTGTTTAACCCAGGTAAAGAATGCAGAGCAGACTTTGAATGAATCTTCGTCTAGATGCATTTCTAAAGAATTGGGAAGGGCCAATATTTGAGCGTGTTAATGTAACGTGTCATGGCTGGCATAATCTGAGCATAGGAGAAAGGCTCATTTAGAAGTCAATGCTTCTAAACTCAGCAAAAAAAGAAACGTCCCTTTTTCAGGACCCTGTCTTTCAAAGATAATTCGTAAAAATCCAAATAACTTCACAGATCTTCATTGTAAAGGGTTTAAACACTGTTTCCCATGCTTGTTCAATGAACCATAAACAATGAATGAACATGCACCTGTGGAACGGTCGTTAAGACACAAACAGCTTACAGACGGTAGGCAATTAAGGTCACAGTTATGAAAACTTAGGACACTAAAGAGGCCTTTCTACTGACTCTGAAAAACACCAAAAGAAAGATGCCCAGGGTCCCTGCTCATCTGCGTGAACGTGCCTTAGGCATGCTGCAAGTAGGCATGAGGACTGCAGATGTGGCCAGGGCAATAAATTGCAATGTCCGTACTGTGAGACACCTAAGACAGTGCTACAGGGAGACAGGATGGACAGCTGATTGTCCTCGCAGTGGCAGACCACGTGTAACAACACCTGCACAGGATCGGTACATTTGAATATCACACGGCAACAACAACTGCCCGAGGTACACCAGGAACGCACAATCCCTCCATAAATGCTCAAGACTGTCCGCAATAGGCTGAAAGGCTGGACTGTAGGCCTTGTAGGCCTGTTGTAAAGAGCAAAAAGTGCCCTTCACTGACGAGTCGCAGTTTTGTCTCACCAGAGGTGATGGTCGGATTCACGTTTATCGTCGAAGAAATTAGCGTTACACCGAGGCCTGTATACTGGAGTGGGTCGATTTAGAGGTGGAGGGTCCGTCATGGTCTGGGGCGGTGTGTCACAGCATCATCGGACTGAGCTTGTTGTCATTGCAGGCAATCTCAATGCTGTGCGTTACAGGGAAGACATCCTCCTCCCTCATGTGGTACCCTTCCTGCAGGCTCATCCTGGCATGACCCTCCAGCATGACAATGCCACCAGCTATACTGCTCAGTCTGCGTGATTTCCTGCAAGACAGAAATGTTAGTGTTTTCCCATGGCCAGCGAAGAGCCCGGATCTCAGTCCCATTGAGCACGTCTGGGACCTGTTGGATCGGAGGATGAGGGCTAGGGCCATTCCCCCCAGAAATGTCCGGGAAATTACAGGTGTCTTGGTGGAACTGTGGGGTAACATCTCAGAGCAAGAACTGGCAAATCTGGTGCAGTCCATGAGGAGGAGATGCACTGCAGTACTTAATGCAGATGGTGGCCACCAGATACTGACTGTTACTTTTGATTTTGACCCCCCTTCGTTCAGGGACACATTATTCCATTTATGTTAGTCACATGTCTGTGGAACTTGTTCAGTTTATGTTTCAGTTGTTGAATCTTTTTATGTTCATACAAATGTTTACACATAATAAGTTTGCTCAAAATAAATGCAGTTGACACCGAAAGGACGTTTTTTTTTTTTTTTGCTGATTTGACATTATTGGAGTTTTGTCCATAAATCTGCTCATACCAACTCTTGTCCGGTCCAGATGTGGCCTCGGATATGGCCTTGGATGTGGCATTGGGTGTGGCCTTGAATTTGGCTCCGGATGTGGCCTTGTTCTTGCGCTGGCTTTTGCTTAGGTTGGAGTATCCTGTAAAACAGGTTTGGTTGGTATCAGAGAGAGCAAAGGCGTCTTGATCCCCGACAGATTTGTGTTGTTGACTGGTGAATGATAAAGGGAAAAGGAGAGGGTAGAAGGCTAGGGAGTGCTACATGGAGATGCAGTTCAATTTGAAAAGTAGAATTGAATGAAGGTCTTTGGTTTGTCAATAGGGAAACAAGGAGGACGAATGATCAAATTCTCTTCAAATAGTTATGTAAGTAAACCTACCTGGTTTTGGGCAGATAGTCCGTATCTGGTCGTTGTACTAGAGATTGTAATAAACATTGACTGGACACAAATAGCCGTTCCCAGTACCTTGTCATATTTATACAGTCCACTAGGTGGCTCTCCAGGGCTGAGAACGTCTGCATGGATATCTTGAATGGGTATAGACACCATTTGCTCCTTACATAGACAACCAAACATATAACCATGAAAGACAACTGTCGGTGTTAAGACATTGCTTGTGTGTCTTTTTTTTGTCAGGCCATAAATAATTATATATTGTCACGGGTTGTGAAGGATCATATCTAACCTAGATGATGTGAAATGTTTGGCCATTGTCAAAGCTGGGAACCGGAACCTGGACTAAATTGCATTATTTATATATTTATTTATTATATATATATATATATATATATATATATATATATATCTCTCTCTCTCTCTCTCTCTCTCTCTCTCTCTCTCTCTCTCTCTCTCTCTCTCTCTCTCTCTCTCTCTCTCTCTCTCTCTCTCTCTCTCTCTCTCTCTCTCTCTCTCTCTCTCTCTCTCTCTCTCTCTCTCTCTCTCTCTCTCTCTCTCCCTCCCTCCCTCCCTCCCACTCTCCCACTCTCTCCCACTCTCCCACTCTCAGGATCGCTGCGCAGCGCAACTGGCTCGCGTGGAGCGTACCGACTTCCTGTACCCCATGTTCATCGGGGAGGTGGCTCATGTCAGTGCCGAGATCACCTACGCCTCCAAACACTCCGTGGAGGTGCAGGTCCACGTGATGTCAGAAAACATCCTCACAGGTAACCATAGCGACAGTCCATTACGCGTACCTCTTCCAATAAAACGTAAAGTGTACCCTCCTTCACACTCCGTGGAGGTGCAGGTCCACGCGATGTCAGAGAGCATCCTCACATGTAACCATAGTGACAGTCCATTACGCGTACCTCTTTCAATAAAACGTAGAGTGTACCCTCCTTCATGTCGATGAATGTCATCGAATATTCAAATGTAACACTTGCTGTCTGAGAGTGTGTCTGGCCACAACACTTTTGGACGACCAATTAGCCAAATATTGTACTTTGGAATTGGCTCTGGGTGGGTTAACGAATGACCTCATTGTGTTTGGCGGCGGTCGGTCACTAGGGGGCAGCGCGGCGTAAGTCAAAGAACAAAATGGGAAAAAAATACTTCCTATTGTGTTCTCTTGGACCCAAAATGAGGGCTTGTGACATTAATGTTTCTTCCGTTGACAGTTTACTTCTATGATGTCATATACGTGCTTAGTCGTGAATGGTATGGTTTTGTACCAGAATAATGTTACCCCGCTGACATCTTCTGCACAGTACAATCAAATGCTTCAGAATGGAAAGACTTGGTGTTTACATGTGTTGACATTCTGGTGTAGTTATTTAACTTGATATGTTGGTGCTCCAATGGTGTGAGTGCAGTTATCGTCTTCATATCTCATGGTTACTCCTCAATGAGCTGCACACATCAGTCCCCTGCCTGGTCCCCAATTCATGATTTGGCATTATGTGTGGACTAGCTACTATGTATTGGGACATTATCTGTATATCCACATCAGCTGAATATCCACATTCATGTGCGTGTTGTTGTATGTATGTAATCTTGGGCTGAGTGGACATGCACTGTAGACAAATATAGACTGCTGTTAGAGGTTGGATATTGGAAGGTACACACACGGCTAAAACGCACACACACACTTATGATTCAGGTACACACACACACACACACACACACACACAGACTCCCCGTGGATGAAGGGAGCGAACAGCACAGTGGCACGGCCTGACATGCTCTTCTGACCCTGAAATGTCAGCTGACATGACAATGCTGCAAATGAATGGCCAAGCAGTATTCTGATCATATCTGTGACCTCAACGGAAAGCAGCATGAGACAATCCAATGTGCATCTTGGCCAAAAAGGCTGTGACCATTTTGTCTTTGAAGAAAACACACAGAATAGTCATGTATGTTATGAATGTTGGTGTGTTTTGTTTGGATCCTATCATCACCACAATGAATACACTGGACATTCCCACTAGCATGCTAAGCTGAAATAATGTACATTTGTGTGTTTTAGTTCAAAGTAGACTCAGCGAAATGAGGCAGATGCAAAAAGTAAACAGCATATTGGGTCAATTTCCGCAACAACTAAGAGCGTTGAAGCACGAGGCTCAACTTCTCCACTGTTTTGGTACCCTGGTACCACGCTGTGTACAGCCTGAAGTGAACCTGTGCACATGCTCAGATGCTGTGTGTGACTGTGTGAGAGTGAAGTCCTGCATCACTCCCATCTCAATATCTGCGGTGCTGCTCATGGCAATGTCATTTCACTGAGTCTACCTTTAAGATCAATAATGGATCAGAGGAAAGAGAGCGAGAGAGAGAGAGAGAGAGAAAGGGGGGATGAGAGAGAGCGAGAGAAAGGGGGATGAGAGAGAGAGAGAGAGAGAGAGTGAAAGGGGGTGAGAGAGAGAAAGGGGGAATGAGATACAGAGAGAGAGAGAGCAAGAGGGAGAGAGAGGGGGATGAGAGAGAGAGAGAGAGAAAGGGGGATGAGAGAGAGCAAGAGAGAGGGGGATGAGAAGAGGAAACAAAAGTGTGATCCCCCAGGCGGCCGTTGCCACAGCAACAATGTTTCTCCGTGTGGCAGGAGCAGGTTGGGAGACGCGGGGGCAGAGCGATGAGGATGACAGGTGGAGAGAGAGGAGCTAGCTGATGCTGCTGCTGCTGCTCCACACTGGCACAGCCAAAGACACCCTTCAGTCAGGGTCCTTCCTGAGGGGAGGGACTATAACTAGCCATGGGGAAGTCTATTAGGTCTGTCCTATGAAATACAATGGGCTGGAGTAGGCATTTTAACAAGATTGCGCTTGTTCATTTCCATTCATTCTCTACCCTACTGACTTTGTCCACTAAATAGTATAGAAGTATAACATTCTGAACACAAACAAATGCTAGCAATGTTTAGGATAGCAGGGTTTCTCCCTTTTGGCATGGGACATATTCTCCCTGTGTGTGTGTGTGTGTGTGTGTGTGTGTGTGTGTGTGTGTGTGTGTGTGTGTGTGTGTGTGTGTGTGTGTGTGTGTGTGTGTGTGTGTGTGTGTGTGTGTGTGTGTGTGTGTGTGTGTGTGCGTGCATGTGTGTGTATGTATATAGGTGTGTATGTTTGTGTGTGTGTGTGTGCGTGTGTGTGTGGGCATGTATGTGGGTTTGTGTATGCATGTGTGTTAATTTGTGTGTTTGTGTATGTGTGCCACTGTGTGTGTGCTGTGCCAGTGTTTGGCCCTTTAAAGGCTCCTGCAGGCCCTAGGGGAAGAGAAGCTAACGGGAGCAGACATTATTTGCTTCTGTCCTTTCCACTCAGTGTCAGGCGTCACAAACAGCGGCCCAGTCGGCTACAGACGCCGTGTGTGTGTGTGTGTGTGTGTGTGTGTGAGAGAGAGAGAGAATGTGCGTGTGAGTGTGTACCAGGGCTTCTGTGGACACACAGAAGCCCTTGCTTCTTTATCGCTTCTACATCTATGGCTGTTTTCACCAAGTGACATTTGAGATTTCGCCCTCTTGTGCCTCTTTTTTGACCATAGCCTCCCGAGCCTACTCGTCTACCTTGTACAGACCAGTTATAATTCCACAGTCCTATTCACTGATAGAAGTGTTGTGGTAAGGGTTTGACTGTTTTGTATATTCATAGAAAACTAGCCTCTATACTCTTCTTCCCTGGGTTACGGATGGACGGCTGGGTACTGGGTTGTGTGTGTTAATGTAAATGTGTGTGTGAGTGTTTTTGCTGGTGTGTGTATGTGGTGTGTGAGGGTGTGTGTGTGTATGTCTGCATGTGTGTTAATGTAAATGTGTGTGTTGGTACATATATGTACTGTATGTGTGAGGGGTGTGGGTGTGTCTGTGTGTGTTTGTGTGGTCACATGACTGGGCTCCCAGGTTCCTCACAAGCAGTCAGTGTGCATCTCGTCAGCGTGGCCTCACTCACACTCCCCCAGGGGAACTCTGGGTACTGTGTGCACAAGCCGTGATGATTTTCCCCGCAGGGTGGATCATCCACACACACACACACACACACACACATTTTAAATACTTTACTTGAATCCACAAATCACATTACATCAAGAAAGATTTACACACGTCAAAGGTATTGAATACAAGGAAACTTAAGGATACAAAAAAACACTTTCTCCACACAGCTAGGCTGCCCATAGTGGCTGAAACAGAGAAGTACCTTGCCAGTTGCTTTGCTTTTGTCTTAGACAGGCCGGCAATCTGAAGGCCACGTACCGTAAGCCTATGTACGTGGCCAAGACTGCCAAATATCAGTGCCACCAACTTGCAAGTATATCCAAGGCTGTCCAAGCGTGATGGAGGGGCTGGTATTTAAAGAAGCCTTTCAGCAAAGGCCTGCTCCATGTAACAATCAAAGGAGCAACCCACTTCCAAAATGAGCACCTCCCTCTGGCCTTCACCCACAACAACAGTATCTGGCGTATTTGGAACACAGGAAAACACATTATCATCAACATCAAACACACGCACAATTGAGCATAATTGTCTCGCATGTAAACAGTCACATCTCAGACATCCACAGGGAGCAGAGATTTACACTGAAGTTTTCACATCAGATGTAGCCTATCCACTACCAACTCTATAGGATGTTTGGCTAAATTCTCAGACAATAAGACTAAACACAATTCCTCTAGTGAGAAATGCATTGTTGTGTGAATCATTGAGCATCAATCAAATAAGCAAATGTTTACTCCGTTCAAAAAGCTGTTACTTTAGTTTAAAGTACACTGTATGATGACTAGATTTAATCCCGCCCTAAAGTATATTTATAGTCTATCTTCCCCCCCTGTTCTGTTCAGCAGGCCGGCAGTTCTGCATTGGTCTTAGCTTGGCTCACTTCTATGGAAAGTCTGTGGTTTTGAACATCGGATCAAGTGTTAAACGATCCCTGCTGTCCTGTCGTTGTACCAGTAAAATCTGGATTATTTGGGGATGGAAGGATAGAAAGAAAGATCTTGGGGCCATCTCTTCTGGGGTTCGGATTCGGAGTGTTTAAAGTCACTAGGAAAGGAATGCTTCCCTTGGAGAATTCCCAAGAATGGGATGAAGGATTGACTAGGGAAGGGGATGTGAATGTACTTTGTGCTTCAGACTAGTCAAGGATAGTCTCCTCACCTAAGTGAACTCCGCATACAAATGTTGTTTGAATTAGGCCAGTCTGGGAGCAAATTTCTCTTCTTAGATTTAGCTACATTTGAGGATCTCTTCCCCTTCAGTCCTCCAAAGCAAAAACAAAGAAGAGTTTGTTTATTCCAATGATTTGAATGACTTTGGTAGCAAGCAGGACTAAGGTAACACCGAAATCAGCTTTTAGGGAGCGGTAATGTGTTGACCAATAATGGTTGCATTTTGAGATCAACTTTGCGGGCGAATTTAGCGTTTATTGGTGGTTTAACGAGAGATGAGCTGGCGATATTCTGGTGGCCATCGATGGTTGCAATAAGCCCGTCAAGACTACAACGCCACATCAAACATTCACTTATGCAATATTAGCCATTTCACATTTAGAGCCAGTGATCTGATAGCATTGCACTCCTCTCCCCATCGGTTCGAAAGGTCATGAATTGGAGTGGGAATCGCCTTCATTCGGATTCTTTCCCTCATCCCTTCCCCTCCCACCCTCTCCCCTACATTTCAGTGAAGAGGTCCAGTAGAGCTATTTATAGCCTAGTGTCAGTCTTGGTGAGCTGAGGATATGTAAATAAACCTCTGCTTCCTCATATGTGAGGGACTTCCTGGGTGGTAGAGAGCAGTGAGCTAACGAGGCCGGGTGAAGCGCGCCCGATTCTGCGCATGGTTGGCATGGCAACGCCATCTGTCTTCACAGCTATAACTTGGGCGTGAATGCAAATCCCAAATGCAGTCTTTCTTGTCACAATTCCTCTTCCATTCAGAAGCCGCGCTACGTTTTTACAGCCTACTACTATGTGGTGGGCCGACCAAGGCTACATACAGCATGTAATGATGTGTGTGATGCTTGTTCCATTGTCACCTACTAAGTCTGCGTTTAGACAGGCAGCCCAATTCTGATATTTTTCCACTAATTGGTATTTTGACCAATCACATCTGATCTTTTCACATCAGATCTTTTTCAGAGCTGATCTGATTGGTCAAAAGACCTATTAGTGAAAAGAATATAATAATTAGGATGCCTGTCTAAACCAAATATGTATATATACACTAGATGACTGATAGGGGGAGCTGTGTTAAAGCCACCCTGCCTCCATCTTGGCATCCCCACCAGTGTAAAACATATTTTAAAAGCTATAGAAATGTATTTGTTAATGTCCTCATTCGTTTTTGCCACATGTATTATATTACAGGCACCTTAAATGCATACTTTAAATTATATTGTGTGAACTAAATATAAGAATAACATTTTTAATTTAAGTATATTTTTGGGATCTTACTAATGTTACTGTCCCCACTACAACAAAGAAATACTTAAATACATGTAATTTTGTCCTTGAAACATTTCTTTAAAATACTGTAGAGTTCTATTAATTCCTATGGAGGACTGCTCCTACTGGGGAGTACCAATATGGCTGACCGGTAGCTTCAAAGCCTCTCAATGGTCAATACATAGCATCAGCAATCCAGGGTTTATATACATCATTGGTCTAAATGCAGCCTCACGCCTCGATCATACCGGTAGCGTCATTGCGCAAAATGGTACGCAGCATCAACAAAAGTTCAACATTCACCTTCTGCTACCATTTCTGTCAAAAGATAAATCCAACAACGTATGCAACACACAGAACACACTGCAACTGCCTCTGCAACGCAAGGCTGCAAGGCAAACGTAGCGTTCCATTGGAAATGAATGTACTTCTGGTGTACCAGCATGCAATGACGCTGTCGGTGTGATTGAGGCGTAAGGAACACAATGGTGACAGAGGATATGATTGTAACACTGAACAAAAATATAAATGCAACATGCAACAATTTCAAAGATTTCACTGAGTTACAGTTCATAGAAGGAAATCAGTCAATTGAAATGAATTCCTTAGGCCCTAATCTATGGATTTCACTTGACTGGGAACACAGATATGCATCTGTTGGTCACAGATACCTTAAAAAAAAGTGTAGGGGTGTGGATCAGAAAACCAGTCAGTATCTAGTGTGACTATTATTTGCCTCATGCAGTGTGACACATTTCCTTTGCATAAAGTTGATCAGGCATGTTGCTTGTGGCCCGTGGAATGTTGTCCCACTCCTCTTCAATGCCTGTGCAAAGTTGTTGGATAGTGTGGAAGTCGTACACACGGATCCAGAGCATCCCAAACATACTCAATTGGTGACGTGTCTGGTGAGTATGCAGGCCATGGAAGAACTGGGACATTTTCAGCTTCCAGGAATTGTGTACAGGTCCTTGCAACATGGTGCTGTGCATTAACATGCTGAAACAGGAGCAGTGGTGGAAAAAGTACCCAATTGGCATACAGTAAAATTAAAGATACCTTAATAAGTAAAAGTGAAAGTTGCCCAGTACAATCCTACTTGAGTAAAATGATTTGGTTTTAAATCTACTAAAGTAGAAGTAAAAGTATAAATGATTTCTAATTCATTATATTAATCAAACCATATGGCACAATGTTCTTGTTTTAATTTACGGATAAGCCAGGGGCACGCGCCAACACTCAGACATAATTTATAAATTAAGCAAGTGTTTAGTTAGTCTGCCAGATCGGAGGCAGTAAGGATGACCAGGGATGTTATGTTGATAAGTGTGTGAATTAGACCATTTTCCTGTCCTGCTAAGCATTCAAAATGTAACAAGTACTTTTGGGTGTCAGGGAAAATGTATTGAGTAAAAAGTACATAATTTTCATTAGGAATGTAGTGAAGTAAAAGTAAAAGTTATCAAATATATAAATATTAAAGTAAAGTACAGATACCCCCCAAAAACTACTAAGTAGTACTTTCAAGTATTTTTACTTAAGTACTTTACACCACTGAACATGAGGTGATGGTGGGGGATGAATGGCACGACAATGGGCCTCAGGATCTGGTCATGGTATCTATGCATTCAAAATGCCATCGATAAAATGCAATTGTGTTCATTGTCTGTAGCTTATGCCTGCCCATACCATAACCTCACCGCCACCATGGGGCACACGACGCCACACATGCTGTCTGTCATCTGCCCGGGACAGTTGAAACCTGGATTTATCCGTGAAGAGCACACTTCTACAGAGTGCCAGTGGCCATCGAAGGTGAGCATTTGCCCACTGAAGTCTGTTACGATGCCAAACTGTAGTCAGGTCAAGACCCCGATGAGGACGACAAGCACGCAGATGAGCTTCCCTGAGATGGTTTCTTACAGTTTGTGCAGAAATTCTTTGTTTGCGCAAACCCACAGTTTCATCAGCTGTCCGGGTCGCTGGTTGGTATCAGACGATCCTGCAGGTGAAGAAACCGGATGTGGAGGTCCTGGGCTGGTGTGGTTACATGTGGTCTATGGTTGTGAGGCCGATTGGACGTACTGCCAACTTCTCTCTTATGGTAGAGAAATTAATATTAAATTCTCTGGCAACAGCTCTGGTGGAAATTTCTGCAGTCAGCATGCCAATTGCACACTCCCTCCAAACTTGAGACATCTGTGGCACTGTGTTGTGTGACAAAACTGCACATTTTAGAGTGGCCTTTTATTGTCCCCCGCACAAGGTGCACCTGTGTAATGATGCACTTTAATTAGCTTTTTGATATGCCACACCTGTCAGGTGGATGGATTATCTTGGCATATGAGAAATGCTCACTAACAGGGATGTAAACAAATTTGTGCACAACATTTGAGAGAGAAATACGCTTTATGTGCGTTTGGAAAATTTCAGGGATCTTTTATTTCAGCTCGTGAAACATGGGACCTTTACATGTTGCGTTTATATTTTTATTCAGTATATAAGATGATGGGAATTAGTAGAACATCATTTGTTTCAGTGTGATGTAGTGCACAATATGCAGCACAGTTCATATCTATGCTGTCTATATCTGGACAGATCACATATGACATCACTATGCAATTGGGAGGTCGTCATGACAACAGTCTGGGTGATAATAATGAAGCCTCCCTGTATGTCAATGTATCAATGTACCCTTGCTTCTGCTAAGAAGTCCTGTTTTTTATTGCACGGGTGTTCACGTGCCCCTGATAACGCAGTAAGGATAATGATCAACTACATGGGTGAAGCGCTTTTCAAACGTTACGCTCAAAGTGCTACATATAAAGGTAATCAATAATAATGTTAATAACCCAAAAGACATTCTGCTCTTCTGTTGCACTCTGCATATGTGTTCCCTGATCGGATTGAATACCGACCTGAGTTAATTAGGTTGCATGGCCAGGAGCGATGTGATATGAAGAGTGGGTTTTCTTGATCTTTGCATACCTCACCTACAATTTCCTCTGTGCATCCGTTGTGTACAACAAAAAGTCACCCCCCCCCCACACACACACACACACACAAAAACACGCTCGCAGTTAGTCAGCGAAGAACTGAAAATACCTCGTCAAGAAGGAGCTGATATCGCCATGACAACGCCACTGCCTGACGACGGGAAGCGGTGCAATTTGATACCTGAATATTTTTGTGTCGACGCACTTAACTTTCTCATTCATTTCAACCAATGGGATTTGGGGACCCTGGCTGTGCAGGTCACATAGGGTTTGGTCATACTTGGGATGAAACAAGGTTTCTGCAGAGTCTCATAGATTTCCTCTGTTCGTGTTTTGAAAGAATACAAGTGTTGTCTCACTTTCAGCAAATGCCACATTTGTTTACTCTGCAAAAATACCAGGAAAGGGAAGGAAACTGACATTCAGCCAAAGAATTTACAAAGGTTGCTGTAGTGGGCCTCTCGAGTGGTGCAGCGCTCTAAGGCACTGCATCACAGTGCTGCGGCGTCACTACAACCTGGGTTTCAATCCCAGGCTGTGTCACAACTCCCATTGGGCAGTGCACAATTGGCCCAGCGTCGTCTGTGTTAGGGGAGGGTTTGGCCGGGGGAGTGGGCTTTACTTGGCTCATCATGCTCTAGCGACTCCTTGTGGCGGGCCGGGCACATGCAGGCTGACTTCAGTGGTCAGTTGAACTGTGTTTTCTTCGACACATTGGTGCAGCTGGCCGGTGTAAGAAGCACGGCTTGGCGGGTCATGCTTCGGAGGACGCATTACTCGACCTTCGCCTCTCCTGAGCCCATTGGGGAGTTGCACGGATGAGACAAAACTGTAATCATGAAATTGGGGAGAAAAGGGGGGTAAAAATTACACCACCAAAAAAGGTTGCTGTAGTGCTAGCCTTTACTAGCAGTCAAACACTGAATTCATAGATGTCATATCATTTGAAGGAGTCTCTCGTTATCATATCCCTATATGTTGGTAGCGGCATGTCCTTGCTATTTTTAAAAGTGGACTCAGCAATATGACATCCTCACACACAGCGGGGCGACTTCCTGCTTACAGATATCAACATTGACAAACAAATCACTAACGCTTCCTTCCACAAGGAGGGCGCTAATTGAAAAGAGCCAATAGGCTTTCTTGGCAGATTTGAGTCTTATTGTGGTTGATCATGTCAAATTTCTGATTGCACCTTTCAGTCGCTGCAGATGTTTGAAGAACTGGGAGGGCATGAAATGCTATGTCATAGTAAACTCATGTTCACTTTCACAGGGGCTACGAAGATGACCAACCGGGCTGCGCTCTGGTATGTCCCCTTCTCTCTGGAAGACGTGGACAATGTCACAGAGGTGCCTCCCATCAAGGTGGGTCAATGCACAGAGAAGGATGAAGTTGACCCTAGACACGGATCTATGGTTAGTTCAGCATTTCCCTCACATGATGTTTACCGTGCACGTGTCCCTTCTAGTATGCCAGCCCGGGGCAGGAGGAGGAGGGGAAGAAGCGCTACGAAGCTCAGAAGATGGAGAGACTAGAGACGAAGGAGAGGAACGGAGAGCTGCTCATGCCTGTGTCTGCCCCGGGTAAACACCACTTACCCCTATTGCTGACCTCTGACCTCTAGGACTTATGGGATTTATCTCCTCCATACAATCTAAACCCTAAGGGTTGGATAGAGGGCACGTTTGCCATAATGGCAAAGATAGAATTAGATAGAGGGCACACACCCTATGTTTAAATCGGAGCAGTAGTGTAGATATCACCCATTAGAAGAAAGTATGTTTAGCCTTGGGGTTAAAAGCTTTGGGTTAGTAAAGAGGGACTCATGCAAAGGTTGCTGGTTTGAATCACCAAGCCCACTGGGTGAAAATCTGTGCATGTGTCCTTGAGCAAGGCACTTAGCCCTAATTGCGCCTGTAAGTTGCTCTAGATAAGAGCATCTGGTCAATGACAAAAATGTAAAATTGCTGTGTTTGAGAACCGTGTTTGAATTCCCCCTAGTTGTAAACTAAATGAATGTAAAAGTGTGATGGCTCAGTTGGTTTGGCCATGGTGCTTCTGCCTTTCTCGTCACAAAGTAGTTACCAGTTGTATTTGATGTAGGCGCCGGAAAGTATAAATTTTTATCACATAAATCACTCTTACCCTAGTAAATCAGTAAAGATCAGTTGATGTGCCAGCTTCAACCGAAGTAGTACAAAGTATGGTATAATTTCGATAGTGTGTGTATTACTGGTGAACAGCTGATCTGACAGTAAAATAGTGGGTAAAATAGCATGTTGTTTTTCTTTCTCCATCTAATTTTGATTTTCCTGGTTCGTTTGACCTGCTGCAGACAGAACAACAAAAGGTACGTCGGTATGGGTTTTTAAAAGACTAAAGACTGCATGCATGTCAGCACAGAGATATTGGGATGGATGGATGGAATTGTTCCATCCTTGAACGCTTCGCAAAGTATTCCTGGTTATTCCCTGATTTATTTTAGTAATACTGAGGCCATTTAACTGCCTCAATACTTTTTTTCTGTCTGTGTGTGCGCGTGTGTGTGTGCGCGTGTGTGTGTATGCGTTGCAGAGCCCTATACGGTCGGCTTTAGCCAGTCCAGTCTGATCCATCTGGTGGGGCCTTCAGACTGCACGCTGCATGGCTTCGTACACGGAGGTGGGTAAATCCGCTCGATCACTTCTCGTGTGTGTGTGTGTCATTCAACAGAGTTTGAAATGGTTTGTACATTCCGGATAGAGAGTAAGGAAGGGAGAGACAGAGAGGCAGCAGCATCCAGCCAGGAGGTCTTATGCAATCACGACAGTGCTAGCATCCTCAGCAGCGTTCTCTGCATAGCGTCCTTAATGAGCCACTCCATGTGAGCGAGGAGGGAAGCATGAAAAGGGCACAAACTGCATTCTAAATGGCCACCGCCGCTTGTTCCTCATTTGCCTCTTAATTGGACACATTCCTCAGTGGGTCCAAATTAAAAAGTCAGACATTTCACATCAGCCTCTTAACTGTGTCTTCCCCCTCTCTCTGCCCCCCACATCTCTGTACTCTCTCTCTCTCTCTTCTTTCTGCTGTTATTTATCCTTTCCTTTCTTCCCTTGTGTCTCTTTCTCTCTCCTCCTTTTTGTTTATTTCTTCGTTCCCTCATTATCACTGTGCCACGTTAACGATCAGTCAGACCTTTTCAAATCTGCTGCTGCTTAAAGAGATTGAAACTTCAAAGGACTGCAAGTGAATGCATTTTTTATTTTTTTTGCCCAGTATCTGTAAAATCTGATATTCAACACCATCTCCGGCCATCTGTAGAAGGTAAACACAGAACTTTTCCCGTGCGCTGATCTGTATTTCTCTCCGATGGCCATTCTTGTGGTAATGAGCACATCACAGATGAGGAGCAACAAGGTTCCCAGGCCGCCAGTTATCGATCGCTCATCATACACAGCTAAAGTCATACACAGGGTTTTAAAGTTAGTACTGTGCTGGGAAAGCCTTGGAATGCAGTGTGTGTGTGTGTGTGTGTGTGTGTGTGTGTGTGTGAGGGAGTGAGTGAGTGTGTGTATGTGTAGGACTGTACGTGTGTGTTTCTGTGTGTGTGTGTGTGTGTGTGTGTGTGTGTGTGTGTGTGTGTGTGTGTGTCTGTGTGTGTGTGTGTGTGTGTGTGTGTGTGTGTGTGTGTTTCTGTGTGTGTGTGTGTGTGCGTGTTTTTGTCTGAAGAATCTTGTTGCTTTCTGAACAAAATAAACCATTAAAACACAGTATTTAAATTAACTATCTAAAAAAATATATATATATTTTGATTGCGCAGCATCTTTAATGACTGATTTCTAATGACTCAGGAGATGAGTCCAGGGCAGATGAATCACCATTGATTTCAGTGAAAGTGAATAGATGGATGGGAGCACAAGGCTCTCAGGCAGTGAGAGGGGGGCCTAAGGGGTCCATCCATGACAGAGTGGAGTCTGGACTTCAGAAGTCCTTCAAACTAGGCCAGCCCAGGGAGCCGTGACTGTGTCTCCCCCTCACAGCCAAACTGGATGTCACAGCCACAGTTTACATGGTCAAGGACAAGTGCCTCATCAAAAGGTTTTTCTGGGTAGGCGGACACTGCCCCTAGACCTAGATGCTGATCTTAGATCAGCTAATGGATTAAATTAGGAATTGGGTAGGGGAAGCTGATCCTGTGCTTAAGAACAACTTCCATCTGCAGTCCATAGCCTGGACTCTCCACACTAGAGTGCTGCTGAATTCCCTTTCTCTGTTTCGCCAAAGTGTGTATCCATTCACTCCCAACCTCAGAGGTTTAAAAGAGATGGACTGGTGTAAATAAGGTGAACATTTCCTCTCTAGCCCATGTTCAGACCAATCCAATGTTCCTTGAGGGCTAACTCAGCTGGTGTGAGGAAAGAAAGAGGATATCGCTCCCTGGCAACCATCATTCATTCTCTCTCTCTCTCTCTCTCTCTCTCTCTCTCTCTCACTCACTCACTCACTCACTCACTCACTCACTCACTCACTCACTCACTCACTCACTCACTCACTCACTCACTCTCTCTCTCACTAGCTCTCTCCTTGTGTTGTTAGGAAGCTTTCCACATGTTTCCATGGAAACAGCTGTTGACTGCGACAGGCTTTGAGATCATGACAGTGATTAAACAATAGACAGATGAATGGAAAAAACATGGGTGATTCAAAGGTTTTGTCGCACACACACACTGTCATGTACTGTAAGTGTTAATCAACTTAACACCAGCCTTGGCTTGCTTGAGTGCTAGAGTCAGTCTGTCTGTTATAAAAGTGTCTCTTCAATTTTCAGAACGTAAATAAACCAATAGTATATATGTATATATTTGTTGGTCAAATCACTGTTAACACATCTATCCAAGCCTTGTTTGTCCCTCCTTTTTGCTCTCCATATCCCACTGAAACTTTGAAGCCATTTCTAGTATCGTGACACTGTTTCCTGCCAGCCCTTGATCAGCCGAAGCAATTTTTATGGTAACCATGACAGCGCCCACTTGCTATTTGTAGAATACAGCACCCACTTGTTATCTGTGCCCAGTGGGAAGTTGTTTATGCAGGAAACAGCTGCAAACTCTAAAACAGCAGACAAATATACATAAAATATGTGGCTTTTCAGGACCTCGGGAGCTACTTGCGAAAACATTAACGGGACCTGTTTCTATGGTAACACCTCATTAGGAGGCAGGTTGAGCCATTTGATTATAGCACTCGGTGCGGAGAGAACGAGAAACACAGAGAGAGAGAAAGAGTGAGAGAGAGATTTTATTTACCCCCGTCCGTAGGGGAGTGCTGTGTTTTTTTTATATACAACTAAGCATCCTGGGGAGGCCATGAATGTGGGCACGGCTGATGGGAGACGAGCGAGCACCTTGGCGCTGCCCAGATCTCCCTTTGTTATCCTAAAGCCTGGGTTTCAACTCAGAGTATGCTATTCTGTTCTTCTGAAATAGACTACATTTTCTTCATATCATGTTTCTTTAGACCTGTCTAAAATAAATAATGGATTCATTGTGAAGGTGCAGGCTATATGGATTTATTAGACTTTTTTTAAATGTAGATGTTCCAAATGTCTACATCAGTGGCTTGTAGGCTATGTGTAGAAGCCAGGAGATGTTAAATGTGTTTATGTTAATTAACGGTGTCAATTGCCGTGAGGCCGGCAGTTATTTGCTTGACAATCACCAGCTGACGAAATTTTGTGACCGCCACAGCCCTATTTGGGGGTCAATCCAAAGAGAGGCCAGTCGTATCTCAACAAGCTCCGTCCCCCTTCTCGTCTGTTGCCATATTTTGAAATATACAGTCGAGACACTGACCTCTTACACATTCCCTCCCGTGAGCAAGGTAGTTAGCCCCCAACAACAACTGCTTCCCGGGCGCCGATGACGTGGACATCGATTAAGGCAGCCCCTGCACCTCTCTGATTCAAAGGGGTTGGGTTAAATGTGGAAGACATATTGCGGTTGTATGCATTCACTTGTGCAACTGACTAGGTATCCCCCTTTCCCTTTTCATTATAGATGGGTTTTCTCTCCATTTGAAAGATATTTCCTGTCGGTTGGTTTGGAGAGGAGGTATAGACTCATGATGTGTCTCCAGGCGCAGGGCTTTTTCAAGCTAAACGATGGGAGGTGCTAGTGTTAGCCATTAGCATTAGTGATAACATAACATAGTGTTAGCCATTAGCAATAGTGATAACATAATATAGTGTTAGCACATTAGATATATTTCGGCGTAGGAAGAAATACCAGGGAATAACAAACACCATGACATAAAACTGTCATATACAGCGTATAATCCCATTTGCAGCATCTCTCGACTCCAACAGATTTGACTTCGCCATTTTGAATTCCTTGATAACACTGTCATTTCCAGGACTGTAACGTTCTAATAAATGTTGAATAAAGGCAGAGAGAGACTTCATTGCCTAACGCCAAAGGCACCAATGCATGTAGGAAAATAAACAGTGCGTATTTTGAGAGAAAAACACTTAAGTTTGTTCTGGTTTACATCCAGTTCTGTTTACATTCAGTTCTGATTAATGGCTCGCAAGAGGGTCTCTAGGAAGTGGTAGCAGTGAGCAGCAGCAGCAGGGCGGCTGCATGCACAGACACGACTTCCGACAGCTCCTGAATATATGCTAGTGGCATTTCCCTAGACTCAGGGGAAATTCAATCCGAGGTGAGATCCCATCAATTTTCACGTGGGGCTGAGAGGGGGAAAAAAACAATGCAGTGTCTCATGATGCTTCATCACACACACGGTCATTGACAATGAGCCTACACTGATGGATAATAACTTCCCCTGTCCACACACTGAGAGCACGCTGGCTGCTGTCACCTTTTTAGATGCACAACCACATCAAATGGGAGAAACAAGGGAAATAAGGAAGCCGGGCAGGGACTTTTTTTTCCAGAGGGCAGCTTCCTGCTGTCTTCCATTGTGAAGATGAGGGAGGTGAGAACGTAAAGGATGCGATTGCCTCCCCTGTAAATGGCCTCCCACATACTGTCTGTTTTTACGGCATGTATTGAGGCCCCTTCTTAGTCAGGTCTCCCTTGATAAAGATGTCCTTCCTCAATGGGACTTCCTGGTTCAATAAAGGTTCAATATAATTGAAAAAATGGGTTACTTTCACACCTGTATGCCATCAAATCTATTCCAGAACCATAGCACTGGTCTAGTATACAGTTTGGAGATAGCCATGTTGCCTATAGGCTCAACTCTTGCAACATTCATCTTTTTTTACCATTCCAAAACGACCATTAAGCCCCATTCATGACTATCTACAGTATGTCTGTGCAACGTGCAACCTCATGCAGGCAAGTTAAAGCACACTGCAGCACGTCGGCAGGCTGTTCGAAGTATCAACCTCATAAAATGAGTTCTCTCAGCTTTAACATACTCACACGCCTCACAGTTGTAGCATAGATCATAGTGAGCCAAAACGTATCTTTTTATTTTGGCTGAACTTATAGCTCTCTTTGATCTCTAGCACCTGCTCAAATCCACTGGATGTGTGCATGTTTCTATCTTATGGCTACTATCCTAGAACCCCGTGCTTACGTTTCCTCAGCAAGAGGAGCATTGAGAGTGACGGGCATTCATGTCTGGTACTGTATTACATAAGCAATCTCAAATGTGGCTTTGCATCTTTCCCAGCACTTAAGATGCTACCAGCATAATGACTACATTTGGCCTCGTCTAAATGTCTGGTACTTCGCAGAGAAAATGAGCTGTGCCGTCTCACTTCTCATGTCGAGCCAGGCTACGTAATACATTCTGATTGCAAGATACAATCTTGAAGTTCTGATCGTTGTAATTAGGTCTTCATCAGAACTGTGTGTGTGTGTCTGTGTGTTCGTGGGTATGCGTGTCTAGGTCTGTGCATCAGTAGGTGTGAATAGGCAATTTATTGTCATAGAGCTCTCTGGCAGAGGGGGAACGTATCAAGAGTTCTGCAGCGTTTACTATCTTCCTGTCAGCGCTGACACCTCTGGTCGGCATCAATCTCTGGCTGTGGCCATGAAGGGCATGATTGGACAGTCTGCCAGCCCTCATACATCACATCCTGTCTCCACACACGAAATCCATCCCCCTTCCCCTTATCTCGGTGCACTCTCAGCCGACAGCAATCTGGCATCATCATCAGCGATGGATGTACAGTACAACCCCTCCTAACTCTCTATTTTGCTGTACATCTCTCTCTTTCTCTATCGCTCTCTCTCTTTCTCACTTTCTCTCTCGCTCTCTCTGTCTATGCAACAGAGATGCGCACCACTGATTTTGAGGCTCCAAATCGATATCAGAGATCATGCATTTGATTAGAATGGACTGAAACAAATGCAGTTGTTCCATTTTCTTACTAGGCCCAATGTCTTCCATTTTGACATTCCTAGTGCCTCCTCCGCATGAGCTAATTGTCAATACATTTTAAAAGGGGGGGAAAGTGATTAAATAGTCTGAAAAATAGACTGCAAAGTAGGTCATGTTCTTATGGCCCTGAAACTGATCAATGCCGTATATGAAAGACAGAATACTTTTATTGATATACTGTGGGGGAACTTATATTAGAGGAAAGATTTGATTTAATGACAACATAGGAGTCACATGCTATCTGGTCTCCCCAGGTGTGACAATGAAACTGATGGACGAGGTGGCCGGAATCGTGGCAGCCCGACACTGCAAGACCAACATAGTCACCGCCTCTGTGGATGCCATCAACTTCCATCGCAAGATCATGAAAGGTAAGGAAATAGTAAACGGACTGTTGTCCGTACGGGTGTCCCTCAGATCTTAGTCCTTGGTCCCCTCCGATTTACTACAAGCAATGTAGAACAAAATGTGTCAATACTAAATCATATACAGTACATACTGCATAATTACAGGTAATTCACTTGATTGGAGATTTATTTACAGCTTTATATTAAATATATTTTATTTATTCACACATGTTTACTAGCATGACTGCTGTGGTGCAACGGTACAGTACGTCCCAGCTACTTTCATGGCGCTCCTTCTAGTGTAGGCTAACGTGCTAACTGATGATTAACAGCTTCAGAACACACCATTACCTGAGAATGTGTCAAATTCAACTGCCTTCATTTTTCAACCTTCGACAAGCAGCATGTTGCATGTGGATTAGCTAACCTGTGTCACATTTGAGCTCATCAATACCAGCCACTTTTGTTGTGCACCGTATCTGGAAAAAAACATGGTATTTTACCTTATTTCTCATTTACATTATTCCTGGCTAGGCTAATATTGCTTATTGCTCTAGTGCGAGGATATAAATCATTGATGGCAATCCATTACTTCCTGTTTCCTTACCTGGATGTCAATACAGTGAATAATTTATTCTCTGCTAGAGCCATAATACTCTCAGATTAGCAAGTGCAATAGGAGCCTTCACACAGAATGTTGATGTACTGTTGATCTTGGGTGAAGGCCATTATCAATTAAACCCGGCAGAGGGACACATCCATTTCTGAAAAATGGACATTCTATCTGCATAATTTGAGTGAGAATCTGCCATTCCATAACACCGTTGACCCATATGCCATGTCACAGTCTTGGCTCAATTACCCATCTGAAACTCCAGACCTGCCTTAGTCTATCTGTGTGATGTGAACTTGACAGAGCTTTTACAATTTGTGAATCTTTAATAAACCGTGTTTAACTTGAAACCTATAAAACCATCGCCGGTGTTATCATTCCAGGGTTCATTTGGTGGTTTAGCTGTACAGACTCATGCTTTTAGAGATGGGTTTTGTTCTCAACAAAAGTTTCTTCATCAAGTATCTCATGGAAGCCATATTACTTGATGAGGTGCATTTGATGAGGGGTGGCAGGATAGCCTAGTGGTTAGAGCATTGGGCCAGTAACCGGAAGTTTGCTTGGATCGAATCCCCGAGCTGACAAGGTAAAAATCTGTCATTCTGCCCCTGAACAAGGAAGTTCACCCACTGTTCCCCAGTAGGCTGTCATTGTAAATAAGAATTTGTTCTTAACTGATTTGCCTAGTAAAATAAATACCATTTTGATTTCATGGATGGAAGGAGCTGACAGTTGGTTGTGTGGTAAGTACTAGCCCTTAGAAGCCAAGCAATTGTCTGAATTTCTTGCCAAGATTTGGAAAACCGTAGCCGTTAGAGGCTGAGCAATGAGCACTAAAGTTGTTGTGTTATGACATGATCCAGATACACAGTGCTGTATTTATTCCAGTAATGCCAGTGTTATGGTTGTCATCCAGCACAGTGTTCCCATCCCACGATGTAGGGATCAGTAGGAGACCACCATAGAGGTATGTGGTCTGTTAGCATTAAGAGAGTGTAGTCGAAATGGTGCCTCTCTGCATCTCATCCATCAAGAGTGGACAGACCCACTTAGACCTCTCAGATAGACACCTCAGACAAAAACGCAATCAATACTGTCACTGACTCAGCTGCCTTTGCAGCATCTTGCGTAAACCAATGCGATCGGGCCGTGTGATCACTGTTGAATACACACACCGGTGAATACACACACAGGATGCAACGGTTTGTCTTTTTAGAGAACATTGACAATACGGGAGAGTCAAACAGGATGCTAGTGTATCAGGAATATGTCGTGGTTCAGCACAGAATGCTGGTCATCTCTTCAACCTGTCAACCCACAAAAGGTAGGGGGGTGTTTCCGCTTATCGGTGATGAAAAAAGACTGTATAAACCGGCATGCTTTGAAAGCGTCAGCTTTCAGCTGATTGGTCTATGAGTTGTGGGTGGTCCCACCAATGTCTAACACATGTTCCCTTGGCCTACTCTCTGCACCCACACAATTAATGATGTGTTTATACAGGACTTTGACTTATGGTGTACAATGTTTTTGGTCCGCAAAACAGCACTTGAACTCCGTTGCAAAAACACTATAATACTCAAATGTTTGTAGCAGGAATGATCTTGTATTTTTTACTATGTCAATGTCAAGGCTGTGAATATATATGTGTTACTTGCGATGTATGCTTTACCTGCTCATTTTGAAATGCAATGAGCAGTATATAGGGCGTATGACACCTGAAGATTTTAGGTGATTATTCCCTTGACACGTTGGGGCATGAAGGCTTACCTTCCTAGCAGGAGATGGGAGATGGGTGAGAGTAAGTGACTTGTTCTCTACGTAGTCAGTTTCCTGGTCTGATGTATCCCATCTGGCAGTCCGTTTTGCGGCTGTAGAGGAGTTTGAGGCAGCGGTTCAATTTGTTTCTCTGCACCTCATCCATCACCCTGAATGTGTCGGGGAGAGAGAGAGAGAGAGAGAGAGAGAGAGAGAGAGAGAGAGAGAGAGAGGCCGCATAGGGAAGACAGATCAAATTCAATAAGGTAAATGGTGGATTTAAAGATCACTCTCACTACCATGTATCACATGGTTTGACTGAGCCCTTAATGTGCCCCCCAGTTGCCTTTTCACCTCATTTAACACCTGATATATGTAACAAAAGGCTAATCTCAATAGGTAGTCCAGGTAAATCATGACATCACAAGTGGGGGAGGGGCCTTTCCTGTTTTTTTTCTCTCTATTGTTCCTCAAGCAAGAGGGGGGGGGGCGATGACATCAGGGATTCCCATCAGACCAACTCCCTGAATGCCTTACTCCTGGTTTGCAGTTGTGTCTAAAAAAAAAACACTATTTTGCTTTTAAAAAATGTTTACCCTTTTGTTTGTGTACTTTACTGTATTCATACTTGGGATATTGCTTTTCAACAGTAAAAGTTTGAAAATCGCTGGAGGAAGTCTTTAAACAAGTAGCAGTGCACTCTTCCACACAGCGCCGAGACTCCAACATACTTTTCTCTGTAAATGGAAACTAATGGTTTAATCCCATAAGAGTCTAAATCCTGTCTAAACCGGGGCTGGGGATACTACTAAGCTAAACTCAGCAAAAAAAGAAACGTCCCTTTTTCAGGGCCCTGTCTTTCAAAGATAATTCGTAAAAATCCAAATAACTTCACAGATCTTCATTGTAAAGGGTTTTAACACTGTTTCCCATGCTTGTTCAATGAACCATTAACAATTAATGAACCAGTGGAACAGTCGTTAAGACACTAACAGCTTACAGACGGTAGGCAATTAAGATCATAGTTATGAAAACTTAGGACACTAAAGAGGCCTTTCTACTGACTCTGAAAAACACCAAAAGAAAGATGCCCAGGGTCCCTGCTCATCTGCGTAAATGTGCCTTAGGCATGCTGCAAGGAGGCATGAGGACTGTAGATGTGGCCAGGGCAATAAATTGCAATGTCCGCACTGTGAGATGCCTAAGACAGCGCTACAGGGAGACAGGACGGACAGCTGATCGTCCTCGCAGTGGCAGACCACGTGTAACAACACCTGCACAGGATCGGTACATTCGAACATCACACCTGCGGGACAGGTACAGGATTACAGGACAGGGACAGGACAGGGACAGGTACAGAGTTACACCAGGAACGCACAATCCCTCCATCAGTGCTCAGACTGTCCGCAATAGGCTGAGAGAGGCTGGACTGAGGGCTTGTAGGCCTGTTGTAAGGCAGGTCCTCACCAGACATCACCGGCAACAACGTCGCCTATGGGCACAAATCCACTGTCCCTGGACCAGACAGGACTGGTAAAAAGTGCTCTTCATTGACAAATTGCGGTTTTGTCTCACCAGGGGTGATGGTTGGATTCGCATTTATCGTCAAATAAATGAGCGTTACACCGAGACCTGTACTCTGGAGCAGGATCGATTTGGAGGTGGAGGGTCCGTCATTGTCTGGGGGCGGTGTGTCACAGCATCATCATCGGACTGAGCTTGTTGTCATTGCAAGCAATCTCAACGCTGTGCGTTACAGGGAAGACATCCTCCTCCCTCATGTGGTACCCTTCCTGCAGGCTCATCCTGACATGACCCTCCAGCATGACAATGCCACGAGCCATACTGCTCGTTCTGTGCATGATTTCCTGCAAGACAGGAATGTCAGTGTTCTGCCATGGCCAGCGAAAAGCCCGGATCTCAATCCCATTGAGCACGTCTGGGACCTGTTGAATCTGAGGGTGAGGGCTAGGGCCATTCCCTTCAGAAATGTACAGCAACTTGCAGATGCCTTGGTGGAAGAGTGGGGTAACATCTCGCAGCAAGAACAGGCAAATCTGGTGCAGTCCATGAGGAGGAGATGCACTGCAGTACTTAATGCAGCTGGTGGCTACACCAGATACTGACTGTTACTTTTGATTTTGACCCCCCCCCTTTGTTCAGGGACACATTATTAAATTTCTGTTAGTCACATGTCTGTGGAACTTGTTCAGTTTATGTCTCAGTTGTTGAATCTTGTTATATTCATACAAATATTTACTCATGTTAAGTTTACTGAAAATAAACGCAGTTGACAGTGAGAGGACGTTTCTTTTTTTGATTTGTTTATATGGAATTGTTTTAAAAAGGTCGTACCAAGGATTATTTTGCTATTTGATTTAGAATTTTAACAAAAATATATTAAAAAGTATTTGATGTTATACAAGCGCATTGAATAACAAATTCACTACATGGAACAACAGATAGTGTCTCCCAAAAAAATCTGAAGGAAGTTTGTTCTGAAGTATCTATCCTATATCTGAGCGATATAAGAAAGATCCGGAAACATGTATTTTGTACATGTATTTAACCTCTTATTGTTGTCACTAAACAGTCTCCATATATACTGCCATTCATTTTTTAGACTGGGACCGGGGGACCTTGAGACGAGTCTTGTGAGGCCTACAACCGACATGTACGTGTTCAAGAGAGTCTCACCTTCACACATAGGGGTCATATTAGTGTTTAGGCTAAACTGTTTGGGCGCTACAGACAATTTTGTGAGGAGGCCGATTTTCGAGTTGTGTCATGGTCTGACAAACACCACTCTTAACTCTGTGACCTTTCACCGCAGATGCGGAACTGTTACGTCGGCGGATGCGGTGGATTGAGACGCAGATATCTCTAACTTTAAACAGAGAGATTTTGACGGGGATGTTTTTATGACGCTAATTCGATTTCTGCAGGGGCGCGGACATTGATCTTATGGGGTTGAAGGGTTTCATTGGGCTATTACTGGACTACTTTTGTGTTTGTCTCACTGTTTTTGTACTGATTAGAATCAGGACCATTTGTAAGATCTAGGGTGAGTGTGTTTACCACTTGAGACCAGTACTAGACCCAAAGCAAAAACCATCAGAACTCGTGGTGCCGAGTTGAACCCCCCTGACTGTATAGACTGTATTTTCAGTAGTTCAGGCATTACAGGAGAGGCATGTCTCGTAAGGCTGTCTCTCTCATCTGGCCGAGTGTAATGGAAAAATAAAAGAGGTGAAATTGTGATGAGATCCAGAGTTGATAAGATCAAAGCGAGCAGCCGTGAGAGGGAAACTTTGGATGACGAGTGTGGTTCCTGGCACGGTTGACGCACGTCTGTGCAAAGTCTCTGGTCTCAGTGCCAGCGGCAGATGTACTTTCTAGATATACTGCCTGTTTGGCCTTTCAGGTTCAAGTCCACATTTTTTGTATGCTTTCTGTTCAGTTTTATTGTGAATGGGCCTAGGTTTTGCACATTTGATGAGTTATTTTGAATGCAGCCATGTTGCAGATACATTGAAAAGTTCATTAAAAAATAATGACTTTGAACAATAAAAACGACATTTTCCTTCTAAATACACAATAAAGTGGTCAACCAATAACGTTTTTCTTTTTTTACAGCACCGATTATATTCCGTGTCTATGTTCTCAACAAAGACCATTAGCAAAAACCAACCAGATTTAAATTCCCACTTAGTTGTCGTCTTGTGCCGGAGGATATGCTGCTGTGAGCACTTTGTAGTTGTTAAACATGGTTGGCTGAGATAAAAGTCAACAAGGATGAAAAACAAATAAGTCTTAATTATTCCCTGGGTGGATGGAACATGAAAAAAGTTGAGTTGTTCAGTGCTTAGAAATAAAGATGTGTTCTTTCTTTTCATGATATCTTTCACTCAGAGGCACAGGCATCAGATATTGTGTTGTACAAGTCATTGAATTACTTTGTAATAAACATGTGACGAAGCCAGTGTTGTTGTTTTTCGGTCTTGCAAAGCCAAATTCTAAACTGTTGCCTGGCATCTTGGGACCTTCGACTTGTAATTCCTGTGCCTACTCATAGTTTGACTTTAATCTCTCGCAAATCTGAACCGGAACACAGATTCAGAGGTCTAATTCACTTCCAGAACCCAGTACTTTAGCCAACTCGGACTATTATTGTCGTACCATTGGCAACATTTTACTTATAGTAATGCACAGCATGGCCTAAATTGCTGTAATACTGACAAATCCTCTAGCCGCGGGATGTCTCAACTTCCCTTTGAAAATTGTCCACAGGGAGGTGGCGATTATTTATGTAGATATCACGTCAAATTTGCTATATGTGGTAATGCATGCTGCAGTATTCCTGTTATGTTATAGGGTCCATTGATGAAATGTTCCCTCTTCGTCCCCAGGCTGTGTGGTAACTGTCTCAGGGAGGGCGACATTCGCCAGTAACAAGTCTATGGAGATCGAGGTGTTTGTGGACGCCGATCCTCTGATAGAGGCTGAGAAGGGGAAGTATCGGGCCGTCACAGCCTTCTTCACCTACATCTCCCTGGACAAGCAGGGCAAGCCTCTATCCATCCCCCCTATGAAGGTACCGTATAAATATAATTCTTAGAAAAGTGAATTGACTCCAACCCCATTGCTTGGTGCCTACCATAGATATAGAATTATGTTCTAGGAATTATATTTCTATGGTAGAAACCAAACAGCAGGGTTGGAGTCAATTCCGTTTGAAATTCAGTCTGTTCAGGAAGTAAATTGAAATGCAATTCATGAATTTCCAATGGGCTAAGATTTTGTTTGTGGGCAGCCAGGATAATTTCAGCCCACAGCTGCAAACTGAATATGCATTGTCTTGTGTAAGTGACCAATTTAGTTGAGCACACTAATTGAAGACTTTCAGCCAACAAGTCCAGTGCCTGTATTCATAAAGCGTCTCTACAGTAGGAGTACTGATCTAGGATCAAGTGCCCCCTATCCTTGTAATCTTATTCATTGTGATCTATAAGGCAAAACTGATCATAAATCAGCACTCCTGTTTGAGACGCTTAATGAATACGGGCCCAGGAGAGTGTGGCAGTACATCCAATGAGCTAAAAGGGTCATTCTTGAATTGCGGTAGCATTTGCGTCCCTCGCCTTTGCAACCATGAAAAACACTTTAAACCTGTTTGGGAAAGGCGTGCCGCTAGCGGGACACCTCAACAACATTCGGTGAAACGGCAGAGCGCCAAATTCAAATCAAATTACTATAAATATGAAACTTTCATGAAATCACAAGTGCAATACATCAAAATAAAGCTTAACTTGTTGTTAATCCAGCCACCATGTCAGACTTCAAAAAGGCTTTACGGCGAAAGCAAACAATGCGATTATCTGAGGACAGCGCCCAGCACACAAATGCATAACAAATCATTTTCAACCAGGGAATTGCAACACGAAAGTAGCAATATAATATATGCCTTACCTTTGAAGATCTTCTTCTGTTGGCACTCCAAAAGGTCCCAGTTACATTACAAATGGTCCTTTTGTTCGATAATGTCCTTCTTTATATCCATAAAAACTCAGTTTAGCTGGCACGCTTCAGTCAATAATCCACTCAGTTTCCCTCCATCAAAATGCATACAAAATTAATCCTAAACGTTACCAATAAACTTTTCCAAACAAGTCAAACAACGTTTATAATCCAATCTTAGGTATCCTAATACGCAAATAAACAATAAAATTTAAGACGGAGAATAGTATGTTCATTACCGGAGATAAATAAGAAAAAAATGTGCTTTCCTCCATGGGCTTGGAAACACTACAGCTAAAATGGGAGCCACCTAGAAAAACTACAATTTCTGGGTCATTTTTCCAAAAACCAGCCTGAAACTCTTTCTAAAGACTGTTGACATCTAGTGGATGCCCAGGGAACTGCAATTTGGGAGGACTTGGGCTTATAATTATAGTACTAGCCATTGAAAACAGTGGTAAGGAGAACATTTTTTTGGGGGGGGGATGGTTTGTCCTCGGGGTTTCGCCTGCTATATCAGTTCTGTTATACTCACAGACATAATTTTTTCTATCTAATTCTACCATTCTATATGCATATCCTAGCTTCTGGGCCTGAGTGACAGGCAGTTTACTTTGGGCTCGCTTTTCATCCGGACGTGAAAATATTTCCCCCTATCCCAAATAGCTACACATCGTACATGTTTTTGTTTACATTGGTCTGTTTATCAATGATAAAACGTAATGCATGTCATTTATACAGCAAAACTTTCTGTTTATGCATTGTTTAAAGCTAGAATCCTTAATTGGTGAAACGGCCACGTCAGTGTGGGATATTATACAACAACAAAGAAGTTACTGCAAACAACAAACACCGTTTTCTTCCCCTCTGAGGTCACTGCACGAGCGATAGAACAGCACAATATGGACTGCAATTTTTACCTCGATGCGTGACGCTCCCCACCTCTGCTTCGTCAACAAAACAATAACTACGGCCATGGGGTGGACTGTAGTGCTGTTTTCCCCTACTGCGGATTCCATCTTTAAAGTACTTAGAGTAAGCCAATTTGCTTGTCCCAGTAGTGACCCAGTAGAGTTGTATAGTGACATGTTTCAGGGATTTTGAGATCTATTGAGATTTAGATATTTATTATTTGTTTATGATAGAAAGTAAACAAACTACTTGTATATATTGTATCATCAATAAAAAGAAAGACGCCTTGAAAATGACAACGATTACAAAGATTTACAAGGATCTTTAGCGTTCCCTCTAGTGGCAAATTGTTATTGGGGGAGGGCTCTATATTAAAGAAAAGTATTAGCTAATCACACCCTTTTAGTCTGTCATACATTTGAGAATTCCATTGATAATTTGATCAAAAGTGTCATTTGGTGTTACTCAATTTAAATGAAGGGAAATTACATTGTGAGCAAAATTATTAATCATATCACTTTAGTAAATTATTTTTAAAGGGTTAATTAGGTTAGATTTGAGCATCTGTGGCCTCCATTTCAGAAAATCCTATTTTACCTAAAATGGATCATTGGTGTAACTGTCAAATGGTATAATCTCAGTTAACCCAGAACCAAAGACTTGCGTAATTGGTCAGATGCTCGATTAAGTTCTGGGTCCATACGTGTTAAGAGAAGAGACAAAACGAGGATCGGAACCTGGAACGAAGAGCTCCACCCTCTCTCTTGGCAAGTTAGGGGCAGGCCAAATGTCCCCTCCCCTTCAGAAATGTAAAAGATGCTAACACCTGGGAAACTAATACTGCTCATTATCGCACACATCCTGTGGTATCATGACAGACCTACATTACCATTTATGTTTACGTAGTCTGTCCGTGAGAGATTGTCATTGATGTTACTACTCCTACCGGTGACACAATGGTGTCAAAATGGTAAAACATATTTCAAGTCATTAAGCTGCCATATTAGTTGATTTAGAATGGGAATATATACCCAAATACATTAAAATATTATTTTGTTGTTGAGAAAATTGAAGTTCATTTTTTAATTTTTTATGCCATGCGCAAATGCCACTGCAATTCAAGAACGATGCAAAAGGCAGATGGAGTACATTGGTTTTTCCTGTGTTGTTTCTTTGAAAATAGGTTGGAATGGAAAATGTGCAAGATGAAAGGCTTGCAAGTTAGTTTTGATAAAAGCAAAGTGCGGAAATGAATTGATGTGGCAGTGTGTGTGATGCGTTTCTTAGAGCATCACCCCCCCCCCACACACACACACACACACCTATCCGTAGCCACTCTGCTCTGTGTCGTTCTCTGTCTTGCTTTTACTACCATGCCAAGGGGATTGTAATACCACCAGTATACACTCTACCCTTTTGGAAAGGAACACCATCTGTCCTTCACAGACTGCATCCCTAGCCTAGACACTTCCTATCCACATCAGAAAGACAGAACTGAACCCCCTCCCTTTAGTCTCCCTTCTCAGTAAGCACACATTTCCATTTCAGACAAACCTCTCTGGCTTTAGCATTGTCCTTTGTGCATTAATCAGCTAGGTTACCATTTTAGACGGTGTTTCAGATCCTGATCACAAGGCCTTTGTTTTCAGGGAGACCGACGAGTGACGTCGAACATGATTGTAATCTCTGGTGCACGCTTGCTTTTAAAACGCTTTTAAAAACATCCATCTCTTTTAAGAATTAGGCCAAATGAGGCTGCCAGTGCTCCTGTGCTGAGTCATCACATTAATGGCAAAAACAATAACAAACATAACATTGTAGATTTCAGTGGCCCATTATGTATATTTCTCATGATACACTAATAGTAATAAATCAATATCAGTCAATCAGTACTAACAAGGAAGATAATATCGTTGGGGATGAGGGGTCGTAATGAAGACTTTTGATGGCTTGGCCGAGCGCTCCAACGATGGACGGTGTACCCATCCGTACACCATTGATCTGAACATTTCTATTCCTAGCAATCCCACTGAGCCCCAGAGGCTGGCATCACGTGCAAGAGGAAACGTGTAACGTGTATCACTACAATCAACGCCACGGCTGTTTTGAAATTAAATGTCAAAATAGAAATACATGACTAAATTCATATGGGCAATTTTTTGGGTTGCTCCGCTATCTCCTGGAAGAAGTCGCTTTGTTTTCTAGGTCTTGGCTATCATAATGGATTTGGCACAATATAAGCTGAAAACAAAACAAATCATCAAACTCATGAAAAGACTAAATAAACGGACAGTTGGTGTGTGTGTTTTGTGTGTGTGTGTGTGTGTGTGTGTGTGTGTGTGTGTGTGTGTGTGTGTGTGTGTGTGTGCGAATTCTGGCCTTTGTGTGTTCTTACTCAGGGCACTGAACCATGTGCAATTTGAGCAAAAAGAGTGGAGTTGACTCGGTACTGAAATAACATCACAACGCAGTGTTTTGGTTGCCGTTCACTCAGGGTCTATAAAAATAATATGAACATTGGCTGAACAAATGTCAACGTCTCCTTCTGTAATTGCACTTGTCACGTTGTGACCGATTACACATGTTCCAACACTATAAATAGCCCATCGACAGGCCTCCGCCTGACATTTTTTGGCTCCAGGTAATTTTTGCTCTCTCAAGTGAAAAATCTCTGCCGTCTATTTTTAGCCTTTCCATTTTTAGCTCCGCAGGGAGGGGGAGTGTGTGTGTGTGTGTGTGTGTGTGGGGGGTAGTTGGGATTGGCTGCTAGTGTCTGTGGATAGGCGGAGGAGGGGAGCGGAGAGGGGGGAGAATCAGCCTCAGCATCAGTACCCTTGAACATGGCCACAGTAAGAAAATAGTGAAAATGAGTCAAAGACTAACTGACTATGTGTCCCTGAAGTACGTTGTGTTTCCATGGAGCCAGGAGTGGTATGCCCATGTATTAGGCTCTCCTCTCTGTACAGATGGGAGGGACAGTAGATACTGGGCAAAGAGCAGACTGGACTCACTGGACAGACATCGACTTTTTTACATTTGATTTTTGCACCTCCAAGTATGATATGTTACGTTACAAATGCAATAATGGTCTGGTTACTTAAGACAGAAACAAATTGATGGAGGTCGGATGGGTGGGCATATACCATCTAGCAATCCAAAGCTTACATGTTGGAGTCGCGTTGGGGACAACTGTAACATTTTAGCTAAACCTTCCCCTAATCCTTTTCCTTATCTTAATTCACCTAACCTGCTATGTAAATTATCCTAACCTTTGTTATTAGTTCTCCTAACCTTTTAAGTAAATTCTCCTTTTGTCATTGTCAACTTTTGTCATTTGTTCAGCTAACTAAAAATGTACCTCCTAAGCAGCCTGGTTTCAGAAAAATATGTATAATACTATAATACGAATGATAAGTTACTTCATCCAATTCGTATGATATTGTACGACCACTTTTCAATTCATGACGTGACCTAACGTCAAGTAATATATCATACTAAATGGAGGGAACTCATTTACATACCAAATCCTACACATTTCCCTGAGGCCAGGTTGCAAAGAGATTAAGAAACATTTTGTGATGGAGAGAGAGAGCTGGAGGGTGAGAGAGAGAGAGAGATGGAGAGAAAGACAAGGAGAAAGAGGAAGGGAAAGATGGAGAGAGAGAGAGAGAGAGAAAGAGAAAGATGGACAGAAAGAGAGAGATGGAGAGGGAGAGAATAAAGATAAAGATGGAGAGAAAGATTGGGCGAGAGAAAGAGGAGGAGGAAAAGGAGAGAGTGACTTGACAGCCCTGGGTTTTTACTCCTCTTTCTGGCTCCCTCCATCCCTCCTTGCCTCACTGCATCCCTCCCTGCCTCACTCCATCCCTCCCTGCCTCACTCCATCCTTCCCTGCCTCACTCCATCCCTCCCTGCCTCATTCCATCCCTCCCTGCCTCACCCCATCCCTCCCTGCCTCACTGCATCCCTCCCTGCCTCACTGCATCCCTCCCTGCCTCCCTCCATCCCTCCCTGCCTCCCTCCCTGCCTCACTGCATCCCTCCCTGCCTCACTCCATCCCTCCCTGCCTTACTCCATCCCGCTACAGAGCTGGCATAGTCTCAGCTGGCCCCTTTGACATGAAAACAAGCAGGGTTGTCATGGCAACCTCCACTAGATCACATGAAGCAGCCTGCAATTATTTTTAGATGCCTCCCATTGAACATGATCATCAACCGGTTAATGGCTGTGCCCATGTCAGGATTGTACCTCAACAATGTTTTCGAAACAATAATTTTTTTCAGGGTTAATAATATTCTCAAAGATATTTACTACCCCGTCAAGTCCACTGATCAAAGGTAGTGAGAACAAGTCGACTTGTAAAATAAGATCAATTTTGACGAGGTGTGGATTGATGGCATATCATAGCGTATTAGATTCTAGAAGGGAGGGAATAGGGAATGAAAGTTGTTGGGATGAAGCCCACCTCTGATTCGAATGAAAAGCCAACAGGGAGGATTTTGATTTTTCACTCAATGTGTTGTTTCATGTATTCCAGAAGCTTTTAATTGTGCAGCGTGACATCCATGCGAGGGTCGAAAGTCTGTATTTAGGTTTAGAGCTTTGCCACACGGTGTATTTGAAACTAAACACTATTTGGACTACAACAAATGCTAAGTTGAATAGTCAAAATGTCACCCTTTATCTCAAATAAACACACATACATACACATACACACACACACACAAAAACACTATCCTTATGGGGACCAAAACATTTATTCCCATTCAAAATCCTATTTTCCTTAGCCTTAACCCTAACCCCTAAACCTACCCCTAACCTTGAAACCTAAACCTCACCCCCAATCCCTAACCCTAATTCTAATTGTAATCCTCACCCTAAACCTAACCCCTAAAATAGCCTTTTTCCTTGTTGGGCCTGGCGAAATATTCCCCACTTGTCCGAATTTTCCTTGTTTTACTATCCTTGTGAGGACTTCTGGTCCCCACACCTAGGACATCATCCAACCACATACCACTAGTGCAGATGGCTATTATTTTTCTCTCACTGGTTAGTTACTGTTTAGAGCCACTGTTCAGGCGAGGGTGGCATTTGGCATGTCACTGATGCCTGTGACTGCTCCAATAACAGGCCATGCCAACACAGCGGAGCCCTCTGGCATTTCTCTGGCACCCTCTGAGCTGGCCTCCCTCCACCCTGGGTGCCAAGTTTATGCCACCGCATCCATCACCACCCTCTCAGTCTGTCTACAGCTTTCTCCTGCCCTCCTTTTAGACAGCTAACAGACAACTGATCTGTAGGTCTCAGTACTGGGGCTGTGTCTGAAATGGCTCCCTTTTCAAGGTATGTTGTGCTGCTTTTGGCAGCCCACACTCCAAAGGGTTATTTGCATATACAGCAAATCATTTTGAGCAGGCCCTGTTTGACTGCAGACGACTGTTCTATGGGTTTGGGAGGTCATGGGAGTACTGGGACTGGTCTTGCATTTGAAATGGCACCCTATTCCCTTTGTAGTGCACTACTTTTGGCCAGAGCTCACATTCCCTTTGTATCACAGGATCCCAGTTTGTACCTTTACTGCTTGCCAGATCCAATGACTTATTTAAGCACTCACCCAAGATTGGGTGTTTTCAATTGGTTAATAGTTCATGAGTTGGTTAGAGTTGGCTGGTCACATGGTCATCATCTCAATTACTTTTTAGATGTACATTTATTTCATATAGCAGACACTCTTATCCAAGCACTTACCACCCCCATCTTGTACAGATGTCTTTAACAGCAAAGCAATTTTGCTGTAAATCTGTCTCTGCTCTCTCTTTTTCCCCTCTCTCTCTCTGAGTGTCTATCCTTGAGTAACCTCAAGATAATGTTATATTATGCAGGACCCAGTCGCTCTCAGGCCAGTTACAAAGGCCTAATGCCAGAGGCTAATTGACCCATTATGGACGCAACAAACCACTTACAGTAAAATACCCCTTTTTGTCTCTGGCACTACAGTAGCCTATATTAGTAGTATATACCTTGAAACCCAGCAACAGCAGGTACGTAATGGCTACCCATACAGGACTAGCCATTTCATATCATCGACATACAGTTGAAGTCAGAAGTTTACATACACTTAGGTTGGAATCATTAAAACTCATTTTTCAACCACTCCAAATTTCTTGTTAACAAACTATAGTTTTGGCAAGTCGGTTAGGACATTTACTTTGTGCATGACACAAGTTATTTTTCCAACAATTGTTTACAGACAGAATATTTCACTGATAATTCACTGTATCACAATTCCAGTGGGTCAGAAGTTTACATACACTAAGTGGACTGTGCCTTTAAACAACTTGGATAATTCCAGAAAATTACGTCATGGCTTTAGAAGCTTCTAATAGTGTCACGTTCTTTCAAAATCGAACCCAGAAGCAGACCAGGACAAGGAGAGTAGGAAGAAGGTGAGTATTTATTTACAAGTGAATGTGAATGGGTAGATATATCCAGGTGGCGTAGCGGGCAGCGGTGGTGAGTTGATGGGAGTAAATAGGTGGATCCAATGGGGTAGCGGAATCCTCCGACGACCAGGCGGGAATGGGGTAAATGATCCGGGTGAGTAACTGAAGACAGAACAAACGGAGGTAAGTTTAAGGCAAGCAATACGTTTATAAAAATAAAAAAATAATAATTCTATCCAACTTGAGGCTGATACTCTGGCGCAACATACTGTTCATGGCTAACGATCTGGCAGGGAATGGATGTCAGGTCCAGGCTTATGAAGAGGAGAGATGATGATCAGGACCAGGTGTGCAGATAGCTGATGGGATACAGGTGCGGGTAATCAGAACTCCCAACTGGCTACATTGCCCAGCAACCAGACAGGGTGCGTTCCAGGACGCCGGAAAAAACACTCCAGGACAGAACACAGGCAAAAAACAGACTCAGGAAACGGGATTTGTGACAAATAGGCTAATTGAAATCATTTGAGCCAATTGGAGGTGAACCTGTGGATGTATTTCATGGCCTACCTTTAAA
This sequence comes from Oncorhynchus tshawytscha, assembly GCF_018296145.1. Lineage (NCBI taxonomy): Eukaryota > Metazoa > Chordata > Actinopteri > Salmoniformes > Salmonidae > Oncorhynchus > Oncorhynchus tshawytscha. The sequence continues at coordinate 53,228,979 of NC_056444.1, forward strand.
CTCAGTGCCTCTTTGCCTGACATCATACGAAAATCAAAAGAAATCAGCCAAGACCTCAGAAAAAAAATGTAGACCTCCACAAGTCTGGTTCATCCTTGGGAGCAATTTCCAAATGCCTGAAAGTACCACGTTCACCGGTACAAAAAATAGTACGCAAGTATAAACACCATGGGACCACGCAGCCGTCATACCGCTCAGGAAGGAGACGCGTTATGTCTCCTAGAGATTAACTTACTTTGGTGCGAAAAGTGCAAATCAATCCCAGAACAACAGCAAAGGACATTGTGAAGATGCTAGAGGAAACCGGTACAAAAGTACCGAAAGACTGCTCAGCAAGGAGGAAGCCACTGCTCCAAAACCACCATAAAAATGCCAGACTTTGGTTTGCAACTGCACATAGGGACAAAGAAGGTACTTTCTGGAGAAATGTCCTCTGGTCTGATGAAACAAAAATAGAACTGTTTGGCCATAATGACCATCGTTATGTTTGAAGGAAAAAGGGGGAGGCTTGCAAGCCGAAGTACCATCCCAACATCATGTGGGGTGCTTTGCTGCAGGAGGGACTGGTGCACGTCACAAAATAGATGGGGTCATGAGGGAGGAAAATTATGTGGATATATTGAAGCAACATCTCAAGACATTATTCAGGAAGTTAAAGCTTGGTTGCATACTTCCAAAGTTGTGGCAAAATGGCTTAAGGACAACAAAGTCACGGTATTGGAGTGGCCATCACAAAGCCCTGACCTCAATCCCATGGAAAATTTGTGGGCAGAACTGAAAAAGCTTGTGCGAGCAAGGAGGCCTACAAACCTGACTCAGTTACACCAGCTCTGTCAGGAGGAATGGGCCACAATTCACCCAACTTATTTTGGGAACCTTGTGGAAGCCTAACCGAAACATTTGACCAAACTTAAACAATTGAAAGGCAATGCTACTGTTAGGTTCTTATTTTTCAGAACAAATTAGTCACGGACACTAGAGAAGCTTTAACCAAGTTTAATTATTCCCAAAGGTTCTGTACAGCTGTATTTAGACACCAAAACATTTCTCTTCATCACAGTTATATACATCCTACTTAAGACACGCCTTCTCCCCAGTCCTTACATCTTATGGTTCAACAGAAAGAGGGTAACAGAACATCAAACCCTTATTACTCCCTTAAGGGAATCTGTCCTCACCCCCTGACCTCAACCCCTCCTTCATCTAATCCACAGATGTCCATCTGTCTCCCCTGTATCAACTGTCTCCCCTGCTCTGCTCCTGTCCCCCAACACATTCCAACACATTCCACAGCTATCTGTCTTTCTACAGAGGCCCAGTCTCTTTCTCCTTTGATTCTATGCTTCTTTCCTATCATTTATTTAATATTTCAATGTTCAAACTGTCGAATCCAACCCTACCAAATACTAATTGAGTGTACGTAAACTTCTGACCCACTGGGAATGTGATGAAAGAAATAACAGCTGAAATAAATCATTCTCTCTACTATTATTCTGACATTTCACATTCTTAAAATAAAGTGGTGATCCTAACTGACCTAAGACAGGGAATATGTACTAGGATTAAATGTCAGGAATTGTGAAAAACGGAGTTTAAATGTACTTGACTAAGGTGTACGTAAACTTCTGACTTCAACTGTATATTGTAGTGAACTCATTTTTAAAGTCTACTGTTGAAACAAAAATTGCTGTGTCCTGCAAAAAAGGGAGGTGAGTGGACCACTGAATTGTGCATCATGCGATGTAGTTGTTTTCGGTTAGTATGTAAATTGTTGTTTTGTTGTAAATTGTTGTTTTGGGACAATGCAATAAGCTTTTTCACAGTGAATAGCATTCTCTTTGTTTGCTATTGCAAGTGAGACTTCAGAGGCAACAGATTTGATGGGGGGGTGGAAACTGAAAGGAAGGAAACTGATTTGAAAGCGGTCAGTTAGAGGGAGAGGGAAGAAGTCCCGCAGCGCTAGTAAAATGGAACCGCGCGTCTAGCGCTTCCAACTGACTGAACATGGTGTATTGAGGCTGATTTGAGAAGCCATTGAAATTCAATGAGCGCAGCTACGTGGGCAGTTAAGGAAAAACAAGACAAAGGGGAGATATTGTGGCTGACCACAATAGTCCTGTATTTGGAGTTCGTAGCTGAGGAGAGCACTGTCTAAAATTCAGGGATGTTGTTAAAGAATCCTGTTCTCTTTCAAAAGTCGGGGTATTTTATGAAAGAATCTGAGAAGGTGTGAAATATATGTGTAACAGACCTTCATTAAGCCAGGCAAGCTCACTCAAGCACTGTATTTGAAATGATTTCAAATCATATTTGAACCCAGATCTGATTTTTGATTTGATTTAACCTTGGTGTGTATTGATTGCCTTAAACAAAGATACAAACCACAACACAGTAGTGGTTTGGTCTGTCCTATAAAAACATGAATATAGTTAAGCAATAAGGCCAGAGAGGGTGTGATATATGGCCAATATACCACGGCTAAGGGCTGTTCTTAGGCACGGCGCCACGCGGAGTGCCTGGATACAGCCCTTAGCCGTGGTATATTGGCCATATACCACAAATCCTAGAGGTGCCTTATTGCTATTATAAACTGGTTCCCAACGTAATTAGAGCAATAAAAATAAATGTTTTGTCATACCCGTGGTATACGCTGTGATATACAACGGCTGTCAGCCAATCAACATTCATTTAGCAGTTTACCACTCCTTTTACTACCAGACCAGATTGCTGTCCGTCATAAGCGTTCATAAAACAGATGAATATAATCTGAAAAATATGGGAAATGCCTCTTGAACGTTATAAAGGGGATTGTTGTGACTGAATAATTTTCTAATCGTGACATCTACATGTGTGGGGGGTTAAACAATAGAAGGAGATGGTGGTGCAGCGTTTCATTGGTGATTAGGACAAAGCCACCGAGGGAATACCAAACGATGCAGAGACACAGAAAGGATATTTAGCCGAGCACTGGCGTGTCTCATGTAGTTATGCAAATGCACATCAATGGGTGCACAAACACATGCACACACACACACACACTCACATAGACATGCACACACACACACATGGACGATGATGCATGTCAAATCAAATCAAAGTTTAACATGTACACACACACACACTCTCTCTCTCTCTCTCTCTGTCCCTGTCTCACACACACTCACACCTCAGTTTCCCATCCTCTCCATAATCATTTCCCCACCGATGACAAAACAATAGCGAGACACATTTCACACTGACTGTTATGAGCTACCTTGTACATTAACAACCGTCAGATCTAGATTTTAATTGGCTTCTCCCATTAGAGAAAATGCCACATTATACCTGTTGTGAACTGCAGTGTCCTTTACGTGTGTAATTAGACATAAAACCCAGAAAGAGGGAGCGAGGGAGAGAGAGGGAGAGAGAGAGCAAGAGAGAGAGGGAGAGAGAGAGCAAGAGAGAGAGAGAGAGGGAGCGCGAGAGAGTGAGGGAGGAAGAGAGAGAGAAAGAGAAGAGGGAGAGAGAGAGAGAGAGGTAGAGGAAGTGAGAGAGAGAGGGGTAGAGGGAGAGAGAGAGAGAGAAAGAGAGAGGAGAGAGAGCGAGGGGTAGAGATATTACAGTGCAGTGTTGTATCCTCCGCTGCATGCAAACATCTTTAAGATAATACAAATAACAAGAAGGCATGTGGTGTATAAGATATACCACTTCTCAGACATTCTTATCAGAAACACCTTACTGTAGAGTGAGTTCATACATTATTAGCTTGTGTATGTGATGCCTTGGGGGATTGAACCCACAATCTCTTTTTTGCCCGTGCTATGCACTTACCAACTGAGCCACACAGGACAAGGTGTATGTGTATGTGTGGTGAGCCATCGTCTTGACAAAAGGTTGTGTTTGTTATATTCCCTAAGTCCTCCCTGCCTTAACTGTTAGTACCTAATCAGCTGGGCTGTGTGCCATGCAGTCTCTCTGACTACACAGCCTCTGCCCCTTCAGCTTAATTCAATTTGTTCAAGACAGGAACTATTTAGTGCCCTCTGCCCCCCCTCCCCTCCCCCTCCACATACACACACACACACACACCACACACACTCATCCAATGCCCAGAGCAACAGGACAGCCAGTGACCCAGGAAGGAGTTCCTTCAAGGTCACATGATGTCATCCTTTGGAAGAAAAAACAGCTGAGGCAAAGACAAATGTTTATTTTAGCTGTCAGATGGCCTCAGTGTTGTAGAGAGTGCTTTAGACATGCACCATGTCCATGTTACACTAACTGCTGGCTAATATAGGATCATGTTTTCCTCTTTATTGCAATACAGATTCACCTTTGCAGTGTGTGTGGTGCAGTAGTCGTGTGAAATAACCTAGAAGTGTAGGTACATGCAAATGTTAAGACACATTTCTATTTATGGATTATGTTAATTGCGTAAATTAAAAAGTAAGTACACCAACATGAGTTTTCCATTCCTTAAATGTGTAGGGTAAATTGCCACAGTAGATTTGCCGTGGTAAACTAGGAAATATTTGATTTCAGTTGCACAGAATGATTGTCGAATGGTTAAATCTATGCTTAGTTGAAACAATTTTCGTTGGTGGAAGAAGGAATAGACCAAAATGCAGAGTGGTACGTGTCCATGATAACTTTAATACACTGAATACAAACGAACAAGAGAATAAAGGAAAAACCGAAACAGTCCCGTATGGTGAAAACACTGAAACGGAAAATAACCACCCACAAACAAGTGGGAAAACAGGCTTCCTAAGTATGGTTCTCAATCAGAGACAACGATTGACAGCTGCCTCTGATTGGGAAACATACCAGATCAAACACATAGAAATCTAAACACAAGAACAAAACATAGATTGCCCACCCCAACTCACGCCCTGACCAAACTAAAATAGAGACATACAAAAGGAACTAAGGTCAGGACGTGACATTAGTCTGGCTCAATGAGTAGGTTTAATTTATACCAGAGATAATAAAATCCTTTGGAGGTTGAAAACTCTTGAAAGATTTTGGAGGAAAGCAGGAGTAGAATTTAACACAGATAAAAGCTTTAGAGAGCAGTAGAACAGTGATCAGTAATGGTTTCAATTGTGATCAGCTGTGCGGGGGATTTCAGCTCATATGGTTTAACGAGAGATCACCTGGAGAAAATACGTTGGCCACCAATGGCTGCCAATAGTGTTTTTTTTTAAGAATACCAATATTATCCCTGATTTAAAGACAACCCAGAGACACCGTGCGCTTCTGTCTATGTGTAGTTGCCTGTTTCAGCACTCTTGTTACAGTGGGGCAAAAAAGTATTTAGTCAGCCACCAATTGTGCAAGTTCTCCCACTTAAAAAGATGAGAGAGGCCTGTAAGTTTCATCATAGGTACACTTCAACTATGACAGACAAAATGAGAAGAAAAAAATCCAGAAAATCACATTGTAGGATTTTTAATGAATTTATTTGCAAATTATGGTGGAAAATAAGTATTGCACGATCGTTTTATCTTTGTTGTTTTTGGAAGTTTCACTATTAATAAAATGTGGAACTCTACTCACGCTGCGCCTTGGTCCACTTATTTATACAACGGTCGGGACAATACCAGTCAAAAGTTTGGATACACCTACTCACAGCAATAGATAACAACTGTTGATGTCTGTATACAATGCTCCAGGCTATGACAATGTCTTCCTGTTCTTTGTTTTGTTATGTGTTATACAGTACCAGTCAAAGGTTTGGACACACCCACTCATTCAAGTGTTTTTCTTTATTTTTTACTATTGTAGAATAATAGTGAAGACATCAAAACTATGAAATAACACATATTGAATCAAGTAGTAACCAAAACAGTGTTAAAACAAAGATTCTTCAAAGTAGCCACCCTTTGATGACAGCTTTGCACACTCTTGGCATTCTCTCAACCATCTTCATCTGCAATGCTTTTCCAACAGTCTTTTTATTTTTCCTTTATTTAACTATGCAAGTCAGTTAAGAACAAATTCTTATTTTCAATGACAGCCTAGGAACAGTGGGTTAACTGCCTGTTCAGGGACAGAACGACAGATTTGTTTGAACTTGAAACCTTCCAGTTACTAATCCAACGCTCTAACCACTAGGCTATGCTGCCGCCCCAGAAGTAGGCTTGAAGGAGTTCCCACATATGCTGACCACTTGTTGGCTGCTTTTCCTTCACTCTGCGGTCCAACTCATCCCAAACCATTTCAATTGGGTTGAGGTTGGGTGATTATGGAGGCCAGGTCATCTGATGCAGCACTCCATCACTCTCCTTCTTGGTCAAATAGCCCTTACACAGCCTGGAGGTGTGTTGGGTCATTGTCCTGTTGAAAAAATAAATGATATATATGGTACCACTAAGTGCAAACCAGATGGGATGGCGTATTGCTGCAGAATGCTGTGGTAGCCATGCTGGTTAAGTGCACCTTGAATTCTAAATAAATTACAGACAGCCACAAGCAAAGCACCCCCAAACAATCACACCTCCTCCATTCATGGTGGGAACCACACATGCAGAGATAATCTTTTCACCTACTCTGCGTCTCACAAAGACACGACGGTTGGAATAAAAAATAAAAAATTTGGACTCATCAGACCAAAAGGACAGATTTCCACAGGTCTAATGTCCATTGCTCGTGTTTCTTGGTCCAAGCAAGTCTCTTATTATTGGTGTCCTTTAGTAGTGGTTTCTTTGCAGCAATTCGACGACAAAGGCCTGATTCACACAGTCTCCTCTGAACAGTTGATGTTGAGATGTGTCTGTTACTTGAAGTCTGTGAAGCATTTATTTGGGCTGCAATTTCTGAGGTGCTGGTAACTCTAATGAACTTATCCTCTGCAGCAGAGTTAACTCTGGGTCTTCCTTTCCTGTGACGGTCCTCATGAAAGCCAGTTTCATCATAGTGATTGTTGGTTCTTGACATTTTCCGGATTGACTGACCTTCATGTCTGAAAGTAATGATGGATTGTCATTTCTCTTTGCTTATTTGAGCGGTTCTTGCCATAATATAGACTTGGTCTTTTACCAAATAGGGCTATCTTCTGTATACTACCCCTACCTTGTCACAACACTGATTGGCTCAAACGCATTAAGAAGGAAAGAAATTCCACAACTTAACTTTTAACAAGGCATACCTGTTAATTTAAATGCATCCCATTCATTAAGCTGGTTGAGAGAATGCCAAGAATGTGCAAAGCTGTCATCAAGGCAAAGGGTGGCTACTTTGAAGAATCTCAAATATATAATATATTTTGATTTGTTTAACACTTGTCCGGTTACAACTTGATTCCATATGTGTTATGTCATAGTTTTGATGTCTTCACTATTATTCTACAATGTAGAAAATAGTAAAAAATATAGAAAAACCCTTGAATGAGTGGGTGTGTCCAAACCTTTGACTGGTACTGTGTAACACATAACAAAACAAAGAACAGGAAGACATTGTCATAGCCTGGAGCATTGTATACAGACATCAACAGTTGTTTTCTATTGCTCGATCATTAGCCAGCTTTTGACATTCTTTTTAAATGAAGTTACGGCCGGCGTTGCTTTGAGTTGCTGTGGTAGTTTGTTCCACTCAACAGCGCCGGTATATCAAAAGGTGTTCTTACCAGATAGACACTTACATTTAAATTTGATAGGTACCTGGGAGCTGAGTCAGTAATCATTCTATGGACCGGACCATATCTTGTCTATTGGATATGACAGTTAGTACAGGGGACAGAATAAGTAGGAGGAGGAAGTGTACAATAAAAGCCATGGGTCGGCTTTGAACCTGTGTGATGTGAACCCTGATTCTTAAGTTCCAAGGGCAGCGGCTTTGACCACTGGGCCACCGCCACCCGCTGATTAATAGTTATGTGAAGATGGGTTTGTCATTGCTAAGGACCCTGTAGCTGGATGTGGTGAATCCACTGTGTGCCATAAGGTTGAGATGCCATCTGTCAACAGGTGCACAAATATGCAGAGTCATGGGAAATTGCACAGTTTTGCCCACGGTATGTTTGTGTGTGTCTATGTGTGTGTGTTTATGTGCACGCGTGTGTGTGCCAACAGCCATGGTTGCAACTGGTTGTTTCAGGCTGTTAATTGATTTTGTATTCAGAGCTTGCAGTGTGAGATTCTATGTGTCATGACATGAACAGTTAGGTGATACAATTTGAAAGAAGTGCACAGCGTATAGGCATTCAGAACTTGCACCCTACAGATGAAACATGATGATTTATTATTAGAACTGTTTATAACCCCTGACATGAACGTTCTGTAACACCTTTATGAACTTTATAGTAACCCACACATTCTATTCAACATTACTCACTCATTACACAACCAGTGGACTTGATATTTTATTTAGCCTTTATTTAACTAGGAAAGTCAGTTAAGAACACATTCTTATTTACAATGACGGCCTACCCCGGCCAAACCCTAACGACGCTGGGCCAATTGTGCGCCACCCTATGGGACTTCCAACTACAGACGGTTGTGATACAGCCTGAAATCGAACCAGGGTCTGTAGTGATGCCTCTAGTATTGAGATGTAGTGCCTTAGACCGCTGCGCCACTCGGGAGAACATTTTGATACATGGAGAGACAACATATTATCAGCCTTATTAGAAGATATTATACTTGCTTATACAAACTGAAATTGCTTCAGTTTCACACAGAAATGATACTGAAATCGCTCCAATGTGTAGTGAGCATAACATCAGAGCCACACAATATTCCAGTGGAACTCATGCTAGAAATGTTTGGGGAAATATGCTTCAGTACGAGTGAGGCATGTGTGATGGGTGCATCCATCCATCAATGTGTCACCCTGGCTTGCCTTGTGCACCAGCCTGAGTGAAGTGACAGGATTTGGGTTTTGTTGGTGTGTATGTTCACAGCAGACAGGGAATGCAGGGAAATAGGTCACACACACACACACATATTGATAGTGTCCCTGTCACTATACACTGTGAGTGGATGGAAGCAACATCCTAGCGATGAAACAGTACCATGTAAGGATATTTGACACTGCTGTAATTGTTGTGTTAGTCGTGAGGTTGTCATGAGGTTGCCAGGCAGCTTCATTAACACTGTGCAGCCAGCGACCAAGTCTTCCCATGATGCAGCCAAGTGCAGCGCGGCTGAAGAAAATAGTCCCACGCAACAATAGTGTCGACAGGGGTGTAAAAGACTTGACAGAAGTGAGTGTGGATGGGGCTCAAAGACACGGTGTGTGTAAGTGTATGTTGAGCTGGGTGAAACTGTACTAAAAATGTCCGCCTTTCTCTTTCCACAGCTTGAAGGAGATGGGGAGCAGAAGCGTTTTGAGGATGGCAAAATGCGATATCTCCAGAATAAGGCAAAGAGACTGGCAGACAAGGAGCGCCAACAATGACACCACAACCCGGAATACTCCATCATCCAACCCACAGCACTTAGATGGAAAACTTCCCTATCTTATTACTAAACCTAAAATTAAAATAGATGGGGTCTGACTTGAAAAAATGTATGACTTGAAAAAATTCATCATACTCTTCTTGACTTTTTAATGTACGTTTCATTGCTGCACACCAAAGTGTCTATATGTGTATGTAAAAGAAAGGAGATACATATGTATCTTTATTTTATCGTCAAAGATTTTTATTTAAGAAGGCTATCGACGATCAGTCTGTGTGCAAAGTTCTGGGTCTGTATATGCATTGATAAATAAATTAAAAGTAAATAAATACTGTACATGGTAGCCAGAGGTTTCTGTCTGTCCTTTGCTTGCTCACTGATGTCCTAGGCCCGGGCTTGCCTTGGCTGAGAGGGCATCCACTAAACATATTTTATGCATTCTGTCGTTCACATAGAAATCAGTCCTTGGCTCGGGGGCTGTGACTGCTCCTTCCCTCTCTCACTCACTCGCTCTCTTGTCATTTCAGCAAGACATGACACCCACCATCTCAGATTGTTCAGGAATCGTTTTGGTAGTTAGAAACAGATAACATTAGCGTTCCTTGCAACATTATTTTGTTGCATTTTTATTTGAGCTAATTAAGCTAACTTATTGCAACCAAATTGGCCCTTTTTAATGATAGGATTCATATAATATCCAATAATTATAGTACACAACATCCGATTTGGAGCAAACTTCTTTCTACCATTGAGTAAGACATGAGGAATCCAATAAAATGGTAAAAAGCCACCCACGGACCCCCACACACCCCACGCCAATCCCACCCCAACAACCAGTTTACAGTATCCGTTTTCTATGTCTGACCAGTAGTATGGAGCTGTGGCTTGGAGTATTGCTTCTTCATCCCATATAACCTGTGAATCTGATATTTTTTTCCCCTATTCAGCGAAATCTGCCATTGAAGTCTCTTTGCATTCTTTTTCATACATTTGTTTGAAAGTAACAGGTTTTGTCCACTAGGTGCTGCTGTTCCTGCTGCTGCCACACCCTTATATTAATTTTGCTGGTCTCAATTAAATGGATCACAATATTTTCTTTGCCACTTTAGGTAGAAAGCCAATAGCTTTTGCTCATGATGAAAATAAATTGTGTGGTCAAGCCAGTTGTGCATAAAAGCAATTCATTATGGTCCAAAGATCCAATTATATTTCAACAAAATAATGTTTCAGGAATGACAATCTTATTTGTTTTTAACTACAGAAACAATTTCAGCACACTCTGAGATGGCGGGTGTCAAAATCCTCTTTCTTGTGCTTCTTGAGGTGGAACAACCCTTAATCTGGCTCCCTACTCTCGCTCTCCACTGTTTCACGGTCTTTCTCTTCATCTCTCCCTTTTTCTCTCTCTCTCTCTCTCTCTCTCTCTCTCTCTTTCTCTCTGTCTTTCTCTCTCTCTCTTTCTCTCTGTCTTTCTCTCTGTCTCTCTCTCTGTCTTTCTCTCTCTCTCTTTCTCTCTGTCTTTCTCTCTCTCTCTTTCTCTCTGTCTTTCTCTCTCTCTCTCTCTCTGTCTTTCTCTCTCTTTCACTCTCTCGATAGATGCAGGGATTCTCCAGTTGCCTGATGTGTTGATAGGACTGTACGACATTTTAGCCTGTGTGTGTGTGTGTGTGTGTGTGTGTGTGTGTGTGTGTGTGTGTGTGTGTGTGTGTGTGTGTGTGTGTGTGTGTGTGTGTGTGTGTGTGTGTGTGTGTGCATGCATTCATGTGTGTGTGTGTTTCCATGCAACACGACAGACCTCTGGCACGTAGATTGTTGCCTCCGGGACCAACCAACATCCCTAGCTAAATGAACATAGATCAACAGCTATTCAAATATCCAAATGGGGATCCCGAGGCAACTCTACATTCAGAAGATGAAGTCCCTGGTCTTAGATTTCCTTTCACCTAGTCACCTGCCTGCTACGGTAAAGATGCAACTAATAGGAGACACCATCTAAATCAAGAAAATGTATAACAAACATGAGCCAAGGTTGTTAACCACTGCTTAAAGCCATCAAAAGTACAGTAGTATAGTTTTCCCATTTTGGGATTGTATCTATATGGCTGTTTGAGATAGTATTTCCTACTATTTAAACAAGCGTAAGGTTACACAGCAAGACAGTGTGTCATTGGACTCCCGAAGGATATTGTCTTCACAGCTGTGTGCTTTTAATTTTCCCATTGAAAATGAAATTAGGGGGGGGGGCATTTTATTTTTTATCCTTAATGAAGGATAGAGTAGGAAGAGGGTATATGAGGAGAGGAAAGGGGGTTGTAGACAGAGTTTTATCTCAGATGGGGGGAAAGTATTTGGCCTGTTCAATAACACTGCTAATATACCACGTAGGCTATACACACAACCAGGCCTGCAACTCCTTAACCAGATAGTGGAGAGCAAACTAGTATCATTTTGATTATTGAATTTTTAAAAATGCTTTATTTACTGAGACAGTTCCGTTTAAAGTAGTAATGAGCAACTTTCAATGTACTGAAACGCATTGAGTACACGCCTTCTATTAACTACTTCAACTACTTCGTCTTGTGAGTATATCTCACTGTCCATCCTCACTCCCAACAATACAAATAAGATGCATACTGGCACTCCTTTGCAGTGGTGGAAAAAGTACTCAATTGTCATACTTGAGTAAAAGTAAAGATACCCTAATAGAAAATGACTCAAGTAAAAGTGAAAGTCACCCAGTAAAATACTACTTGAGTAAAAGTCTAAAAGTATTTGTTTTTAAATATAGTTAAGTATCAAAAGTAAATGGAATTGCTCAAATGTATTTAAGTATCAAAAGTAAAAGTATAAATCATTTCAAATTCTTTATATTAAAGCAAACCAGACGGCACAATTTATTTGTATTTTTTTATTGACGGATAACCAGTGGCACACTCCAACACTCAAGACATCATTTACAAACGAAGCACTTGTGTTTAATGAGTCTACCAGATCAGAGGCATTAGGGATGACCAGGGATGTTCTCTTGATAAGTGTAACGAGTACATTTGGGTGTCAAGGAAAATGTACATTATTTTATTTAGGAATGTAGTGAAGTAAAATGTTAAAGTACAGATACCACAAAAAACGACTTAAGTAGTACTTTAAAGTATTTTTACTTAAGTACATGACACCACTGCTCCTTTGCGGAGTGTATCTATATTCTATAGCCTAACCTGTTTCATAAAGACTGTGTCTCAGGTCGTTTCCTCCTCCTCCTTCGTACGGCCCCGGACGTGTTCCCAACATCCCAGCCTTAGGGGGTTTGCGGCCGCCTCGCGCTCTTACCCAATGTGGAGACTGACAAGGCTATTTGGAAGACGAATTATCCACAATGACGGGAGGAAACCCATTAGGAGGGAGGGATGGAGGGAATAAACGATCCGGAGGAGAGAGAGAGAAAAAGAGAGAGCAATCTGGTTTCATCAACGCTGGCTCCCGGCCTGTTTTATAGGTTCCACCCGCTGTGCATAGTGGGGAGAGTCACGATCACTAAGGTGTTCACTGATGGCAGGGCCAAACAACCGCTAAAAGATTAATAGAAATGCAGCCTATCTAGCTAACATCCACAAGGTTCATGTAAAAACAAATAAGCTATTGAATGTTAAAACTCTGGCATGCTGTATACTGTGGCCAACAGTCCAAGTCTACTCATAGGCATACTGTTAGAGGCAACTTGCTGTTGGAGAAAAATAAACTAGAAGATAAATAACAAGGGGATATTGGCCTACTCTTTGAGAGCCAGAGGAAGAACACAAACCTAGAAATACGAAATGCTGCCACTGGAAAAAGTGAGTTAAATGAACCAATCCCATGCACCTTGCTGAAGAAAAGAAAACAGCATACATTTCATGCTGGTATTTTCTGCTCTATGCTGGTCAGTGCTGGTCAGATGCTGGTCTGACTAGCATAGTCTAGCTGGTTATGCTGGTTTACCAGCATGGTCTAGCAGGTTTTGCTGGTGACCAGCCTTCACTATGTTTTGGACACTGGTGATCAGTCTTCACTGTGTTTTGGACACTTGTGACCAGCCTTCTCTGTGTTTTGGACACTGATGATCAGCCTTTGCTGTGTTTTGGACACTGGTGATCAGCCTTCAGTGTTTTTTGGACACACACCAGCTTATGCTGGTGACCAAGCTGGTCCATGCTGATTTAGCATGGTCAGACACTAGCTGGTTAAGCAATATCATATTTCCCAGCATGCTCTATTGCAGTTGATTTTTAGGATTGTTTGTTTCATTATCTTTTTTGTTTGTTGTACACAAAGATAAATAACATACATTTGTGTAAACTAATCCAATTTGTTAGTTGGACTTATTGCACCTGTTACTGAAATGGTTGATCCAGTTTAGATGGTTTGAGAAGTCACACTTATTTCCCTTTCTAAGCCTGGCAGTCATTCTGAATGCATATTTCTGTGAAATAAAGTTCCAATTGTTAGATATCCCCACTCTGGCTGCATTCCAATAGGAATTAAACATAACTTTGCAAGCCAGCATGATGTGACTTGATGCTGGTTTTGCTGGGGATCAGCTTATGCTGGTCAACAGCAAAGCACAGCGAGGGCTGGTCACCACAAAAACGCAGCGAAGGGACCACGAAAACACAGCAAAGGCAGGTCAACAATAAAGCACAGCGAAGCCTGGTCACCACGACAACACAGTGAAGGCTGGTCCCCAGCAACACCAGCACCTATGCTGGACCAAGCTATGCTGCTCTATGCAAGTTTTGTCAGCAGGGTAGTGAGTGTACGGCTGCTTAAAGGGTCATGCTTTAAGAATTCTTTGCTGCCAGAAACTGAAAAATGTCTTCACAAACACAAGCACAGACTAGTTTAGATTCGACCTGAAGTCATGTAGATTTGTGTTGTTATTGTTATTGCTTCTACTGACCTCTGAACTTAATAAGCAGGCCTTCAAATGTGTTCCCAAAGTATTCAATGCTGGTGTGTACAGTAGGACTGCTGAGGGAGGTTGGCTGAGCTCACACAGGAGGTGGGAGACGGGCAGCCCTGTGTTGCCCTGCAGACACAGTGGGCGGGGATGCCTTCTGTCACTTTACTTCCAGGTCACGAAGCGTCACACAGGAAAGGGCCCTGCTCTGTCTTTCTCCCTATCTCTCTCCATCTCTATCGCTATCCCTCCATCTCTCTTTCTATCCCTCTCTCACTATCTCTCCATCTCTCTCTCTCTCTATTCTCATACATGACCTGTGATACCCTTGTAGTGTGCTCATCCAGTGATCAAAGCTCACTGGTCTCCTTATATTAAATCAATAGTATCTACTACTATGGATAGATGGGATGCTGGGATGCCAGTTTGTTAAGCCACAATGAAGAATTGATTGAGAATTGACCTAAAATTGATTTCCATTCCAAATCTTCCCTAGCCTTAACCGTAATCTTAACCCATAATCCTTAACTCAGACTCTAATTATAATCCTAACCGTAAATCTAACCCCTAAACTTAAAATAGCCTTTTTTTCTCGTGGAGACGTGGGAAATGTCCCCACGAGGACTTTGGAGGATTTCAGGTCCCCTCGAGGATAGAAGAACAAGACCACACACACACACACACACACACACACACACACACACACAAACACACGCACACACACACACACACACACACACACACACACACACACACACACACACACACACACACACACACACACACACACACACACACACACACACACACACTGTAGTACTACATTATTAGTTTTTTTCTTTCACTTTGAATATCCTCCGGCGTGGGAATGATCTCAGAATGATGAATATTTGGTATGGATGTTACACGCAGCCAAATAGTTACTCAGCTCATCTGAAGTGGCTTGGGGTGCTCAATTAATGGAATATTTCCATCCTGATATGTTGTTACAGTACAGATGCTCATTAATGCTACTCCTTACAAGCATGTCACGTGGAGCCCACAATCACCTAACACAATGCATTGCTATGGACACCAGAACGGTATTGAGACAATACATGTAAGGCAATGCATGCAATGGCTATAGGTTGCCTCCCGTGACCTTGTTGCTAATTGTGGTGTATGGGTGGGATAACATTTGAAATGTTATATTTGATGTTGAATGCATGTTTGCATGGTCTTTCAGATCGGATTGTAGGCCTAATGTAGAGGCCCTCAAAATAAGGTCCCAAATCCTTTTTCATGAGCTATCTTGGAAACACAATATAAGATGATATAGTTACATACCAAAAGATTGTTTTGGGGTGGAGTTTTCCTTTAAACGTGTCTATGGGTCCACACTTTTCAATGTTAAATTAATAATTTGCTTAGTGTAAAGCCTTATTTGCATATTTTCCAGTACACCTTGCCTTTCAAGTGAATTGTGAGTTACCACTCATGACTGCATTTGTTAGTGACAAAGACATGGTTGTTGCATTCGTTCATTTTCAATCCTGTGGCCTTCACCAAGTGAGATTCTAATTGAATATGTAACATAAAAATGACTTTTCTAAACACAATCAGAATGTACACATTATGCTGGCTTGCAAAGTGATGTGTAATTTCTATTGGAATCCAGAGTGGAGATATCCAACATTTGGAGTTTTTATTCACCCACAACCTACATTCAGAATGACTTCCAGCGTTGACAAGACTAAGATATGAGACTACCTAAAGCATTTAAACTGGAACAACCATTTCAGTAATGGGTGTAATAAGTCCAAGTAAGAGATTGGATTAGTTTAGAAAAGTTCATGTTATTTATATTTCAGTAGCATAAGACTAATTCATCAATGTAAATGCAAAAACATTTACATTGAAACAAACAATTGTAAAAATCAACCTACATTTGAGCATGCTGGGAAACATGATAATGTGTTGTTCCAACTCTGGTTATTAACACCAACACTGGGGTTCTCTTACACCAATGAGTGTTAATTTAACACTTACAAAGTTCATTTGTAACTCTGAATCAACACCAGAAATGTTACACTGAAAAATCAACACTAGGTAACACTGTCCAATTTGTTGCATAGGACATTGTCTCACCCCCTAGAAAATAATAAAATAAAATGAAATAAAATAATTATAAAGGTGAGTAGAGATCCGCTTGCCTGATTCACACTATAGAATATTTTATTTCCAGATTGTGCTTTCCAGCATGGTTACCTCTTAGCTGGAAGATGTAGCCTCACCTTCAGTCTTCAAGTAGCCTACAGTGCATACTGCACATCGCAGGTTGGACATCAGTTGAAATGCATAACGGGCCCACAAAAAGATGTCAGGCCCTGTATGCACTGCAGTACATTGTGCAGCTCACTTTGAGATGGAAAAAGGATATTCTCTGCCAAGGATGACATAACTTCACTTGATTTGTATAATGCTGCCCAACTATTTAATCTCTGTTCTCATGGTTGTCATGTAGCTATGTTTATTAGTATTTCTCACTAGCCTACAATCTGAGCCCCAAGGAGGGAAACCCATTCATGCAGAACCACCAGGAAAGAAGTCTTATGTGTCACGTAACAAGTGCAATAATGTCAGCGAAAAGGGACCACGAGAAGAAGCATAAATAATATTATTGGAGAACAAGTGGCTGAGGACAAAAAACTATTGATAAATATGAGGGTGTAATGGTTCTATGAGCTAAGGACTATGCGTGTCACTCAATGAGTGGCGGCAGGATGAGTCGAGATATTAACATCAGAGTAATTCTGTGCCATGGGTGTGATGCGTGAGCCCCCCGCACGTGGCATCACTTCCTCAAGACACTTCACGAGGATACAAGGTTACCGACATCTGGACTAGCATTGTCCCTAGCTCATAGAACCGTGGTTACATGAGTAAACTTTGTTCTATTTCGCTTGAGAGACTATGCTAGTCACGCAATAGGATGACAATACCAGAGTAAGTCGGTTTGCGTAGGTCACTGCCTAGAGCAGCACACATTACCATAAGTGTCCGATACAGCACCAAGCACAGCTGAGCTCACACCGTGAGGGTCAACCACATTCTCCTGGTAAGAACTTGCATAGGTACTGGTGGGCGCCCAGCTAGCAGCCGCACATACTGTATGTCAGAGAGGGGGACTTCCTTAAGCAGTGCCCAGGGCGTGGCAACTCCCCTAGTGGTGTGCTACAATAGAGGATGGCACTGGGTGGCCAGCTAGGCTACATGCTTGCAGGATAGTGTGAACAATCCAATGTGACAACCGTTGACAACCGTTGGTTTGAGAGAGGCTTACCCTGTATTCCAACGTCCGCTCCACGTATGTGTTTAGGGATCTCACAAGACACAGAGCACGTACATCAACATCATGAGTGGGGCATGGAGGTGGACAATGCTGTTAGCACAAATCCCCTGTTGTCGTGACCGGGGGGCAGGACCATTGGTAGGAAGGCAGGATTAGGCCGCAAAATAACGCTCGCCTTACCCGGGCCCAGGCGATAACATCCATTACTAACAGATAAAGCATGGAGCTCGCCAACCCTCTCGGTAGAGGCGATGGCCACCAGAAACACAGTCTTAAGAGAGAGATGTTTCAAGTCTATAGCGTCTAACGGTTCAAAGGGAGGTCTAGATAGTACTCCAGAATCAGATCCAAATCTCATTTGGGAACTGAGGGGGCTCTTGAGGGGTGTAATCTACGGACTCCCTAAAGAAATATTGCCATGAGCGGATGGCTGCCAAGTGGACCATCCTGCTCTTTATCATGACATGCTGAAATGGCTGCTGTGTATACCTTAAGTGTGGATGCAGCCCTGCCAGCATCGAACAAAGATCTCAAGAACAGGAGCACAGTTTTTATGCCGCAAGATTATGGAGCAACCCCCTGCTCCCCACACCACTGGCAGAACACGCTCGACCTTGTGTCATAGGTTGATGTGGTGCACGGGGCCCTGGCACTCTGTAAGATGTTAACTACAGAGGGTTCAAGATCTAAACCAGACCATTTTTGCTGTTCAGCGGGCCAGGCCCGCAGCTGTAGGAGGGAGAGTTTCAGATGCCACAATGTGCCCTCCGCCTGTGACAATAGGTCCGGTCTCCAAGGTACAGTAGTTCCCATGCTCTCCCTGCTAGGATTGACAGTATTGTGCTGACCCAGTGGCATCTCGGCAATCTCGGGGCAATCAGAAGGTCCTGGTGGCCCGCTTTCCCGATTCTGTCCAGAGTCGCTGGAATCAGCGGGATTGGAGGGGAAGGCGTATAGTCTCTTCCTCGGACACTCGGGGGGGGTTGGTTATCGAGAACCAGAGGGGGCACTGTGTGTTCCTCTCTGAGGCAGACAGATCCAACTCCGCTTCCCCAAATAGTCCCTACATGCGACTCACTATTCGGGGATGTAGTAGTCACTCGCCTTCCGGAGGACCTTCCCTGGACAGCATGTCCACTGCAGTGTTCAGGATCCCTGGGAGGTGTACAGCTCTTAGTGAGGCCAGATTCTTCTGTAACCACAGCAGAAGGGTATGTGCCATCTGGTGTAGGCAGATGGAACCCAGACCCCCCTGGTGGTTTATGTTTGGGAGAAAATTTAGCAGAGCTAGTTGGAGTGTTCATGTGGAGTTTGGACCAGCTAGGGCTCCATGTCCTGCTGGCTGCCCTCCCCCTCAATGCTGCTCCACAGCCTGACAAGGAGGCGTCTGTTTGAACCAGTTCCCTCCGATGGACTCTGCCCAAGCGTTTCCTGCCTGGAAGGAATTTCAGGGATCGCCACCTTGCCAGTGCTCTTGCACATTCCTTAGATACAGTCAGGTGACAATACCTTTGTTCCTTGGAATGTAAACCCTGAGCATTGAACCACCTCTGCAGGTGTAGAAGGCCCACTTTGTATTCAATGCCGTTGAATGCAAAGCGCAGGAACTTCCTGTGAGCCGGGTGGATCGGTACGTGGAAGTAGGCCTCTTTTAGGTAGAGAGTGGTGAACCACTGGCCTGGGTTGATAGCCTGTAGGATGCGGGATGGTTGAGAGGCCTCAAGTCCAGGACGGGGTGAAACCAGCATCTTCCTTGGGGACTAGGAAATATACTCCATAGAACTCACTGTGCTGTTCTGATGGTTCGAGTTGTCTGATTGCATTCTTCTCCAGCAGGGAGGCAATCTCCAGTTGGAGAGCTTCTCTTTTCAAGGAGTCGGCTGCTGAGTTGACCAAACCCCACTGAATGATGGTGGCCGGCATTGGGACTGGAGTTTGTACCCCTGTAGGACTGTATCCAGCTCCCAGGGGCACTCCACAAGCTCCTACCACTTTTCCCGATGGGCTTGGGGGAAGAGGCCGATACCGGGGCCACACCCATCAGGATGACTGAGGTGGCCTATCCTTAGTCTAGGTCATTACCAGCAAGGATGGAGATAGCATCAGGATCCTCTTAAGTCTTCAACGGATCCTGTCGGGCAGAGAGAGCAAAACAGAGAGGCTGCCTGGGCCTCCAACTCATCCAGAGTAGGTCCCCTGTCCTTCTTGGACTGCTTGGTGGGAGGGCCCACCGCTGGGGAGGGTTGTTATGCTTGAGACTGCTCCTGGAGCCTCTAGCGTTTGTCTCCTTCATCATAGCTAATCGTGCATCACATAGGCGTCGGCCAAGAGTAGCACAAAACATGCAAGCCAGCATTGCATTTATTGCAAAATTATGGCATGGATAATCTTCTCCTCGTCTAGACATAAGCAGAAATACAGATGTGTCTTATAGACCAGATAATAGTCTTAAAGTAGTTCTGCTCTGAGGGAAATATGTGAATTAAGTAATAATATGTTCTATGGATATCAGAATACATTTGAGAAATTCCACTCACAATGTCCAAAATGTATGGATGTGAGGAGCCAAACTCAACTGACACAGTAACAGACTGTGCGAGGTGATGTCCTGAGAACAGACTGGCCAACTCTTGCGAGATTACGGAGGCGCACATGCTCTAAATGCAACACCTGCAGCTCAAGCCAGCAAGAGAGTATGCTAGCTAGGATGCGAAGCCTGGAAATTAAGGTGCGACTCAGCAATCATCAGTCCTACTTCTGGAGAGCAACTGTGTTTAGCTAGAGCTAGATAACACACAGAGTTTCCCCTATCCTGGGTAGGTGCGGTACCCAGCCTCAATCTCCAGAGAAGAGACTAGCTCCCAGCTGAAGCTAACAAGCAACAGGTAACGCAATTAGCCAGGAGGCTAACATGCGGACAGACAAAACAACTGAGCCTAGTGCCGTGAACAGGTTGGCCCAACCCGTTCACTCTACTTCGTAGCACGGTGTCGACCTGTAGGAAAAATCCTAACTGACGACAAAACACTGCAGAGCACTCCTGGGAGGGTTAAGCTCTTCCCAGAATAGAGTATACTCTACACACTCAACAAAAACTAATCTACAGAGTCTTCATCCACTTCTCACTCTACTGTGTAGCCGAGGGAAGAAAAGAGGAAGTAACGCTATGCGCCCAGGTATTTATAGGGGCATGCGCATCACACCCATGGTACGGAATTACTCTCATATTTATATCTCGCCAGGCGGAAGGATATCCCAAGTCCCTCAAGCTGAAAAGAATTAATTTCGTATCCATTTGCGCTACGATATACTAGGATATAGTATATTCATAATTCACGTCGTTACTCAGCTAATCGATGCAAAGTCTTGTCCAGTATAGCTTCAATTTGACGAAAATACATTTCACTGCCGGTGCAACCACACATGCATAAAATGTAGCATCCGGGTCAACTTGTGTTCTCCAGCATTACAATGTACACTGAACAAAAATATAAATGCAACATGTAAAGTGTTGGTCCCATGTTTCATGAGCTGAAATAAAAGATCCTATAAATGTTTCATACACACAAAAAGCACATTTCTCTCAAATGTTGTGCACAAATGTGTATACATCCCTGCTAGTAAGCATTTCTCCTTTGCCATCTGACAGGTGTGGCAAATCAGGAAGCTGATTAAACAACATGATCATTACACAAGTGCACTTTGTGCTTGGTAAAATGAAAGGCCACTCTCAAATGTGCAGTTATGCCACAGATGTCTCAAGTTTTGAAGGAGCATGCAATTGCCATGCTAACGGCATGAATGTCTACCCGAGCTGTTGCCAGATAATTTTATGTTAATTTCTCTAACATAAGCCTCCTCCAACATTGTTTAAGAGAATCTGTCAGTACATCAAACCGGCCTCACAACCGCAGGCCACGTGAATGGCATCGTGTGGGAAAGCGGTTTGCGGATGTTAATGTTGTGAACAGAGTGCCCCATGGTGGCGGGGGGTTATGGTATGGGCAGGCATAAACTACGGACAACGAACACAATTGCATTTATCGATGGCAATTTGAATGCACAGAGATACTGTGATGAGATCTTGAGGCCCATTGTCATGCCTTTTTTAAGATATCTGTGACCAACAGATGCATATCTGTATTCCATAGTCATGTGAAATCCATAGATTAGGGCCTAATGAATTCATTTCAATTGACTGATTTCCTTATATGAACTCGGTAAAATGTTTGAAATTGCATGTTGCGTTTGTATTTTTGTTCAGTATAGATAATGTTTTTGAAATGACATCTGGATCAAAATAGATCTTAGAGTCTTTTCTCCTCCCAGTCAAATAATCATATTCAACCAGGGGAAAGAAAAAAAGTGGGTAGTTGAAATTACGCATCAATAATGTATTGTATAGATGTTACAAATATAGGCTAAGCACAGAGGAGACGACAACCAAGAAAATGATATTGTCCCAATAAATTATTTCTTATTATTGCGGTTTACTCCCACTGCCACAGGGAACTAAGCATGCCACATCCATCCAGCGGCGCAATCAGATATCGTTCAGTTACTGCCTCTCTTAGCGGCGGGTAGGCCTACATCCTATGTGATATGGAGCATTGTGGCCTTAATTAAATGGGGAAATTTACGATCAATATCATTTCTTATGACTCATTTTTGTAGATATGACATTCCATTAGTGGTGTGCACCGCCAGCCGTCAAATATACGTTATTTTCTCCAAATAGGACAAAGGACGCGCACGCTACAATAATGGCCACGTACAGCTGTGCTGATACTGTTTCAAATCTGCCCGTTCATTTTCGAAATCACACTGTTGGATTGATGTTAACGGTCGCCGGTGTCGTTCCTCAATTCGGAATGTAAGGACTGACCACGACTTTTGTGGACTACAGCAAAAGTAATATCACAGAAAGATTGGAATAGTCTGCGGGTGGAATTTTTCATAAGGTAAGAATACAACATTAGCCTAAGCATCCACGCATAATTCTCGAGGCTGGGTGATTAGATTAATTTAACACACCTATTTAAATGATTTATGAACCAGATAAGTAGCTACTAATGCAGTTTATTAAAACAAAACAAAATTGCGTATTCTTGCTAATTCAATGCTTAAGGTAAACTGTATTTCTCTTCACTTAACATGTTGATGTCATGGCGAAACCAACCCTTCATAGACTAGAAAACCAGAGACTGGAATTTATATGCAAACCTCTTGAATAAAATATAGCCTAAACTGTGCCTACATAGGAGGTCATCCTTGGATGCATTTTATTAAATGTTGATATGCCTAATTTGATGAACAAGACAGAATTCGAAATGAATTAACCGTTATCATTTGACAAGGCACGAGCGCTGTAATCATCGGAGAAGTCACGGTTTACTGTACATTGCCTGCAGTCAGAGTGAGGAAGCTCTATCTATGTATGATTCCATTGCAAGAACTCGGTTGAACTGTTTAAAATTAAAGGCTTGAGAACTTCAGAGTTTGTGAGAAGAAGATAGAAGACAGTTGAATGGTTATATGAATTGCGTGTTTTATGTATATGGAATTGGATCTCAGAAAATACAACGCTTTGGCAGCATAGAAAACAGTAAATTACAATACAGAAATGACTAGAAAATGGATGCATCTGTGGTTAGGTCTACAGCCTGACTTCCCAAAGCTTCTGGTATAACGTAGCAGGTAGCCTAGCTGTTAAGAGCGATGGGCCAGTAACCTAAAAGGTCACTGGTTCAAATCCCTTAGGTGGGCATTGTGCCCTTGAGCAAGGTAGTGTACACTGAAGAACAACTGCTCCCTGGGCATTTGATTAAGGTAGCCCTCCCCCACCTCTCTGAATCAGAAGGTTAAATATGGAAGAGGCATTTCGGTTGAATGCATTCAGTTGTGGAACTGACTAGGTTTTCCCCTTTCTTGCGCCTTTTCAATATATCAACTACAATGGTGTCTTGTGAACATTATCAATCATTTATATCAGGCACATATTCATCCTCAGGCAGAGACTAGTACTTTGTCTCAACTTTTTTTTTTCTATTGAATTGCGTAAAACATTTTCGTTTTTGTTAAGTTATACCAAGCTTTCGTGTCTAATGGCGGGTAATGATTTTTCTTGGCTCTGCCGTTGCGTTGCATTGTGGCCAGTTGTTTGCGCCAACCTAATCATTTAAGTGTTGTCTAACAGGGCCATAAGGAAAGGGACGGAGGAACTGCTTATTGCCTCCACTTTTGTCTGTAGATTACCATATATTACACAACTGACAGGATATTGGAAACTGGTTGTCGGTGTGACTGAAGACCACATTTGCCTACTGAGCTAAACCTTAGACATTATCTCTGAGAGAGCCACTACACAATTGTTTAGGTCTCTGGCATCTTGTTTAGGTCTCTGGCCGTCTGGTGAACTGGCTCCACTACTTTCACTCTTCCTTTCAATCTTGGCACCAGTGTTACTGACCATGTATCGTCCGGACTGCATTAACCTGCTAAGCAAAAGCCGAGACGTTGGGTCTTTCAGCCCAAACACAAAATTACAAGTCTTTCAGGTCTCTGGCAAGGTTACTCATCACATGAAACAAGTGAATGAACTATCTCATATACCACATCTATCTAAATATCATTGATAGGCCTACATCTGAGCACCAGTACAAACCCTTTCTTACACACACCTGAACATGAGCACACATTTACCACACACCTTTGAAAACAAAGACCAATATACTGGACACAAATACTATTTACAAATACACATTCAGGTACACACTTGAATACAATTATACATGCAATCATACACCAAATTACATGTAGCCTATGCATTTGCACATGACTTAAGAATATTCCATATCATACACACCTGAACAGAAATTAAATGCTTCCTAGTCATTCAGTAGTATTAATTAAGGCAGCTTATGAATCATACACACAAGCTTGTCACCTGCCGCCCCTCTGTTTAAAATATTTTAACTAGGGCATTGCCGACTAGGATTCTTTTTTAGACTTGTGAATTACGGGGTGCAGGTGCACTAGATAGCAAGGTTATTATAGTAAACTAAAACTGAAATTTAAGCCAAAACTAATCATGAAAAAACTATTTAGTAAAATGAAATAAAATAATTAACTTGTTTCAAAAACTAAAACTGTACTGAAACTATTATCTTCGACTCCAAAAGAAACTAAAACACAATAATAATCATTGTGAATTATGTTCAGTTTTAATTTTCTTTTCAAACATTTGGCAAAAATCAAATGGGTTTTCATATAGGTTTTCAAGTTTTGGGGGGGATTTTCAAGCTACTGATCTGTCTGTGAGGAAAGCTGCTGGAGACAAGAAGCAAGTACAGGGAGGGAACATTTAGTGAAACACGGACAGGAACAGAATACTGAGTTTTCCCCTGTCCGGACAGGGGAAAACAAAAACACCAATGCTGACATAGGGATCTAACAGAGAAACAAACAGATATAGGAGGGGCAATCAACAAGGTAATGGAGTCCAGGTGAGTCCAGCGAGTGCTGATGTGCATAATGATGGTGACAGGTGTGGGTAATGATGGGCAGCCTGGCGCCCTGTAGCGCCAGAGAGGAAGAGCGGGAAGAGGCGTGACAGTACTCCCCCTTCCCCCTAGGGGCGCAACCTGGCGTCCCACCTGGGTGAGCCTGACGGGCCGGCCGAGATGTGGGCGGTGGACAAGCCGGCTGAGGCGTAGAAGCCCGGCGAGCCGGCGGAGGCGTGGGAGCCCGACGATCCGGCATAGGCGTGAAAGCCTGACAATCCCGCTGAGGCGTGGGAGCCTGATGAGCCGGCTGAGGCGTGGAGCCTGACGATCCGGCAGAGGCGTGAAAGCCTGACAATCCCGCTGAGGCGTGGGAGCCTGATGAGCCGGCTGAGGCGTGGGAGCCTGATGAGCCGGCTGAGGCGTGGAGCCCGACGACCTGGCAGAGGCGTGAAAGCCTGACAATCCCGCTGAGGCATGGGAGCCTGATGAGCCGGCTGAGGCGTGGAGCCCGACGACCCGGCTGAGGCATGACGTGGGATGGGCGCTTGCCGAGCCAACCGAGGCAATGAAACCTCTCGAGTCGGTAAAGGCGTGGAAGCCCGATGAGCCATCTGAGGCACCCCCGGGTTCCTACGGCAACGGCACCGGGCCCGACGTCTTCAACAAAAAACAAAACCCTCCCTGATGCTTCAAATATTGGTAAAAGGAATGACGCTGGAGACAAGAAGCAATTACAGGGAGGGAACATTTAATGAAACACCTACAGGAACAGAATACGGACAGTGTCTGGACAGGGGAAAACAAAAAGTCCAGGTGAAGTCCAGGTGAGTCCAGCGAGCGCTAATGCGCGTAATGATGGTGACAGGTGTGCGTGACACTGTCAGGTCGAGCACTAGCTCAGAGCATGCGCAGACCAGCTGGCTGGTGTGTTTACGGACATATTCAATCAATCCCTATTCCAGTTGTTCCCACATGCTTCAAGAGGGCCACCATTGTTCCTGTTCCCAAGAAAGCTAAGGTAACTGAGCTAAACGACTACCGCCCCGTAGCACTCACTTCCGTCATCATGAAGTGTTTTGAGAGACTAGTCAAGGACCATATCACCTCCACCCTACCTGACACCCTAGACCCACTCCAATTTGCTTACCGCCCAAATAGGTCCACAGACGATGCAATCTCAACCACACTGCACACTGCCCTAACCCATCTGGACAAGAGGAATACCTATGTGAGAATGCTGTTCATCGACTACAGCTCGGCATTTAACACCATATTGCCCTCCAAGCTCGTCATCAAGCTCGAGACCCTGGGTCTCGACCCCGCCCTGTGCAACTGGGTACTTGACTTCCTGACGGGCCGCCCCCAGGTGGTGAGGGTAGGCAACAACATTTACACCCCGCTGATGCTCAACACTGGGGCCCCACAAGAGTGCGTTCTGAGCCCTCTCCTGTACTCCCTGTACACCCACGACTGCGTGGCCACGCACGCCTCCAACTCAATCATCAAGTTTGCGGACGACACAACAGTGGTAGGCTTGATTACCAACAACGACGAGACGGCCTACAGGGAGGAGGTGAGGGCCCTCGGAGTGTGGTGTCAGGAAAATAACCTCACACTCAACGTCAACAAAACTAAGGAGATGATTGTGGACTTCAGGAAACAGCAGAGGGAACACCCCCCTATCCACATCGATGGAACAGTAGTGGAGAGGGTAGTAAGTTTTAAGTTCCTTGGCGTACACATCACAGACAAACTGAATTGGTCCACCCACACAGACAGCATCGTGAAGAAGGCGCAGCAGCGCCTCTTCAACCTCAGGAGGCTGAAGAAATTCGGCTTGTCACCAAAAGCACTCACAAACTTCTACAGATGCACAATCGAGAGCATCCTGTCGGGCTGTATCACCGCCTGGTACGGCAACTGCTCCGCCCACAACCGTAAGGCTCTCCAGAGGGTAGTGAGGTCTGCACAACGCATCACCGGGGCAAACTACCTGCCCTCCAGGACACCTACACCACCCGATGTCACAGGAAGGCCATAAAGATCATCAAGGACAACAACCACCCGAGCCACTGCCTGTTCACCCCGCTATCATCCAGAAGGCGAGGTCAGTACAGGTGCATCAAAGCTGGGACCGAGAGACTGAAAAACAGCTTCTATCTCAAGGCCATCAGACTGTTAAACAGCCACCACTAACATTGAGTGGCTGCTGCCAACACACTGACTCAACTCCAGCCACTTTAATAATGGGAATTGATGAGAAATGATGTCAAATATATCACTAGCCACTTTAAACAATGCTACCTAATATAATGTTTACATACATATACATATGAGATGAATAATGTAGGGTATATACTGTACTCTATATCATCTACTGCATCTTTATGTAATACATGTTTCACTTGCCACTTTGTTTACATACTCATCTCATATGTATATACTGCACTCAATACCACCTACTGTATCTTGCCTATGCTGCTCTGTACCATCACTCATTCATATATCTTTATGTACATATTCTTTATCCCCTTACACTTGTGTCTATAAGGTAGTAGTTTTGGAATTGTTAGCTAGATTACTTGTTGGTTATTACTGCATTGTCGGAACTAGAAGCAGAAGCATTTCGCTACACTCGCATTAACATCTGCTAACCATGTGTATGTGACAAATAAAATTTGATTTGATTTGATTTGATAGCGAGGAGGAGTGGGAGTAGGCATGACACTGTCAGGTATATGCTGCCAGGAGATCGTGATATTTCAAATAGGCCTAGCTTGTGCATCACTATCACTAGCTAATCTCAGTTAACCCGGAACTAAAGTATTGCGTAATTGGTCAGCTGCTCGATTAAGTTCTGGGTCCATACATGTTAAGAGAAGTGTTCAAGAAATGCTAGAACGAGGGGTGGAACTGGAACGAGAAGCTCCACCCTCTCTCTTTGCAAGTTTGGGGCCCGAATTTCCCTTCCCCTTCCGAAATTCAAAAGATGCTAACACCTGCGAAATCGTGATTTGTCAAAATAACCAGTGACAAAAAAAACTACATCAGAACTACTGCAGCTCGTCATAACTTTGTTGATATTTTTATCAACCTACTGCATACCTATTAAAATATACATTTTAGTGTGCAGGGTGTGCTATCAGCATGCTAACACTCATTAAGACAGAGCGGTAGCATCGCTAGCATTCACTGGTTGAAGTTGAAGTAACATTTGAGTGTAATTGAGTTCACTGGTGACGATGACATGAATATACAGGTAACTGCAAAAATAATGGAAACACTTGAGTAAATGAGGGATACAAAGTGTATTGAAAGCAGGTGCTTCCACAACTCAATTGAACACTTATGGGAGATTCTAGAGTGGGGCCTCAGCTGAGACAGCGTTTTCCACCAACATCAACCAAACACCAAATTATAAAATTTCTTGTGGAAGAATGGTGTCGCATCCCTCCAATAGAGTTCCAGACACTTGTAGAATCTATGCCAAGGTGCATTGAAGCTGTTCTGGCTCAAAGTGGCGCAATGCCCGTTTAAGGCACTTTATGCTAGTGTTTCCTTTATTTTGGCAGTTACCTGTATATCATTCATGACATTTGGACGGGAGCTATAATTACGGTTATAATACAACAAAATCTGTATGTCGTTATTGCATGAGTTCAGGCGTGGCTGAACTGTTTTTAATGGGGAAAGGTTGGTGCGTACCCCGCTTCTGTGATTTTCGTTGAAAGCTCTGGACCTATTACTGCCGAATATAAAAGAAAGATAAAAACACACAAATATAATCAAGTTGGTGGAGATTACACTTTAGGACAGGTGGAAGGTCAAAAAAGGAGACCATGAGAACATCGTGGGGAATCATTGTACATGGATGAGGTCTGCCAAGTTTTTCAAATGTCAAAGGAGGGCTCTCACAGAAAAAGTGTGAATACCACTGCCAACCTAGCCGCTGGCCTTACCACACTCTACTGGCAAATACTTGACTCTATGATGGTAGTATATGGGTCATTCTACAGAAGTGGTGGAAATTGGGGGTTGGGAAAAAAATCTAATTTGTATCCTATTTTTTCTAACTTTAAGCACACATGTCGTCCAACATATGTCATACAGTACCAGTCAAAAGCTTTCCAATCTTTAGGGATCTCGGACGATACGAAAGAGAGTTTGAACAGAATGGTAATAGGGGTTGCAACAATGGCGGCGGATAATTACACATACAGTACCAGTTAAAAGTTTGGATACACCTACTCACAGCAATAGAAAACAACTGTTGATGTCTGTATACAATGCTCCAGGCTATGACAATGTCTTCCTGTTCTTTGTTTTGTTATGTGTTACACAGTACCAGTCAAAGGTTTGGACACACCCACTCATTCAAGTGTTTTTCTTTATTTTTTATTTTTTAAATTTTTTCAAATTTTTTACCCCCGTTTTCTCCCCAATTTCGTAGTATCAAATTATTAGTAGTTACTATCTTGTCTCATCACTACAACTCCTGTACGGGCTCGGGAGAGACGAAGGTCGAAAGTCATGCGTCCTCTGAAACACAACCCAACCAAGCCGCACTGCTTCTTAACACAGCGCGCATCCAACCCGGAAGCCAGCCACACCAATGTGTCGGAGGAAACACCATGCACCTCGCGACCTTGGTTAGCGTGCACTGCGCCCGGCCCGCCACAGGAGTCGCTGGTGCGCGATGAGACAAGGATTTCCCTACCGGCCAAAATTTGTACTATTTTCTACACTGTAGAAAAAACTATGAAATAACACATATGGAATCATGTAGTAAAAACAAAAAAGTGTTAAACAAATCAAAATATATTTTATATTTGAGATTCTTCAAAGTAGCCACCCTTTGTGGCAGGTAGCCTAATGGTTAGAGCGTTGTGCCAGTAACCGAAAAGTTGCTAGATTGAATCCCTGAGGTAAAAATCATCTGTCGTTCTGCCCCTGAGCAAGGCAGTTAACCCACTGTTCCTAGGCCATCATTGTAAATAAGAATTTGTTCTTAACTGACTTGCCTATTTAAATAAAGGTTAAATAAAAAAATAAAAAAATAGCCTTGATGACAGCTTTGCACACTCTTGACATTTTCTCAACCAGCTTCATGGGGAATGTTTTTCAACAGTCTTGAAGGAGTTCCCACATACGCTGAGCACTTGTTGGCTGCTTTTCCTTCACTCTGCGGTCTAACTCATCCCAAGCTATCTCAATTGGGTTGACGTTGGGTGATTGTGGAGGCCAGGTCATCTGATGCAGCACTCCATCACTGTCCTTGGTCAAATAGCCCTTACACAGCCTGGAAGTGTGTTTTGGGTCATTTTCTTGTTGAAAAACTAATGATAGTCCCACTAAGTGCAAACCAGCTGGCGTATGGCGTATCAGATGGCGTATCGCTGCAAAATGCTATGGTAGCCATGCTGGCTAAGTGTGCCTTGAACAAAAATCTCAAATTTGGACTCATCAGATCAAAGGACAGATTTCCACCTGTCTAATGTTCATTACTCGTGTTTCTTGGCCCAGGCATGTCTCTTCTTCTTATTGGTGTCCTTTAGTAGTGGTTTCTTAGCAGCAATTCCACCATGAAGGCCTGATTTCACGCAGTATCCTCTGAACAGTTGATATTGAGATATGTCTGTTACTTGAACTCTGTGAAGCATGTATTTGGTCTGCAATCTGAGGTGCAGTTAACTCTAATGAACATCCTCTGTAGCAGATGTAACTCTGGGTCTTCCTTTCCTGTGGCGGTCCTCATGAGAGCCAGTTTCATCATAGCGCTTGATATTTTTTGCGACTGCTCTTGAAGAAACTTTCAAAGTTCTTGCAATTGTCTGGATTGATTGACCTTCATGTCTTAAAGTAATGATGGACTGTCATTTCTCTGCTTATTTGAGCTGCTCTTGCCATAATATGGACTTGGTATTTTACCAAATAGGGCTATCTTCTGTATACCACCCCTACCTTGTCACAACACTGATTGGCTCAAACGCATTAAGAAGGAAAGATATTCCACAAATTAAATTATACCGAGGCACACCTGAATTTGAAATGAATTGCAGGTGACTACCTCATGAAGATGGTTGAGAGAATGCCAAGAGTGTGCAAAGCTGTCATCAAGGCAAAGGGTGGCTACTTTGAAGAATCTCAAATATAAAATATATTTTGATTTGTAATAACACTTTTTTGGTTACTACATGATTCCATATGTGTTATTCCATAGTTGTGATGTCTTCACTATTATTCTACAATGTAGAAAATATTTTTTTAAATAAGAAAAACCCTTGAATGAGTAGGTGTGTCCAAACTTTTGACTGGTACTGTATGTTTTAGAATTTTTTATTAATTAATATACAATGAAAAGATGAAATGTCTTCAGTAAATAAGTATTCAACTCCTTTGTTATGGCAAACCTAAATAAGTTTTGCTAAATAAATTGCAGTTACTCCACAATACTAACCTAATTGACAGAGTAAAAAGACGGAAGCCTGCACAGAATAAAAATATTCCAAAACATGCATCCTGTTTGCAACAAGGCACTCAAGTAATACTGCCAGAAATGTGGCAAAGAAATTCACTTTTTGTCCTGAATACAAAGTGTTAGGTTTGGTGCAAATCCAACACAACACATTTCTGAATACTACTCTCCATATTTTTAAGCATAGTGGTAGCTGCATCATGTTATGGGTATGCTTGTATTCTTTAAGGACTGGTGAGATTTTCAGGATAAAAAATAAATGGAATGGAGCTAAGTACAGGCAATATCCTAGTGGAAAACCTGGTTCAGTCTGCTTTCCTCCAGACACTGGGAGATTAATTCACCTTTCAGCAGGACAATAACCTAACCCACAAGGCCAAATCTACACTAGAGTTGTTTACCAAGAGGACAGAGTGGCCGAGTTATAGTTTTGAAAATCTATGGCAAGACTTGAAAATGGTTGTCTAGCAATGATCAACAACCAATTTGACAGAGCTTGAAGAATTTTGAAATTAATAATGGGTAAATATTGTACAATTCAGGTGTGCCAAGCTCTTAAGAGACTTACCCAAAAAGACTCACTGCTGTAATCACTGCCAAAGGTGATTCTAACATGTATTGGCTCAGGTGTGTGAATACTTATGTAAATGAGATATTTCTGTATTTCATTTTCAATAAATTTGCAACAATGTCTAAAAACATGTTTTGACTTAGCCATTATGGGGTAGTGTGTGTCGATGGGTGACCATTTAAACAAATATTTAGTCCATTTTTAATTCAGGTTGTAACTCAACACAATGTGGATGGATTAAGTCAAGGGGTATGAATACTTTCTGAAAGCACTGTAAATGAAGGACTAGATGGATATAACTCGTTTTAGCATAGACACTGCCATTCCACCATCAGCTAGGTGAGGATTTCTATGAGTTGGAAGCCAATTATCAAATAAAATAAAATAAACGTTTATTTGTCACATGCTTTGTAAAACACAGGTGTAGACTAACAGTGAAATGCTTACTTACGGGTCCTTTTCCAACAATGCAGAGTTAAAGATAAAAAATGGAATAAAAAAATAGAAATAGTGACACGAGGAATAAATATCCAGTGAATAACGAATAACAATAATGAGTAAAAATAAGATGGCTATATACAGGGAGTATCAGTAGCGGTATGAGGTAATTGAGGTAGCTATGTAGGTAGGGGTTAAGTGACTAGGCACTTAACTAGGATAGATAATAGACAGTAGCAACAGCGAATGTGGTGAGTGTAAAAGTGTGTGTTTGAGTTTGTGCATATGTTATGTGTGTGTGGGCGTATGTAGTGTTTGTGTGTGTACAGTGCATTCCAAAAGTATTCAGACTCCTTGACTTTTTCCACATTTTGTCACGTTACAAGCTTATTCAGAAATCTACACACAATACCCCATAAAGGGAAAACTGGTTTTTAGAAAAGTTTGCAAATTTATAAAATCAGAACAGAACAGAGTAAGTATTTAGACCCTTTGCTATGAAACTCGAACTTGAGCCCAGGTGCATCCTGTTTCCATTGATCATCCTTGAGATGTTTCTACAAGTTGATTGGAGTCCACCTGTGGTTAATTCAATTGATTGGACATGATTTGGAAAGGCACACACCTGTCTATATAAGGTTCCACAGTTGACAGTGCATGTCAGAGCAAAAACCAAGCCATGAGGTCAAAGGAATTGTCCGTAGAGCTCTGAGACTGGATTGTATTGAGGCACAGATCTGGGGAAGGCTACGAAAACATTTCTGCAGCATTGAAGGTCCCCAAGAACACAGTCGCCTCCATCATTCTTAAAGGGAAGAAGTTTGGAACCACCAAGACTGCGCCGCAAGGCCAAACTGAGCAATAGGGGGGAAGGGCCTTCGTTAGAGCTACAGAGTTCCTCTGTGGAGATGGGAGAACCTTCCAGAAGGACAACCACTTCTGCAGGACTCCACCAATTAGGCCTTTATGGTAGAGTGGCCAGACAGAAGCCACTCCTCAGTAAAAGGCACATGGCAGCCTGCTTGGAGTTTGCCAAAAGGCACCTAAAGGACTAAGGCAATGAGAAACACGATGCCAAGCGTCACGTCTGGAGGAAACCTGGCACCATCCCTATGGTGAAGCATGGTGGTGGCAGCATCATGCTGTGGGGATGTATTTCAGCAGCAGGGACTAAGAGACTAGTTAGGATCGAGGGAAAGATGAACGGAGCAAAGTACAGAAAGATCGTTGATGAAAACCTGCTCCTGAGCACTCAGGACCTCTGACTGGGGCGAAGATTCTCCTTCCAATAGGACAACAACCTTGATCACAAAGCCAAGACAATGCAGGAGTGGCTTCGGGACAAGTCTCTGAATGTCCTTGAGTGGCCCAGCCAGAGCCTGGTCTTGAATACCCAAGAAGACTCGAGGCTGTAATCGCTGCCAAAGGTGCTTCAACAAAGTATACATTTGCAAACATTTCTAAAAAGCTGTTTTTGCTTTGTCTTTATGGGTTCATTGTGTTTCGGTTGATGAGGGTAAAAAATGATTTAATCAATTTTAGAATAAGGTTGTACCATAACAAAATGTGGAAAAAGTCAAGGGGTCTGAATACTTTTCAAATGCACTGTATGTGTGTGTTGGAGTGTCAGTGTAAGTCTGTGTGAGTGTGTGAGTAGAGTCTAGTGTGTGTGCATACTAGTCAGTGCAAGAGAGTTAGCGCAAAAATGGGTCAATGCAGGTCGTCCCGAGCCATTTATGATTAGCTATTTAGCAGAGAGAACAGTCTACGACTTGGGTGGCTGGAGTCTTCTTCAAATTGGGTTTCTTATGGTTTGTAAACCAAAAACTAAGGTTATATCCAGGTTCCAAGACCAATATTTATACCGGGACATTGTTTCCAAGATCCAGACCTAGCAAGTTGAGAGCATGACAAGTTAAAGACCATATTTATAGTAGAGTGCATTATAGTAGAGTACAATGAAGTACAGTAGAGTAGGTTACAGTACAGTATAGGGGTGTGAACTTTTAAACATTAAAATGTTTGAGCAAAATTGGGATGTTAACATTTTTAAAAATCCTTAACCATTTCTTTGTTTAAATTTTTTCTCACAAAATTAAAATCCCAGTGCAGTTATTAAAAAACTACCACTAACAACAGGTCATGATCATCATAATAAAGGGGAAAATGTAAATTACAAAAAATGCCTAACGCAGCAATGCTGTAAAGTTGGGAGATATGCATCTTTCAAATGATTTACCACAGATAGGAAGTGCTCTGCACTTTACCACCATTAAGTTGGAGAAGTGGCAGAGAAAGGCAAGCGACAGCAGAGAACAGCCTGCTCTGCCCTGAGTCAGTATATGGAGTCTGCTGCTGCGCTGTGCTTTTAGCTGACCCAATGTTACAACGATTGGTGCTTTGTAAACATGCTGAAGTACGGACTGACTACTGGGAACTTCATCAGCAAGCTGTCAAACTATTGCAAATGAGTGACAAGCTACACATTGTTTATCAGTGCAGTGCCCAACATCCTTACACTCTTAGAGAAAAGGTGCTATCCCAATAGGACAACACTTTTTTTGTTGCAGGGAGACCCTTTCGGGTTCCATGTAGAACCTTTTCTACAGAGTGTTCTACATGGAACCCCAAAGGGTTCTACCTGGAGGCAAAAAGGGTTCTACCTGCAACCAAAAAAGTTATCCTATGGGGACAGATGAAGAACCCTTTTGGGTGTAGCTATTGTAGCTTGCTAAAGTTCCATCCCTGTGTACAGGTTAGCGTTTATCGAATCTTGTTCTGGAGGCAGCTCTGCAGAGTGGTCACTAGCTGGCACAGCCACAAAATCATAAAACCTAATCCTAACCTTAACCATACTGCTTAGCCTCCTAACCTTAAATTAAGTCCAAAAAGCAATATTTAGAGCGAATTTTGACTTTGCAGCTCGCCTATCTAAGGAGAAGTCACTCAGTTCTGCTTCCAGGACAAGACTCATGACAATAAACGTCAACCTGCCCCTGTGTTTGTCAGTGAAGCTAACTAGCTAGCTAGCTAGCAGGCAGGCAGGCTACAACAAGCTAAATCAGATGAGGAAATCACTGGTGACCAATATACTTGCACATATTTTGTGCATGAGTAGAGAGAAGTCATTCTGTCATTTTGTTTTCTCACTGTATATCAGAGTGTGCGTCTGTGTCTGTCCCAGTGCCCGTGTTTCATAGCGAGTGACCTGCACAACAGGTCACGGGAGACAATGCTCACAAATGGATTTAGAATTTTGTAATATTGTTACGTGGCAGTTGGAATGTTGAGTGACCAAAACCACTATCAAACTATTAAACAGTGATCACAATAGAAAGCGACCCCTCGATACAGGACTTAGGGGCCAAGTTTTCGGTTTGAGATTCAGCCTATGACTGAATTATTGCCCCATAGCGGTCATACGCAATAGGACCATATTCTGCATTGTGAATTCACAAGGGATTTTTACGGAACACTGATCAAAAATGTCTGTTTAAACATGAAGAAATGTTCCATTTGTCACATCCCTACTACAGTAGAGTACAGTAGAGTACAGTAGAGTAGAGTACAGTAGAGTGGGGTACAGTACAGTACAGTAGAGTACAGTACAGTACAGTAGAGTACAGTAGAGTACAGTAGAGTGGGGTACAGTACAGTACAGTAGTGCACAGTACAGTGGTCCTCTGTAGTTCGAGATGCCTGTGCTGTCACAGTTGCCATAATGGCAAAGATACAAAGATGAGACCTCTATACACTCACAGGTTAGTTTATGATGTAGACCCATCTAATCCCGGGTCGGACCCCCTTTGCCTCCAGAATGGCCTGAATTCTTCTGGGCATTCTACAAGATGTCGGAAACGTTCCACAGGGATGTTGGTCCATGCCTACGTGATGGCATCACGCAGTTGCTGCAGATTGGACAGCGGTACATTCGCGCTGCGAACAGCCCGTTCCATCACATACCAAAGATGTTCTATTGGGTTGAGGTCTGGGGACTGACCAGGCCACTCAAGTAAACTGAACTCGCTGTCATGTTCCAGGCAATATTTTTTCCATTCCTCAACTTTGCAGTGTTGGTGATTGCGTGCCAATTGGAGAAGCTTTTTCTTGTTTTTAGCTGATAGGAGTGGAACCATGTGTGCTGCAATAGCCCATCCATGACAAGGATCAACGAGTTGTACATTCTGAGATGCCGTTCTACACACTACTGTTGTACTGCACCGTCATTTGTCTGTTTGTGGCCCGTCTGTTAACTTGCACGATTCTTGCCATTCTCGTTCGACCTCTCTCATCAACAAGCTGTTTTTGCCCACAGGACTGCCGCTGACTGGATGGTTTTAGTTTGTCGCAGCATTCTCTGTAAACCTTAGACATTGTCATGCATGAAAAGCCCAGCAGGGCAGGCGTTTCTGAGATTTGGATTCGGCGCCCTGGCACCAACGATCACCCAACGCTCAAAGTCGCTTAGGTCCCTCATTTTGCCCATTCTAACGTTCAATCGAACTGTCACTGAATGCCTCGATGCCTGTCTGCCTGCTTTATATAACAAGCCACGGCCATGTGACTCACTGTCTGTAGGAGCGATCCATTTTCTTGAACAGGGTGGTGTACCTAATAAACTGGCCGGTGAGTGTATATCTCTGGTGTCAATTGTTTTGGTTGTGATCATTTTGGTTTTGACTTGTTTTGGACTTTAAAGAATCCCCATAGGTAAAATATGGCTGGCTTTCTTTCATTTGGACAGATGGACATCCCAGTAAACGTATTTTAGTCCCAAAACCGTACTTTACATATTTCTTGATATATTAGATGTTCGGCAGACAGACTACTCACCATGGGGCCTTGCTGGGGAAGGATGCAATCCCAGTCGATTTCAAAAGGTGGGACAGGATAAAACAACTCCTAATTAGATCGGTATATTTCAATGTAATAACAAGATGTTTGATTGAAATAATGGTGTTAAAAATGGCTTTCTTTTCAAACAGCCACCTCTCAATAGAAACAAGTTTATAAACAATGACTTTGTACTACATTCATTTAACAATGAATATGTGTTTGTTATTGCCTTGGATTGAATTAGAACATATCATGATGTTAATAAATGTTTTAAGTTTAGAGACTTTTTTTTTACAGTAGTTTGTTTTTATTTACCCCCCCAAAATTTGATTTGAATATATAGTTTTGTTTTACAGCACCTTCCACTTTCACCCTATGCATTCTTTTGAGTATATTATTTTTGCATCTCGACCTCCTTGAGTTATTCCTTTTCATGGTTTTGAGTCCGAATAACTTTTGAACTCCCCAAAATATTTGTCATAATTCGCTCTTTTATGATTGCTTAATCAATAGAGACTACACCAACGCACAGGACATACTTTTGCTCTGTGCAAAGTTGAGGATTTGATCATTCATTTACTGTCAGCATGTCTTCTGCAAGACCTCCAGTCCCTAATGACTCAAATCAAGTACTTTATCAACCTGGAATGAAGTGTTGCCGATCACTCTGCATCAGAGATATCATATTGGGATAATTGTTTATCACAAGTTGATTATTCGTCATTCACTGAAGATGAGTCAGATTGCATCTTGGCTTCTGAAGGACTAGTTCCACCCACTTGGTGAGAGTGCTGTGTCTTCTGCCTGCCTGCCTGCCTGCCTGCCTGCCTGCCTGCCTGCCTGCCTGCCTGCCTGCCTGCCTGCCTGCCTCCCTGCCTGCCTGCCTGCCTTCCTGCCTGCCTGCCTGCCTGCCTCCCTGCCTCCCTGCCTCCCTGCCTGCCTGCCTTCCTGCCTGCCTGCCTGCCTGCCTGCCTGTAGTGGATGACTCAGCGGGCCACGCCAGCTGTAATTCCTAAACTGTCTCTGACTCCCCCATCCTGGAGACAGGCTTTGTACTCCATGACACTACACTATTCTGCACTATTCCAAAAGGGGAAGATCAGTTAATACCTCGGAATAGTAAGCCCCACTCTGCTTCCATTCAGGCCCAGTCGCTCACATGGACAATGGGAGTGTCAGATATCTTCCAGTAACAGATCATGCTGATGATGGTACGCTGAAGAGGGCTGTTTGTATGCATGGGAGGATGACGCTGTAGTCAGCCATTTGATAGCACTCCAAGAACACTCGCCACAACACTCTGAGGCCTTGTACGTAAAACAGAAAAGATGTCACGATTGTACTATGTATGTACATGTTCTGAGAGACCCTATGACCTAACCTGTGTCATTAATAAATTGGAGACCTGTGTCTCTTAAACAACACAGTAAAAACAGGCGAAGGGTAATCTGATCCTAGATCTTTCATTCAGGGCAACTTCTGACTAAGCTCTACTATATCTGGCTCTACTTATCAGCTGTTTGCCATTCACTTATAGGAGGCATAGTGTTGCCTTCATGATAATGTCATAAGCATGTCATAATACTCCATAACGTGTGAATTATGTCAGTAAGCTGCCGATAGTTTCCAAGACATGTTCGCCAGCGTTCGTGACATTATTCGGAATCATATTTATATTGTGTTTACATTTCAGCTATACATGTTATTAACT
Source organism: Oncorhynchus tshawytscha (assembly GCF_018296145.1). NCBI lineage: Eukaryota > Metazoa > Chordata > Actinopteri > Salmoniformes > Salmonidae > Oncorhynchus > Oncorhynchus tshawytscha. The sequence goes on from NC_056444.1 coordinate 53,268,159, forward strand.
TCCTAATGGGACCTCCATTATGGCAGTTCACACACGTCACATAGAAATGCTTGGAAACACAAATGTCAGTTCAACTAAAATAAATTGAATAGTTCTACTCTTTATTGTATTGTTCTGGGTTTTGCGGTTCCCTTTCAGGTTTTCACTCGATGTTACCACAAAATGGGAATATCAGCTTGGAACCACTCCCTGACTAGACAAGTGACTTCTCTTTTTGAGTGTGGCATTGTGCTATTTTAGCTGACTTCCCGAGCGGTAGGTGAAAAGCTCTCTTTGGATGACCAGAGCCTTTCAGTGACTTAATGAGTCTCTCCTGGGGCCAAAGCAAAGTGCTTGTTGGGTTTTAGGGTCGCGAGGCTTCACGGCTACGAGGGTGTGCAGGCGACGCTTCCGGTGTAGACGCCGGCTTGCTGCGGCACGGAGTGTCCGTGTTCTTTTCCGACAGCTCTGGAGAGACAGGCGCTCTCGGCCTAGGCCGATGCATTGTGCTGATTGGTGGCAAGGCACCGGGGGCATGCGCAGCTCTCCCGCCCCAACTCACAAACCAATGGGGAGATGTAGGTCAGCTTCACATTCAAACACACACACCTCTGTTCTGTCTCTCCAAACACACTGACCTGTCTATTTGTCTGTATCCTATCCTTTTGTGTGATATACTGTCTCCATCAATCTACTTTATATTCTGTCTATTTCTTTCTCTGTCTCTCACTCTCATTAACTCACACACTTATTCACTTACTCTCTCTCTCTCTATATATATATATATATATAGATATGTACAGTACCAGTCAAAAGTTTGGACACACCTACTCATTCAAGGGTTTTCCTTTAGTTTTTACTATTTTCTACATTGTAGTATAATAGTGACGATATCACAATGATAAAATAACACATATGGAATCGTTTAGTAACCAAAAAAGTGTTAAACATATCAAAATCTATTTAAAATTTTAGATTCTTAATAGTAGCCACCCTTTGCTTTGATGACAGCTGTGGTAGCCATTCTGGTTAAGTGTGCCTTGAATTCTAAATAAAGCACAGACAGTATCACCAGCAAAGCACCCCTACACCCTCTCACCTCCTCCTCCATGCTTCACGGTGGGAACCACACATGCCAAGATAATCTGTTTACCTACTCTGCGTCTCACAATGACTGGTTGGAACCAAAAATCTCAAGTTTGGACTCATCAGACCAAAGGACAGATTTCCACCAGTCTAATGTCCATTTCTCGTTTTTCTTGGCCCAAGCAAGTCGCTTCTTCTTATTGGTGTCCTTTAGTAGTGGTTTCTTTGCAGCAATTCGACCATGAAGGCCTGACTTCAGTCTCCTCTGAACCGTAGTTGTTGAGATGTGTCTGTTACTTGAAGTCTGTGAAGCATTTATTTGGGCTGCAATCTGAGGCGCAGTTAACTCTAATGAACTTATCCTCTGTAGAAGAGGTAACTCTGGGTCTTCCTTTCCTTTGGCATTCCTCATGAGAGCCAGTTTCATCATAGCGTTTGATGGTTTTTGCGACTGCACTCGAAGAATCTTTCAAAGTTCTTGCAATTTTCCAGATTGACTGACCTTCATGTCTTAAAGTAATGATGGACTGTCATTTGTCTTTGCTTATAAGAGCTGTTCTTTTTATAATATGGACTTGGTCATTTACCATATAGGGCAATCTTCTGTATACCACCCGTACCTTGTCACAACACAACTGATTGGCTCAAACAGATTAAGAAGGAAAGAAATTCCACAAATGAACTTTTAGCAAGGCACACCTGTAATTGAAATGCATTCCAGGTGACTACCTCATGAAGCTGGTTGAGAGAATGCCAAGAGTGTGCAAAGCTGTCATCAAGGCAAAGGGTGGCTACTTCAAAATAATCTAAAATAAAAGTTGATTTGTTTTACACTTTTTTGGTTACTGCATTATTCCATATGTGTTATTGCATAGTTTTGATGTCTTCACTATTATTCTACAATGTAGAAAATAGTACAGATATAGAAAAACACTTGAATGAGTAGGTTTGTCCAAACTTTTGACAAGTACTGTATATCTACAGTATCTACCTATCTCTATATGTGATGATGTGATGCATTCTGTAGCCCCCCTCTCCCCCATGTCTCACTAAGCTTCACTGACAGATTTGCAAAGCACTAAATTACTCATCCAAAGAGTAGGAGGACGTGGGACTAAATCTTGGCTCCTTATGCAACACTTTGTTTGAGACCATTGAAATTATTTTGATAGGCTACTAGGCTTCCACATTGCCACCGACAACGCTGGCATTGTATTTATTTGTTTAATGAAGTGAACAACATGTTAGACAGTATGTTTATATTACAAATACAGCATCATTCGATACATCATTTGGCATTACTCTGAATCTGGTTCTTATGTCGGTGCACATCCTGCAATTTATTTCATCTATACTCTGGGACATTATGGCTCGCCAGCATTTTTCTTGGGACATAGCCATACGTAAACTGTATATTTATGTAATGAGTTGTTGATTAAGCAGGACCACTGACTGGAAATATTGATCAAGCCAGACTGATATCAGATGATTTGTGGACTTTGGGGGATGTTTGGCCTGCAGACTTGGGCTGGCGCCTTGCTGCTTTGGCAATGTCGCCGGCACACAAAGGTCTAGAGAAAAACTGAAACATGGACAAAGAGAAGACTTTTAAAGACTTTGACAGTCCATCAGAGTTGGACATTTTACCTTAAGCTCCCGAATGGCTCAGACAGACGCCACAAATTGGGAGCACAGATTCAGCTGCAGAACAGCGCACCTGGAAGATTGTAGGGCTTAAGTGACTCGCTCAAATGCAGGAGAGGCTATCTGTGATCTACCTTGTGGTGGCCAGTTGACCTCCCCTATTGTCCAGCACGGGATTCAAACTGGAAACCTTCTGGCTTCTGGTCCACTCGTCTAACCTCTGAACTTCCTACTGCCCGAGATCAGAGGAGATGTGAAGGAGGAAGCACCCCACTACAACTGAAGCCACATAATGAGAACTTAGCCAATACCCCATGTGTCTGTCCACTCCCTTCCACATCTCTGAAAGAGCCTGTCAAAAACAGACCAGGCTAAAAAGATTGTAGACAAACAATATGTGTAACTTTGACGAATGACTTACAAACTATCCTGAACAAAAATATAAACGCAACATGTAAAGTGTTGGTCCCATGTTTCATGAGCTGAAATAAAAGATCCCAAAAATGTTCAATACTCACAAAAAGGTTATTTCTCTAAATTTTGGTGCACAAATTTGTTTACATTCCTGTTAGTGAGCATTTCTCCTTTGCCAAGATAATCCATCCACCTGACAGGTATGTCATTTCAAGAAGCGGATTAAACAACACCATCATTACGCAGGTGCACCTTGTGCTGGGGACAATAAATTGCCACTTTAAAATGTGCAGTTTTGTCACACAACACAATGCCACAGTATGTCCAACCGACCTCACAACCGCAGACCACATGTAACCACGCCAGCCCAGGACCTCTACATCCGGCTTCTTCACCTGCGGTATCATCTGAGACCAGCCATCCGGACAGCTGATGAATCTGAGGAGCATGTGCGTCTGTAATTCTTTCCTTTTGTGAGGAAAAAAAACATTCTGATTGGCTGGGCCAGCTCCCCAGTGGATTGGCCTGTCTCCCAAGTGGGTGGTCCTATGCCCTCCCAGGCCCACGCATGGCTGCACCACTGCCCAGTCATGTGAAATCCATAGATTAGTGCCTAATTTATTTATTTCAATTGACTGATTTAATTTAATGAACTGTAACTCAGTAAAATTTTGAAATGGCATGTTGCTTTTATATTTTTGTTCAGTATAGTTCTAATGTTTTTGCAATGACATCTGTATCAAAATAGATCTTAGGAGTCTTTTCTCCTCTGAGTCAAATAATAATATTCAATCAGAGGAAAAAAAATGGGTAGTTGAAATTACGCATCAATATTGTATTGTATAGATGTTACAAATATAGGCTAAGCACAGAGGAGACGACAACCAAGAAAATTATATTGTCCCAATAAATTATTTCTTATTATTGCGGTTTACTCCCACTGCCACAGGGAACTAAGCATATACGTTATTTTCTCCAAATAGGACAAAGGACGCGCACGCTACAATAATGGCCACGTACAGCTGTGCTGATACTGTTTCAAATCTGCCCGTTCATTTTCGAAATCACACTGTTGGATTGATGTTAACGGTCGCCGGTGTCGTTCCTCAATTCGGAATGTAAGGACTGACCACGACTTTTGTGGACTACAGCAAAAGTAATATCACAGAAAGATTGGAATAGTCTGCGGGTGGAATCTTTCATAAGGTAAGAATACAATATTAGCCTAAGCATCCACACATAATTCACGAGGCTGGGTGATTAGATTAATTTAGCAAACCTATTTAAATGATTTATGAACCAGATAAGTAAAATTCATTCCTGGCTCCCAAGTGGGTCGGCCTATGCCCTCCCAGGCCCAGCCATGGCTGAGCCCCTGCACAGTCATGTGAAATCCATAGATTAGGGCCTAATGAATTTATTTCAGTTGACTGATTTCCTTATATGAACTGTAACTCAGTAAAATTCTGTGACATTTTTGCATGTTGAGTTTAGATTTTTGTTCAGTGTAATATTGCTCAATTGCTGCACCCACAATCATTTCAAATCAAGATTTTGTTAGAATTATGCTCTAAGTGCATCTCATGGGTAAGTTTGGGAGGCAGCTGTGACCTGGGCATTTTGATAAGGCTAGGTTTACATCATTATGAGTGTCTGAGCCTTCTGCTTATAAAAGGACTCCAATGGCTCCAACCTGTCTGTCGACTCAATTTATTAGGTGGCACCACTTGCCCCTTTATGCTTATGCTATTGGTCATCGTCATTCTCTACAGGAAACCACAAGAATCTCTGCAAAAGCTTTTAGCTGGCTTTCTCCATGACCTGATTCACACAATAGGGTGGATATTTCCAGCAAGGTTCCAGTAACTATGGTGGATGTGTAACAAGGCCAGCCCAGTACAGCTCGGCTGGGTTGGCCCTATAATGGGATTCAGGCTGCTCTGTGGCTGAATCTGTGCTGCTGAATCTGTGGTGTGTCGGGGGTTTGGTATGCGCTGACAGCAAAAAGACATGCCCAGAGTTGTAGGGATAGTTTGCAATTTTTTCATCATCATCTTTCAAATGGTTAGCAACAATATCTTGAGCAGTATTGCAATAATCTTTCACTTATTTTGCAGGTTAATATTAATTGGGATGAGTCTTGTCCTGGAGGCAGAACTGAGCAATTGGCGCTTAGGGCCAATTGCAAATTCAAAATGGGCTATATTGTAAAAATGAATGAAAGCAACAAAAAAAGCTTTTTGATGTTTCATTTAAGGTTAGGGTTAGGCACAAGGGTTAGCAGTGTGGTTAAGGTTAGAGTTAGGGTTAAGTTTCAAATCAGATTTTATGACTTGGTGGCTGTGCTAGCAAGTGACTACTCTGCAGAGCTGCGTCCAGTACAAGATTAATTACGAAAAACGCTAACCTGCATTTATTTCCTGTACCTGGGACTTCTCCCAATTAGTAACCTCATGCTGTGCTAGCAGCACACTACCATATCGGCTGTCATCAGTAGGGTGGGAATTGCCAAGAACCTCAATATACGATAGTATCACAATACTTAGGTGCCGATACGACATGTGTGGCGATTCTATATATACCACGATTTATTTACAATTCTATAAGTATTGCGATTCTATGTTACTAACATATTGCTCACTATATGTCTGCTGCAGAGGGACAAGAGAGAGCCATGAGAAAATGTTTGATCAGACATGTAGTGCCAAAAACATATTGGCTCACAAAAATATTGAGGCCAAGCTATAAAAGGAGAAATACCAGAGTTTTGGACTAGGTACAAATGACTAGCGCTAGCTAACGTTAACTACCTACAAGAAGAAGAAAAAAAGAATATACATTATATATTTATTTATTTATTTTGAGAATCGATCCTTAGAATAAATATAATCTCTTCAAAAAATAATTTTGTGACACTCTACTGTATCGATTTTTCCCGCCATCACTAGTCATCAGTATAATGACAAGGTTCTGACATTGACTTGCCTGCCCGCAGTGGTGTGCTGTCTCATAACCAGCAGTGGTCCAATAAGTGCTTGCTAAATGGGAATTCAGTCAAATATCAACCAAAAGTTGATGTTAATCTGATGTCTTTACCCAGTAGTTTCCCTTAGTGTAGAATGTAGTTGGTTGATTGAGTGATTGATTGATTTAGATTATTAAAAACGCTACTTTGTAACATAACATACACTATATATTCAGAAGTATGTGGACACGCCTTCAAATGAGTGGATTCGGCTTTTTCAGCCCAACCCATGGCTGACAGGTGTATAAAATCGAGCACACAGCCATGCAATCTCCATAGACAAACATTGGCAGTAGAATGCCCTTACTGAAGAGCTCAGTAATTTTTAACGTGGCACCATCATAAGATGCCACCTTTCCAACAAGTCAGTTTGTCCTGCTAGAGCTGCCCCTGTCAACTGTAAGTGCTGTTATTGTGAAATGGAAAAATCTAGGAGCAACAACGGCTCAGCCACAAAGTGGTAGGTGACACAAGCTCACAGAACGAGACTGCTGAGTGTTGAAGCGTTTAAAAATCATCTGTCCTTGGTTTCTACACTCACTACCGAGTTCCAAACTGCTTCTAGAAACAAAGTCAGCACAAGAACTGTTCGTTGGGAGCTTAATGAAATGGGTTTCCACGGCCAAGCAGCCGCACACAAGCCTAAGATCACCATGCGCAATGCCAAGCGTCGTCAGGAGTGGTGTGAAGCTCACCGCCATTGGACTCTGGAGCAATGGAAACTCGTTCTCCAGAGCAATGAATTACGCTTCACCATCTGGCAGTCCAACGAACAAATCTGGGTTTGGCAGATGCCAAGAGGTTCCTGCCCTAATGCATAGTGGCAACTGTAAAGTTTGGTGGAGGAGGCATAATGGTCTGGGACAGTTTTTCATGGTTCGGGCTAGGCCCCTTAATTCCAGTGAAGGGAAATCTTAACGCTACAGCATACAATGACATTCCAGACGATTCTGTGCTTCCAACTTTGTGGCAACAGTTTGAGAAAGATTTTGGAATGAGATGTACGACGAGCAGTTGTCCACATACTTTTGGTCATGTAGTGTATCTTTTTGCAATGCAACCCTGAATGTAAAGCTCAAACCGAAAGCTAGCACCACAAAACAATGCAATAGCTGTTGGAGGCAGGAACTCGGATAAGTTGGCTAGCCTTTGTACGAGAGGCCTGAGCGATGACATCTCACTCATTTTGAGTGTCTCTCCTTGGGGTATGGCCCAGAGCACATCACTCTCCGGACAACAAAACAGACAGGAAATAGAAGTGAATTGACAACACCCCAGCTGCGCCAAGTGTTTTACACTTCACTGTGGTGTGGGGGAAAATGGATCTCCTTTGTGTATTCTCTCTAGCAAGGGCAATTTGACTGAGAAAATAGCTTTGAATGCTGATCAAAGAGCATAATGCAGTGTACACATACCTGCAGATGGCTGATGTGAAAAGAGTGGCATGTGGATTGTTTGGGGGTCATTATGCTGTCCATACAGACATTTTATGGAAAACAGGGAGTTGATTGACACATTGTCATATGTCCTATTACCATACTGGCCATATCTATTATTGGGAATAAATGTGATAAAAATGTATTCAATACAGTAGCATCTTGGTATGCTACTGTATTGAACTATACAATATTACTTTACAGCACCGCCAGTTTGAATCAGGAGCAAGAATTGGATTTCGTGTTACTGGCACCATTTCATTATTTCCAGATTGTGAAATTCCCCAAGTTGGGGCCAGTTGCAGGACATGGCAGTGAATAGTGAAGCCTACCTTAGAGCATCCGTAGCCTACCGTAGAGTCTAGTTTTGGATTCAGCCAATGAACCTAATAGATGGTCGAAATTGTAAACTCTGCTGGAGTGTGTGGTCAAATTCTCTTTGGTTGCACATGAAATGAACCTGCCTTCACTTGCACCATGTTCACCATAAGTGTTTCACAATGAGTGGCCTATCAGTTGATTGTTAAAATTGAATTGGAATTGTTTTGTATTGAAGTAATGTGAATGTAAACTATTACTCCTTTATCATCTCTCTTTGTATCCTTCTCCCCTCCCCTCCTATTTTCTCTTCCTTTTCACCCTCTCCAGGCCTGTTAGTGACGCTGGCTGGGCTTGGCCACTCCTCCCCAGTCTCTCCCCCTCCTTCACCCTCCCCTTCTACTAATTCTCTCCTGCTGCTGCCACCACCATGCCCTCTGTCCCCTGCTGCACCACCTATCCTGTGGAAAGTGCCTGTCTGCCCCGGTAGGATGCCCGAGTCGCCCTGCTGTGCCCTGCGCCCCCTCCTGCCCGCCTCCACCACTACCAACGCCGTTTCCTCCTCCTCCGCTGTGACCTCTCCTCTCGCCGCCGCCCCGCCCCCCGATGGCATCGTCCCCGCGCTCCGCCATGGATGAGGATGAGGTGAGCGAAGTGATCAGCACCAACGCGCTGGCCTGGCTGGTGTGCTCAGCCGTGTCCATCCTGGCCAACGCCTGGGGCATCCTGAGCGTCAGCGCCAAGCAGAAGAAGTGGAAGCCACTGGAGTTCCTCATCTGCACGCTGGCCGGCACGCACATCCTTAACATGGCCATCCCCATCACCATGTACTGCGTCATCACCCTGCGCCGACAGCACTCCAGCTACCAATGGAACGAGGGCCTGTGCAAGGTGTTCGTGTCCACCTTCTACACCCTGACGCTGGTCACCTGCTTCTCAGTCACCTCACTCTCCTACCACCGCATGTGGATGGTACGCTGGCCCGTCAACTACAGGTATGTGTGGGGAAGAACTGGCGTCTAGTTTGATTGCTTCTCTCTTGCTGTGTGTTGTTGCGGGTGGGTGGACTCTCTTGTGCGAATGTCCCGTATCTTTTTTTAAATAATTTTTTTTTTTTTCATTTTATATTTTTCTCACTCCATATACAAACTTATACATACGAACAATAACTTACAGACGCACACAAACAGTGACTACGTTTGTTTGTCCTGTTTCTACAGATGCTGTGAAAAGTTGCACGTCCAAAAGAAAAGTGGAAAGGCATTCAGTGCATTCGGAAGTTATTCAAACCCCTTGACCTTTTCCACATTTTGTTATGTTACGGCCTTATTCTAAAATTGATAAAATTATATTTTTTCTTTATCAATCTACACACAATACCCCATAATGATGAAGCGAAAACAGGTTTTCATACATTTTTCCAAATGTATATATAAAAAAAACTGAAATACCTCATTTATATAAGTATTCAGACCCTTTGCTATGACACTCAAAATTGAGCTGAGGTGCATCCTGTTTCCATTGATCATAGCATCCTTGAGATGTTTCTACAACTTGATTGGAGTCCACCTGTGGTCAATTCAATTGATTGAACTTGATTTGGAAAGGCTCACACCTATGTATATATGGTCCCACAGTTGGCAGTGCATGTCAGAGCAAAAACCAAGCCATGAGGTCGAAGGAATTATCCGTAGAGCTCCAAGACAGGATTGTGTCTAGGCAGATCTGGGGAAGGGTACCAAAAGTTCTGCAGCATTGAAAGTCCCCAAGAGTACATTCTTAAATGGAAGAAGTTTGAAACCACCAAGACTCTTCCTAGAGCTGGCCACCCGGCCAAACTGAGCAATCGAAGGAGAAGGGCCTTGGTCAGGGAGGTGACCAAGAACCCGATGGTCACTCTGACAGAGCTCCAGAGTTCCTCTGTGGCGATGAAGGAAAATCATCTCTGCAGCACTCCACCAATCAGGCCTTTATGGTAGAGTGGCCAGACGGAAGCCACTCCTCAGTAAAAGGCACATGACAGCCTGCTTGGAGTTTGCCAGAAGGCACCTAAAGTACTCTCAGACCTTGAGAAACAACAATGAACTATTTTGCCAGAATGTCAAGCGTCACATCTGGAGGAAACCTGGCATCATCCCTACGGTGAAACATGGTGGTGGCAGCATCTTGCTATGGGGATGTTTTTCAGCGGCAGGGACAGGGAGACTAGTCAGGATCGAGGGAAAGATAAACGGAGAAAAGTACAGAGAGATCCTTGATGAAAACCTGGTCCAGAGCGCTCAGGACCCCAGACTGGGGCGACGGTTCACCTTCCAACAGGACAACGACCCTAAGCATACAGCCAAAACAACGCAGGTGTGGCTTAGGGACAAGTCTCTGAATGTCCTTGAGTGGCCCAGCCAGAGCCCGGACTTGAACTCGATCGAACATCTCTGGAGAGACCTGAAAATAGTGGGCAGCAACGCTCCCCATCCAACCTGACAGAGCTTGAGAGGATCTGCAGAGAAGAATGGAAGAAACTCCCCAAATTGTAGAGTCATACCCAAGAATACTTGCGGCTGTAACCGCTGCCAAAGATCCTTCAACAAAATACTGAGTAACGGGTCTGAATACTTATGTCCTGTAAATGTGATTTTTAAAATGTATAATACATTTGCAAAAATGTCTTAAACCCTGTTTTTGCTTTGTCATTATGGGGTATTCTGTGTAGATTGATGAGAGGGGGGGAAATTAATCAATTTTAGAATAAGGCTGTAACATAACAAAATGTAGAAAAAGTCAAGGGGTCTGAAGATATTTTCAAATTCACTGTATATACAGGGGCAGCCATTGATTGTGCTTTTGGTCCCACTTTTTTTAAAGTGGTGCATATACCTGTCTTAATGGTAGTTAAATAATGTTGGGAGATCGGACAACAATGTAAAGCAAAAATAGAAAAGGTGCAGTGTAATTGGTAGACATAGTAATTACTTAGTAATTACAACCGTTACACCTGTCCGTGGGATTGCATAGTTACATTTTGTCACGCATTAGATAAACCACAAATTATGAATGACCTTCCAGTAGCCTAGAATTAGCGTAATCTACATTGTGAGTTTATTTGCAAATCTACTAACAGCTACAGTAAATGTTGTTTTTCTTCAAGACTTTCAAGTAATTCAATGCAGCCTCCCTCTGACAAAGCATTCAGCTACAGCGACATCATATAATTTCGCCAAATATAGCCTAGGCTACATTATCTCTCCCCCAGAACACATAGTCATACTCATCCTTTCCAACCAGGCCAATCATAATATGAAGAATCTGACTGAGTGTCTGATGGACTTGGTTTCATAGGGTTAGAGAAACAGGAGAGTTAGTGATGCATTCCCAGTGAATTCACTTTATCCCGGACACATCTGTTGGTGTGGAATCCAGGTAATCCCGTGTGGGACTAGATTTGCTAGACTGTGAGAGCAACCGCTGCATCACTTCCATCCAGTTCCATCTGGCTTCCACAACCATCAGAAGTAATGTGATCCGTGTTGGCGCTACTTGAACAACACAGGAACCATGAATTAGGGTCAAAGTCGGAAGTCCAATTTATCTGAATGATCTGTTTTGTGCCATTTCTACCTTACGTGCCCCTCAATAAAGATGTTTCAAATCTCAGACCTACAAGTATATTGTAGGACTAGGAGAAATGTTTTAAAGCCACCATTTGTAACTTGTTTGTCAACTGCGGTTTGTTTAAAAAAAAAAATAATGTTCTTCTCCCCAATTGGTAATTACGGTCTTGTCCCATCGCTGCAACTCCCGTACGGGAGAGGCGAAGGTCGAAAGCCGTGTGACCTCTGAAACACAACCACACCAAACCGCACTGCTTCTTGACACAATGCTCACTTAACCCGGAAGCCAGCCACACCAATGTGTCGGGGGAAACACCATACAACCGTTTCAGCGTGCATTGCGCCCCGCCAGCCAATAGAGCGCAATGGGACAACCTGGTTGGCCAAACAATCCCCTAACCCAGACAACTATGCACCACCTCATGGGTGTCCCGGTCGTGGCTGTCTACGACACAGCCTGGGATTGAACCAGGATCTGTAGTGATGCAGTTAGCGCTGCGATGCAGTGCATTAGACCGCTGTGCCACTCAGGAGGCCCCAACTGAGGTATGGTTTTGACAGTTATTTGAATAACAGATTAAAAGTGAAGTTTGTGCATTTAAATTCAAAATGTCTAAATGTTATTATTGTTATGCAAATCTGTCCCCATGTTGATCATCAAAAAGTTCATAACAATTATTTGTAGATGAATGCATCTCAAGAGCGATGTAATTGCAGGCCAAGTGCACATGAACAAACACATTTTAGTGTGCAAAAACCGTACTGCAAACCAAATGAGTTTGGGGGTGGGTATCAAACCAGCTTAAGAGTCAAATTTCAACCACTTTGAAACTGAATGTCATTTTAGAATGTCAGAATCAGCCCAATGAAAACAGGGAGATGGATACTGTGTGTTAATGACAATGAGATTAATCAAATGGTGTGTATTGATAAGGATTCTCTAAATAGCCCTTCCTGTGCACAGATATTTTATTCTAGCTCCTATTGTCAAATTGTCTACAGATGTCCAGATCATAGTTAACGAGGCCAATTTTCCAGCTCAGCAGAGACAAGGTTTTTGGCAAAAAATACAATTAACAACATTTTTGTTTACCCAACAAGCGGTGCTTGTCCTCAATTATCTTTACCTAATATAATTTCAGAGTAGCTAAAGCTATGGGTTTGTGTCCAAACAAATCATCCCAAATTGTTGTGAAACCTGTGTACAGATTCTCGCTCTCTCAAAAAGAGAGAGGGGGGGATAGAGAAAGAGCAAGCGAGAGTCAGTTATAGACCTGAAGCTTGATTCACAATAACATTATCCATCTTCTGTCCCCCAAAGTCATCTTTTTTCTCACCCCGCCCCCATAAAGACCCTCACACATTTTTCCAGCTCCTCTTAACAATGTAATTCCACATGTGACCTCTTTCTATCATGACACAAGGCGAGACCCAGATGCAGACACAGGAGGCAGACGTTTGGAGTCTTACAATGTTGATTAATGCAAAGGGGTAGGCAAGAGAATGGTCGTGGACAGGCAAAAAGGTCAAAACCAGGAGTCCAGGAGGTACAGAGTGGCAGACAGGCTCGTGGTCAAGGCAGGCAGAATGGTCAGGCAGGCAGGCACAGAATCTAGAACAGGCAAGGGTCAAAACCAGGAGGACTATGAAAAAGAGAATTGCAAAGGCAATTGCAAAAACGATGGTAGACTTGGAACATACAAGACGAACTGGCACAGAGAGACAGGAAACACAGGGATGAATACACTGGCACAGAGAGACAGGAAACACAGAGAAAAATACACTGGGAAAACAAGCGACACCTGGAACAGGTGGCGACAATAACGAGGAAGGGTGAAACAGATCAGACTGTGACACTTTCATCTTTCACCTGAAACAGACCCATTTTTCTCCTTTTGAATGCACATGGCCGCGTGCTTTACCTGATGTGAGCATACTGAAGGCCTGAATAATGAATTGTGCCATTGCACTGGAAACAAACGCTTCAGCATCAGTTCTCATCAGCCAGTGCTCACTATCTCTCAGGAGTTTTTTTCTCTCCCTCTCCTCTTCCTCCCTCTCGTTTTATAGTAATAGATTCAAGCAGCTTGATGACGTAAATCCCTCTCTTTGCTCCCACCTCAGGCACTTTGAGGAAAGGCTAGCGATCTGTGACTCGCAGCAGCTAAGAGACCCACTTCTTTAATGCAAACATGGCAGACCAATTCAAATCAAAATCTACCATTTATATATTTCGTAATACCGTATACTTTACTTCATTTGGTGAGGTTGGTGTCATTCTCTGTGCAAAGACACACGTGCAATGTCTCTGTGAAGCGAGGGAGATTAATCAAAGGATGTGAATGAGGGTAAGAGGAGATGAGAGAAGAGGGGGATGGACGAGGCTGGCTTTGATCTCTCCCCTGAAAGAAAGCTTGGGTTTACCTCCAGAACTCCTCTCGGACAGTTGTGGTAGGCTATGGGGGTTGGAGGAGGGGCTACCTCAGCCGGAGTAAACTCTGAAAATCTGCCTGGATACTCTTGAGTCCCTTTATACCGTAGCCACTTTCTAAAAACAACCCACAAAAAAATCATACAATTGACAATCGGGTATCCATAAGTAAGGCAACCAATAGAGGCCTTTGCAACATAAACTGTCTCATGATGTCTTCAATTCTTTCTAGTTTAGTCAATGAATTTCAGGGCTCTGTTTAATCAAACTCGCATTGGTGTATTTAGACAGTGGCTTGAATCATGGTAAAATAAAATCACTGACTTATTTTGGGTATATTAAAACCACTAATGCTTCCTGAGACTTGCTTTTCAGTGTCAGGGCTTAGTCCAATCTGTTAAACTGAAGCGTTACTGATTCTGCCATAGAGATGTAAAGGTCATTTCTCATTGAGCCGAGATATGCAGCATTTACCGTGAATGTGGTCTTTAAATTTCAATCATTCTGTAAATATGAACTTCTGAGATGGGGATCGAATAGAGCCCTAAGAAGTGCAGCAGTTTTTAAAACATGACACTGCACCAACATTGCTCCGTCAGGTTCGATTTGAATTCCAGACTCGGTCTTTGTGCAGTTGAACTTTGTGAATGTGCTTTCATGTGCTGCAACCGTGTGTGTGTCTTAGTTCAGGTAAAGCCTGTGTCGCCTCTCGTAGATGTGTTAAAAGGAAAAACGCCCCAGCCTCCTGCAGTATTTTTTTTGATGTGTGCCGTGCACATAGCAAATGCATACTACCAGAGGACACTAACATTCTGAGCAAATTGCTGGGCTAAAACAATCACTTAGAGGTGAGGGAGAACCCTTTAAATAGACCGAGGAGACAAATATACCAAAGGGCATGGCAATGATCTGGGTCATAAACCAACCATTTCCATTGATTTCCACTCCTACTCTCTATCCAATTGAATGGTGTTATTCATAGAATATATTGAAATGATGTACATTAAGTAAGTATATTCGTGTAATATTGATTTGATCGTAATCAAATTCTCTCAGACCGATCCTTATAACATCATGAAGCTCATGTAGAAGTTTAGATTTGTGGCAGTTTTATTATCGTGTCCTCTGATGATGTGGAGTAGATCTTCAAACATCCCCCTTCCTCTTCCTCCCCCAAGTTGAGTCTAATAATAGGAATCGAGTAGGAATTAGACATCACTTTGCAAGCCATGTGGAGTGTGGTTTATAGAGCCAGGAGTTTCAGACCACAGTTTAAGGGAATAACTATGACATCAAAGACAGGATTATGTTATTTACAATCCCCCTCTTCCTCCCCCATGTAGGTTGAGTAATACCAAGAAGCAGGCGGTGCACACGGTGATGGGCATCTGGATGGTGTCCTTCATCCTGTCCACACTGCCCGCCGTGGGCTGGCACGACACCATCGACCGCTTCTATGCCCGCGACTGCCGCTTCATCGTCACGGAGATCGGCCTGGGCTTCGGCGTGTGCTTCCTGCTGCTGATCGGCGGCAGCGTGGCCATGGGCATCATCTGCATCGGCATTGCCCTCTTCCAGACCTTCGCCATCCACGCGGGCCACAAGGCCGACAAGAACAAGTTCAACGTGCCCACCATCGTGGTGGAGGACGCTCAGGGCAAGCGGCGCTCGTCCATCGACGGCTCGGAATCGCTCAAGACCTCGCTGCAGATCACCTACCTGATCAGCGGCATCGTCTTCATTTATGACTTCCTCACCGGCTTCCCCATCCTGGTGAGTTCAGCTTCAAGTTTTAATAGTGGTATGTACAGGATACACATGGTATATACAGTCCAATGAAATGCTTACTTGCAGTTTCCCTCTCAATAATGTAACAACAATAAGAAATAATAAAAGATAAGAATAAGAATAACCAGGAAATGGCTCTCTGGTAGAATATAATAAAATGTTTAGCATAAGTATAAATATAGGAAAGGCACTCAACAATTGATAGTAGAATATTTACACGTGTGTTGGGAAAGGGGGGATTGGAGAGCAGGTTTTTAAACTGTTTAGCAATAATAAATAAAAGTCTAGTAGCAGCAGTTGTGATGTGTGTGTTGCATGGGTGTATACAGTGCCTTGCGAAAGTATTCGGCCCCCTCGAACTTTGCGACCTTTTGCCACATTTCAGGCTTCAAACAAAGATATAAAACTGTATTTTTTTGTGAAGAATCAACAACAAGTGGGACACAATCATGAAGTGGAACGACATTTATTGGATATTTCAAACTTTTTTAACAAATCAAAAACAGAAAAATTGGGCGTGCAAAATTATTCAGCCCCCTTAAGTTAATAGTTTGTAGCGCCACCTTTTGCTGCGATTACAGCTGTAAGTCGCTTGGGGTATGTCTCTATCAGTTTTGCACATTGAGAGACTGACATTTCATATCTTTATGTTTGAAGCCTGAAATGTGGCAAAAGGTCGCAAAGTTCAAGGGGGCCGAATACTTTCGCAAGGCACTGTATGTGTGTATGTGGATGTGTGTGTGTGTGAGTGCATGAGTGTTAAGTTGTGGAGAGTCAGTGCAGGTGGTCAGTCCAGTTCAAGTCTTCAGTCTGATGTCTTGTGGATAGAAACTGTCTGAGCCTGTTGGTATCAGACTGGATGCTCCGATACCGTCTGCCCGATGGTAAGGAATTGAACAGTCTGTGGCTGTGGTGTGTGGGGTCCTTGATGATGCTGTGGGACTTCCTCATGCACCGTTTTGAGTGGATGTCCAGGCCGTGGCCATGATGCAGCTGGTCAGGACACTCTCGATGGGTGCAGCGGTAGTATTTGGAGAGGGGGCGTGACAATTTTATTTAACCACCGTAGGAAGTAGAGGCGGTGTTGAGCCATCTTGACAAGAGTGGCGGTGTTGTGTTGTGGTGTTGTTGTTTTCATGGTTCAAATTGTGTGTGTCTGTGTGTGTGTTTGTATGCGTGTGTGTGTGTGTGTGTTTGTGTGCAGAACATATATGGGTTTTATGCAGCCTTTCCCCATAGTCCCCCCGCCCCACATCCTCTCTGGCACAAGTCTGCCCACTTATGCAGTGGTGGGGGGGAAACGGGTTAGATGTATTGGATGGTTATACAGTCTGTTGTTAAAACTTTATAACGCAAATAATAATACATAAAAACTCAGTAATACAAGCCTTGTAGTTGGTGGTTGAATTATAGAGCTGTTCTGTGCTGTAGTTTAGTCCATTTCTGCCATCGGTAAAGGGTGTAATGGTTCACCAAACACGGTACGTATTGCGGTTTTGGAGTCACGGTTCGGTTTTTGGTACAAAGGGGGAATTACATGCCATTCACAATGTTCAGTGTTCACAATGGTCCTGGCATTGTCTGTTGTGACTCTGGCATTGTCTGTTGTGACTCTGGCATTGTCTGTTGTGACTCTGGCATTGTCTGTTGTGACTCTGGCATTGTCTGTTGTGACTCTGGCATTGTCTGTTGTGACTCTGGCATTGTCTGTTGTGACTCTGGCATTGTCTGTTGTGACTCTGGCATTGTCTGTTGTTTCCACTCTGCTTTTGTAACCATGTGGGAGGTGGGAATTTACCAGTTGTGAAGTCGTAAATAGCAGTTGGATGCATTCAAGTTATTTTGTCTCATTGAGAAATGCCAATTGGCTATCATGCATGTAAACAAATTATAGAGTTGAAAAACCACATGAATAGATTGCTTTTTATGTATAATGTTTTGCTGTTGCATTTAACTGCCAAACATGCTGTTATAGAGGCCATTTCCTTAGTAATTGACGTCAGAGGTCACCATGTAGGAAAAGTGGGTGCTCAAGATGAGTTTCCCACAAGTAATTACCAGTTGGATTTTTCCCAGTTGTATGTGGTAAATACCGACTTGCATCTTGGTTACGAACGCACCATGACACTGCCTCCTTCAGTGTCAGATGATTCTCATAAAGGGGGTGTGCCTATAGCACAGTACATCTCCCATTCCAGGTTAATGTTATGGGCTGTCACTGTTAAGTAAATGCAACACAGGGTGCATTGGCCAATTAGTTGAAAACTTCGGCTTTGGCTTTCTTATATAGAGCAGGTACTACTTGTTTGCTGAAATGGGTGCAAGGGAAGTTTGTAATGAGTTTCGAGCACTTTCAAGAGTTGCTGACAATCACTGGAAAACCACCGAGTGGATAAACCGTGGCAAGTGGATAAACCTCATCTACCCTCTGTTCTATTGGCGAACGTGCAATCACTGGTCCCCACAGTGACCGTACGTACATATCCCAACCAGAAGCCATGAATTACAGGCAACATCCTCACTGAGCTAAAGGCTAGAGATGCTGCTTTTAAGGAGTGTGACTAATTCGGACGCTTATAAGAAATTCCATTACTCCCTCCATTAGACCATCAAACAGGCATATACAGGACTAAGATTGAATCTTACAGGACTAAGATTGAATCTTACTACACCGGCTGACGCATGTCGGTTGTGGCAGGGCTTGCAAACTATCACGGATTACAAAGGGAAAACCAGCTGCGAGCTGCCCAGTGACGCGAGCCTACCAGACGAGTTAAATGCCTTCTATCCTCGCTTTGAGGCAAGCGATGCTGAACCATGCATGAGAGCACCAGCTGTTTAAACAGGTTAACATTCACAAGACTGCAGGGCCAGACGGATTACCAGGATGCCTACTCAGAGCATGCGCTGACCAGCTGGCAAGTATCATCACTGACATTTTCAACCTCTTCCTGACCCAGTCTGTCATACCTACATGTTTCAAGCAGACCACCATAGTCACTGTGCCCAAGAACACCAAGGTAACCTGTCTAAATGACTATCGCCCCTTAGCACTCACATCTGTAGCCATGAAATGCTTTGAAAGGCTGATCATGGCTCACATCAACACCATCATCCCAGACACCCTGGACCCACTCCAAGTTGGATACCGCCCCAACAGATGCACAGATGACGCAATCTCTATTGCACTCCACATTACCCTTTCCCATCTGGACAAAAGGAACACTTATGTGAGAATGCTGTTCATTGAAAACAGCTCAGCTTTCAACACCATAGGGCGACAGGTAGCCTAGTGGTTAAGAGCGTTGGGCCAGTAACCCGAAAGGTCGCTGTTTCGAATCCCTGAGACGACTAGGTGAAGAATCTGTTGATGAGCCCTTGAGCAAGGCACTTAACCCTAATTGCTCCTGTAAGTTGCTCTGGATAAGAGTGTCTGTTAAATGACAAAAAAAAAAATCTAAATATTGCCCTCCAAACTCATCAATAAGCTAAGGACCCTGGGACTGAACACCTCCCTCTGCAACTGCATCCTAGAGTTCCTGACGGGCCGCTCACAGGTGGGCCATTGACATTGATGAGCCTGTAGGGGAGCGGGTCAAGCGCTTCAAGTTCCTCGGTGTCAACATAAGTAAGGACCTATCCTGGTCCAAACACATCAACACAGTCTTGAAGAGGGCACAACAAATGTCTCTTCCCCCTCAGGAGGCTGAAAAGATTTGGCATGGGCCCTCAAATCCTCAAAAGGTTCTACAGCTGCACCATTGAGAGCTTCTTGACTGGCTGCATCACCGCTTGGTATCGCAACTCTTTGGCATACGACCACAAGGCGCTATAGAGGATAGTGAGTACGGCCCGGCACATCACTGGGGCCAAGCTCTCTGCTATCCAGGCCCTAAAAATGTTCTCTCTTCTACCGCACAGCAAGCGGTACCGGAGCTCCAAGTCTGGAACCAAAAGGCTCCTGAACAGCATCTACCCCCAACCCATAATACTGCTGAACAGTTAATCAAATGGCTACCCGGACAATTTGCACTGACACACTTTTTTTTTGCACTGGCTCTATTAACACTCACTGGATTCTACCCACAACCTCACACATACTACACTGACACGCCAAAACACACATAAGCACACACTTTTTAACTCTGAATTGTTGGGAAAGGGCTCGTAAGTAAGTATTTCGCAGTAAAGTCTGTTGTACACCTGTTGTATTCGGTGCATGTGACAAATAACAGTGATTTGATTTGAATGGGTGCATATCCACGACTACAAAGCAAAGACTAAAAATATATACATCTGGCCTACCTTTTGCTATTGCAATCTCTTTGGCCCTGTCAGAATCAGCTGCCAAGGGCTGCTTGAATGCAGAGGGAATATGATGCTGTGTTGTTGTTTCTTTGCGTTTCAGTCTTTCGTTATAAATTGCGGTGATGTCGGCGTAAATGTGTCAACATATTTGAGGTGTTGGCAGCTGCAGAGGCTAGTCTCCTTGAGCGTGGCGACATACTGTTAACGTTTTGTCCACCACTCTCTGTCCATCGCCGTAGTAATCGACTGGGAAGACAACAAACTGGAGATTTAAACGATGATGGAGGATCCTCCAATTCTGCTTTATTGACCCCACCACTCGCTATCTTACAGAACTAGTTCCCGGCTGCGTCTCACAAAAGGGACAACACTAATTAAGATTAGAATTTTCATCACAACGTGCACATAGGTTCTAGTTGTTCAAACGGAATAGCCTGAAATGTTGTTGTTTTTTCAGCTCAGATTTACCCGAGTCATAGGCCTACAACGCAGCATAGGCATAGCCTATAGGCCTAGCGTTTTCAGTATGGAAATGTCAATGTTTTTATCTATTCATTTGGGTTCACAGTGCAGCCCAAACCGAGGTCCCTATATCAAATGGTTGAATATGAATACATTTACGTTAGCTCCTCCGTCGCGACGTTACCTGAACGCCCATCTGCGGCCTGCTAACCGTTAGCTATCTTACCGGCTGCTATCTGAATAGACAATCGGACAATTTATTTATTTTTATTATTATTATGTTTTCTTCTTGGGCATCTATAACTATATCTATTGTTTTTATTTTTGTTGTTGTGTGATTTGGATTAATCCCCTCTACCACACGGAACCCCACTAATCTACTGACAGAACGCAAGAGGTGGCTAACAACAGACCTCCATCCTATGCTAGCTTGCTACCGATGGCCTGGCTAGCTGTCTAAATCACCAACCAACCTCTCCACTCACCGGACCCTTTTGATCACTCGACTAAGCATGCCTCTCCTTAATGTCAATATGTCTTGTCCATTGCTGTTCTGGTTAGTGTTTATTGGCTTATTTCACTGTAGAGCCTCTAGTCCTGCTCACTATACCTTATCCAACCTATTAGTTCCACCACCCACACATGCAATGACATCTCCTGGTTTCAATGATGTTTCTAGAGACAATATCTCTCTCTTCATCACTCAATACCTAGGTTTACCTCCACTGTATTCACATCCTACCATACATTTGTCTGTACATTATACCTTGATGCTATTTTATCGCCCCCAGAAACCTCCTTTTACTCTATGTTCCAGACGTTCTAGACGACCAATTCTCATAGCTTTTAGCCGTACCCTTATTCTACTCCTCCTATGTTCCTCTGGCGATGTAGAGGTGAATCCAGGCCCTGCAGTGCCTAGCTCCACTCCTATTCCCCAGGCGCTCTCTTTTGATGACTTCTGTGACCGTAATAGCCTTGGTTTCATGCATGTTAACATTAGAAGCCTCCTCCCTAAGTTTGTTCTATTCACTGCTTTAGCATACTCAGCCAACCCGGATGTTCTAGCTGTGTCTGAATCCTGGCTTAGGAAGACCACCAAAAATTCAGAAATTTTAATTCCAAACTACAACATTTTCAGACAAGATAGAACTGCCAAAGGGGGCGGTGTTGCAATCTACTGCAAAGATAGCCTGCAGAGTTCTGTCCTACTATCCAGGTCTGTACCCAAACAATTTGAACTTCTACTTTTAAAAATCCACCTCTCTAAAAACAAGTCTCTCACCGTTGCCACCTGCTATAGACCACCCTCTGCCCCCAGCTGTGCTCTGGACACCATATGTGAACTGATTGCCCCCCATCTATCTTCAGAGTTCGTGCTGCTAGGTGACCTAAACTGGAACATGCTTAACACCCCAGCCATCCTACAATCTAAACTTGATGCCCTCAATCTCACACAAATTATCAATGAACCTACCAGGTACCTCCCCAAAGCCTTAAACACGGGCACCCTCATAGATATCATCCTAACCAACTTCCCCTCTAAATACACCTCTGCTGTCTTCAACCAAGATCTCAGTGATCACTGCCTCATTGCCTGCATCCGTAATGGGTCAGCGGTCAAACGACCTCCACTCATCACTGTAAAACGCTCCCTGAAACACTTCTGCGAGCAGGCCTTTCTAATCGACCTGGCCGGGGTATCCTGGAAGGATATTGATCTCATCCCGTCAGTAGAGGAAGCCTGGATATTTTTTAAAAATGCCTTCCTAACCATCTTAAATAAACATGCCCCATTCAAGAAATTTAGAACCAGGAACAGATATAGCCCTTGGTTCTCCCCAGACCTGACTGCCCTTAACCAACACAAAAACATCCTATGGCGTTCTGCATTAGCATCGAACAGCCCCGTGATATGCAGCTGTTCAGGGAAGCTAGAAACCATTATACACAGGCAGTTAGAAAAGCCAAGGCTAGCTTTTTCAAGCAGAAATTTGCTTCCTGCAACACTAACTCAAAAAGTTCTGGGACACTGTAAAGTCCATGGAGAATAAGAACACCTCCTCCCAGCTGCCCACTGCACTGAAGATAGGAAACACTGTCACCAATGATAAATCCACCATAATTGAGAATTTCAATAAGCATTTTTCTACGGCTGGCCATGCTTTCCACCTGGCTACTCCTACCCCGGACAACAGCACTGCACCCCCAACAGCAACTCGCCCAAGCCTTCCCCATTTCTCCTTCTCCCAAATCCATTCAGCTGATGTTCTGAAAGAGCTGCAAAATCTGGACCCCTACAAATCAGCCGGGCTAGACAATTTGGACCCTTTCTTTCTAAAATTATCTGCCGAAATTGTTGCCACCCCTATTACTAGCCTGTTCAACCTCTCTTTCGTGTCATCTGAGATTCCCAAAGATTGGAAAGCAGCTGCGGTCATCCCCCTCTTCAAAGGGGGACACTCTTGACCCAAACTGCTACAGACCTATATCTATCCTACCGTGCCTTTCTAAGGTCTTCGAAAGCCAAGTCAACAAACAGATTACCGACCATTTCGAATCTCACCATACCTTCTCTGCTATGCAATCTGGTTTCAGAGCTGGTCATGGGTGCACCTCAGCCACGCTCAAGGTCCTAAACGATATCTTAACCGCCATCGATAAGAAACATTACTGTGCAGCCGTATTCATTGATCTGGCCAAGGCTTTCGACTCTGTCAATCACCACATCCTCATCGGCAGACTCGACAGCCTTGGTTTCTCAAATAATTGCCTCGCCTGGTTCACCAACTACTTCTCTGATAGAGTTCAGTGTGTCAAATCGGAGGGTCTGCTGTCCGGACCTCTGGCAGTCTCTATGGGGGTGCCACAGGGTTCAATTCTTGGACCGACTCTCTTCTCTGTATACATCAATGAGGTCGCTCTTGCTGCTGGTGAATCCCTGATCCACCTCTACGCAGACGACACCATTCTGTATACTTCCGGCCCTTCTTTGGACACTGTGTTAACAACCCTCCAGGCAAGCTTCAATGCCATACAACTCTCCTTCCGTGGCCTCCAATTGCTCTTAAATACAAGTAAAACTAAATGCATGCTCTTCAACCGATCGCTACCTGCACCTACCAGCCTGTCCAACATCACTACTCTGGACGGCTCTGACTTAGAATACGTGGACAACTACAAATACTTAGGTGTCTGGTTAGACTGTAAACTCTCCTTCCAGACCCATATCAAACATCTCCAATCCAAAGTTAAATCTAGAATTGGCTTCCTATTTCGCAACAAAGCATCCTTCACTCATGCTGCCAAACATACCCTTGTAAAACTGACCATCCTACCAGTCCTCGACTTTGGCGATGTCATTTACAAAATAGCCTCCAATACCCTACTCAACAAATTGGATGCAGTCTATCACAGTGCAATCCGTTTTATCACCAAAGCCCCATATACTACCCACCATTGCGACCTGTACGCTCTCGTTGGCTGGCCCTCGCTTCATACTCGTCGCCAAACCCACTGGCTCCATGTCATCTACAAGACCCTGCTAGGTAAAGTCCCCCTTATCTCAGCTCGCTGGTCACCATAGCATCTCCCACCTGTAGCACACGCTCCAGCAGGTATATCTCTCTAGTCACCCCCAAAACCAATTCTTTCTTTGGCCGCCTCTCCTTCCAGTTCTCTGCTGCCAATGACTGGAACGAACTACAAAAATCTCTGAAACTGGAAACACTTATCTCCCTCACTAGCTTTAAGCACCAACTGTCAGAGCAGCTCACAGATTACTGCACCTGTACATAGCCCACCTATAATTTAGCCCAAACAACTACCTCTTTCCCAACTGTATTTAATTTTTATTTATTTATTTATTTTGCTCCTTTGCACCCCATTATTTTTATTTCTACTTTGCACATTCTTCCATTGCAAAACTACCATTCCAGTGTTTTACTTGCTATATTGTATTTACTTTGCCACCATGGCCTTTTTTGCCTTTACCTCCCTTCTCACCTCATTTGCTCACATTGTATATAGACTTGTTTATACTGTATTATTGACTGTATGTTTGTTTTACTCCATGTGTAACTCTGTGTCGTTGTATCTGTCGAACTGCTTTGCTTTATCTTGGCCAGGTCGCAATTGTAAATGAGAACTTGTTCTCAACTTGCCTACCTGGTTAAATAAAGGTAAAATAAAATAAAATAAAAAAACTGCAGATTGAAAGATTTATGGACCATATTCAGTAATGCACTTATAATTTTAGCAGGCATGTGACAAACTAGGCTAAGGCTACAACTCTCAGATAATTCCTCAAGAAATCCTATTCCCGTCACATAGCATTCCACACATTTTAGCATGCTGCTAAGCATTTGCATCTTCTTAAAATGTCATGCAGTATACTGCTATGTAGGCCTGCAATGTTTGCCCACCCCCTGCTGCCCCCTCGCAGTGGTGGCAGCCATTTTGTCTGACATCAGCAGAGCTCCGTCTGTTCGTTGTGCTCCAGAGAGGGAGTAGGGCCGAGGCAGATGGAAAGGAAGAGGATGCACTTTGAGTCAGCACAGGAGGACTCCAAAACACCATAGAAATGAGCTACCTCGCAGGAGAACGGAGCATGAACAGAGTATGCTCAGTGTGGGCCAGTGTGAAGTATAGGCAAACCCATCGTTAATTAGTAGACTAATGTTCCCCGTAGGGCCTCCTATAAGACTAGTTTATTATTTAAATAAACTTTAACGCTTTACCCAGCTCATCTGGGGCTTTAGGTAGCCCTGGAAGTGAGGGAGGCAGGGTGTGTGTGAGTGTGGGTGTCTCTGCTCCAGTGCACGTGTCTGTGTGTGTGTCTCTGCTCCAGTGCCCTTCAAGAGCTGCTCCAAAACATCACACTAGGGGGCGGAGAAAAGTGGCAATGCGTGCATATGCGTGCGTGTGTGTGGCGGGATTCCCCCTCATCTCATTGTGCAAGACTGCTCTACCCAACAGAGTGTTTGGTAGCATTGCAGGTGACATACAGTAAACCCTTGTGATAATCAATGGTTGTTGCCATTTATCACCAATGTGTTGCTACAAATGGCATCACATACAGCTTCTGGAGCCATTTCGCTGACCTTATGAGTGTTCCTTCATAGGAGAGAGAAGTCTGTACCCTAGGGTTAAATCTGCTCTATGGCTAATGTACTATGTCATGTACTTCTCGTGGTTTGTTAGCAGTAGACATCTGCGTAGCCTGTGAAATTTACTCTCCCTCCTTGCTCGTTAATAACCTTGAATTTTGTCAGCAGGTTTTTTTCTTCCTCTACACACTCTTTGGTTTAGCTCTGTTCTCTTCACACAAGTAAACAGATGAAGCACCATCCATCCACACAACAACTCCGGATTCGAAACCTTTAGGAAATGGGTGGGTGGCACAAAGCCAAATTTGGCATAAACTGTCCCTATCATAACGTCTATTGCGTTGGTTAGCAGCTGCAGTTCAAATGTGGGGTCATTCGATTAGCCGCAGTCGACCTGCTGAGAATCCATATGGCAATCAAATAGGTAAAACGTCAGTCAACGACAAAGTGTAATCACAATTCAACGTCTCAGACACGAGACGTATGTGGCAGGGACTCCAGACAATCAAGGATTACAAAGGGAAAACCAGCCATGTTGCGGACACTGACGTCTTGCTCCCGGACAAGCTAAACATCATCTTCGCCCTCTTTGAGGATAACACATTGCTGCTCCCGAGGACCGTGGGCTCTCGTTCTCTGTGGACGACGTAAGACATTTAAGCTTGTTAATCCTCACAGGGCTGCCGGCCCAGACGACATCCCTAGCCGCATGCGCAGACCAGCTGGCTGGAGTGTTTACGGACATATTCAATCTCTCCCTATCCTAGTCTGCTGTCCCCATTTGTTTCAGGATGTCCACCATTGTTCCTGTACCAAGAAAGCAAAGGTAACTGAACTAAATGACTATCTCCCCATAGCACTCACTTCTGTCATCATGAAGTGCTTTGAGAGGCTAGTTAAGGATCATATCACCTTCACGTTACCTGACACCCTAGATCCCACTCAATAGACCCACAGACGATGCAGTCACCATCGCACTGCACACTCCCCATCCCACCTGGACAAAAAGAATACCTATGTAAGAATGCTGTTCATTGACTACAGCTCTGCCCTCCAAGCTCATCATTAAGCTCGGGGCCCTGGGTCTGAACCCCTACCTGTGCAACTGGGTCCTGAACTTCCTGACAGGCCGACCCCCAAGTGGTGAAGGTAGGAAACAACACCTCCACTTCGTGGATCCTCAACACAGGGGCACCACAAGGGTACGTGTTCAGCCCCTTCCTGTACTCCCTGTTCACCCATGACTGCGTAGCCCCACACGCCTCCAAGTCAATCATCAAGTTTGCAGACGACACAACAGTAGTAGGCCTGATTACCAACAATGACGAGACAGCTTACAGGGAGGAAGTGACGGCCCTGGCGGAGTGGTGCCAAGAAAATAACTTCTCCCTCAAAGTCAACAAAATGAAGGTGCTGATCGTGGACTTCTGGAGACAGGAAAAGGAGCACGCCCCCATCCACATTGACAGGGATGCAGTGGAGAAAGTGAAAAGCTTAAGGTTCCTCAGCATACACATCACTGACAATCTGAAATGGTCCACTCACACAGACAGTGTGGAGAAGAAGGGGCGCAACAGCGCCTCTTCAACTTCAGGAGGCTGAAGTAATTTGGCATGGCTCCTCACAAACTTTTACAGATGCACTATTGAGAATATCCTGTCGGGCTGTATCACTGGTACAGCAACTGCACCATCCACAACCGCAAGGCTCTCCAGAGGGTGGTGCAGTCTGCCCAATGCATCACCGGGGGCACACTGCCTGCCAATTTCCCCTGGAATATTTTTAGGCACTGAGCTAATTTCAGGTCTGCTGAGCGCAAACTTGAACGTTGTGAAAATTCTGTGCAACTTCCAACACACGTTTACTGTTAACACTGAGGCTGTACACTCTTTAAGTTACAGTTTTAACAGTGGTCAAGTAGGCTACTGTGGATATTTGATCATAATGTAGGCCTACCAGAACAGTCTACCATCAAAAACAATGTAGAACATGCATCCCATAACATTTTTTTAAACATTTTTTTAATATTAATTTTTTCCCCCTTTTTCGTAGTATCCAATTGTTAGCAGTTACTGTCTTGTCTCATCGCTACAACTCCCGTACGGGCTCGGGAGAGACGAAGGCCGAGAGCCATGCGTCCTCCGAAACACAACCCAACCAAGCTGCACTGCTTCGTAACACAGCGCGCATCCAACCCGGAAGCCAGCCGCACCAATGTGTCGCAGGAAACACCGTACACCTAGCGACCTGGTCAGCGTACACTGCACCCTGCCCGCCACAGGAGTCGCTAGTGCGCGAAGAGACAAGGATATCCCTACCGGCCAAACCCTCCCTAACCCGGACGACGCTAGGCCAATTGTGCATCGTCCCATAGACCTCCCGGTCACGGCCGGCTGCGACAGAGCCTGGGCTCGAAACCAGAGCCTCTAGTGGCACAGTTTTAGACTCTCTGGATCCCACCGGGAAGGCAGAGTTTGTACCTTCAGACACATGGAATGGTTGAAACAGTTTGCCTACCTGGCGCAGGACAGGTGAATCGAGTGCAACTACCACCAACAGCCGGAGACGAATAAATAAAAAATTGGAGATCGACCAGTCGATTGCGATCGACCGGTTGGTGACCACTGTTCTAGAAAGTTGAATGATGTTCAATCTCGTGCTTCTCTCTGTGTGCTGATATATTCTGTGTGGCAGTCCTGGGGGGAGCCTCGCGGCAGTCTCTGGGGAGCTGCGCGGCAGTCTTGGGGCTACTGCACGTACACATGCAGCTTAGAGGGAATGTCACTGCCTGCCCTCCAGGACACCTTCAGCACCCGATGTCACAGGAAGGCCAATAAGATCATCAAGGACATCAACCACCCGATGTCACAGGAAGGCCAAAAGATCATCAAGGACATCAACCACCCGATGTCACAGAATAGCCATCACTAGCCAGCCTCCAACCAGTACCCTGCCATGAACTTAGTCACTGTCACTAGCTGGCTACCACCCGGTTACTCAACCCTGCACCTTAGAGGATGCTGCCCTATGTACATAGTCATGGAACACTGGTCACTTTAATAATGGAACACTGGTCACTTTAATTACAATCTGTTAACAATGCCATCCTATTCAACTATTGCTGTATTTATACTATTCTATCATACATACTGTCCATAATGTCTATACATCCCATCACATATATATATATATTTATACTCCGGACTCTGACATTGCTGCTAATATTTATATGTTTGTTAATTCCATTGTTTTACGTTTAGATCTGTGTGTATTGTTGTGAATTGTTAGATATTATTGCACAAGCATTTCACTACACCCGCAATAACATTTGCTAAATATGTGTATGCGACCAGTAAAATGGGATTTGATTTGAGCGGGCGCACACACAGTGGCTCAGGTTGTGTTGTTGCCATTGTTGTTGCCCTGTCCACAGATGTGTCTAGACTGAGTAATTATACAGTGGAACAAAATGGCGTTAGGATGAATGCACCGTAGTCCTGCCTTACTGACTTTAATTATCTCTTCTTGTGGACTACAGCAGCTGAGGAGATGAGAGGGATTGAATTCCTAAGAGCGCATGCCAAAATGACCAACTCTAAGACGACTCTCATAATCTGAGAGTCCCAAATTCCCAAGAAGGCCAGGGACCTGGGATGATTGTGGCTGTTTTGGCACAAAGGAGAGAGGTTGTGGTTAATGCCTTTTTTCTCTAGGAAAATACTCCTCTTTTAAGCGAGTGGGTGTAGGAGTTCTATTACTCTCTTCTATATTCATCAGCTTGCCTGCTCCACTGTCAGGTTCTCATCCATTTTTCAGTGAGACGTTTTCTTGGGTTATCATGCAGACTTGGAGTCGGTGGTGGTTGTGATCAGTGGGATAGGATAGGAGGGACTGGTGGTAGAAGGGAGGGACCATGCACAGAGACAGGAATCAGGAAGGCAAAGTCTATGTGGTAGGTCTATGAGGGAGAGACCCCACCCCCTATCTTTGCCATTAGGATATAAGGACAATACTTTATTGGTGTTCTTATTGGACAAGTTCAGGTGGCACAGTGACGTTTGAGAATGTTTGCTCCCATTTGGAACCTAATGAGTGTGACTGGGGTTACAGGCTATAGAGGCTGCAGCAGTGTTCGAGCAGAATCTGGTACACGTGTTTGGGCCAGCAGAAAGTTTTTAATATTGTGGAACGATGAAATCGGGACAATATACAGTATATTGTGGCATTCATGAATACAGGGATGTACTGTGATAATACAGGAATATATTGTGATATCTAGGAATACAGGCATATATCGTGACATCAATTAATACAGGCATATATCGTGATATATATAAACAGGTATTTACTGTAATATCCATAGGCCTATATCCATCAATAGACAGCATAAAGCCTAGACCATGTTGTTTGGCATCCAACCTTCATCAGTATTTCCAATGTTAATTGGAATCAATTCCAATGTTCTGTTAATAGATTCCTGGTATACATCCCTTTAATGAATTCAGGTCAGCAATTGCTGGATCGCACTGCTTGCTGTATAGCCAGACAGGCGATGCAATTTGACTTTGCTACCCAATTAACAAGTCAATCCAACTTAATTGATCGTGTGATCAGTTTAAAAGCTACAATTGAAGGCTTCAGGACATTGGCTGGTGATGCCAATTGATTGATTTATAATGGCTTTTGTACTTACTAATAGAGATTTAACCAAAGGCATCAGAGTTTGTACATGAGGATTATTACACATACTTATCAAGGGGACACCTATACTATTGAAAGATAAACTGGTATAGTATTTTCTCTGACTCTCGGTGGAGCAGTAGACAGAGTTTATGTTTTATCACACTCATACATAACAGTTTACTGTGTGTGTGTGTGTGTGTGTGTGTGTGTGTGTGTGTGTGTGTGTGTGTGTGTGTGTGTGTGTGTGTGTGTGTGTGTGTGTGTGTGTGTGTGTGTGTGTGTGTGTGTGTGTGTGTGTGTGTGTGATTTATGGAGGCACATGATATCTGTGTATCCCTCATTTGCTGCGTCACATAATCTCCCCCTGGAGTGAGAGAGAAAAAGGGAGAACGAGAGCGAGTGAGAGAGAGACAAAAGAGAAAGAGAGAGATAGCAGTGGTAGTATTTATGTGTGTAAACCAGTTGGCCATGTCCAGCTGTTTGAAATCGATAAGAGCGAGCGAGACAGAGAGCACACGTTTGGTTATGATCCATTGATTTATTTATACTAGTGGCTGGGGACAATTTCATGAACACTTTGTTTAAACCCCTCTGTATTCCATATGTGACCTTGAATACTACTGTTCTCAGCCGCTTCATCCTTAATGTCATGGGGGATCCATATACCTTCTACACAGTTTCACCCTTTTGACCTGCACCACATACCAGTGGAGACTGGTGAAGGTGGACGACTCAGTAATGGCTGGAATGAAATGGAACGGGAATAAACACAATGGAGCCCACCACTGGCACATGGATGCACGCATGCGCACACACACACACAGACACAAACACAAACACACACATTCGCACAGACACAAACACACACACACAATCACACGCCCCCCTACACACACACACACACACACACATACACACACACACATACATACATACATACAGAATAGGCCCAGTTATACGATATGTGAACAACCGTTAAGTGGCTCTTCAGCAACCT
Organism: Oncorhynchus tshawytscha; assembly: GCF_018296145.1. Lineage (NCBI taxonomy): Eukaryota > Metazoa > Chordata > Actinopteri > Salmoniformes > Salmonidae > Oncorhynchus > Oncorhynchus tshawytscha. The sequence goes on from NC_056444.1 coordinate 53,299,446, forward strand.
TTAAATGTGATTTATCTGTTGGCTTTATGCCTCTCCTGGTGTCGACACTTCATCTCTGAGTGATACCCCTCTGCCCGTAACATTTACTTACACTCCAAAGAATTATGACCCAAAGTGTGTGTGCAACAGAAACCCTTAAAATGATTATAGCGGATCATATTTCCAGTGTGCCTACTAAAGCACAACAAATCTCCAGCCACTCCCTGGTGGCCTGGAATAATGAGCCATTTAAATGCAAGGGCAGTTATAATACAACATTCATCCAATATATTTATATGGACTTTAGCTGAGAAATACATGCATTTAGTAGATTTTCGCAATTGCTATGCTACTGTATTTCACCCCTCCCACTATGACGGATGGATGGATCCATTGATCCATGTAGAGTGCATGATGATGGTTATCCATGTAGAGTGCATGATGATGGTTATCCATGTAGAGTGCATGATGATGGTGATCCATGTAGAGTGCATGATGATGGTTATCCATGTAGAGTGCATGATGATGGTGATCCATGTAGAGTGCATGATGATAGTTATCCGTGTAGAGTGCATGATGATGGTGATCCATGTAGAGTGCATGATGATAGTTATCCGTGTAGAGTGCATGATGATGGTGATCCATGTAGAGTGCATGATGATAGTTATCCGTGTAGAGTGCATGATGATGGTGATCCATGTAGAGTGCATGATGATAGTTATCCGTGTAGAGTGCATGATGATGGTGATCCATGTAGAGTGCATGATGATAGTTATCCGTGTAGAGTGCATGATGATGGTGATCCATGTAGAGTGCATGATGATAGTTATCCGTGTAGAGTGCATGATGATGGTGATCCATGTAGAGTGCATGATGATAGTTATCCGTGTAGAGTGCATGATGATGGTGATCCATGTAGAGTGCATGATGATAGTTATCCGTGTAGAGTGCATGATGATGGTGATCCATGTAGAGTGCATGATGATGGTGATCCATGTAGAGTGCATGATGATGGTGATCAATGTAGAGTGCATGATGATGGTGATCCATGTAGAGTGCATGATGATGGTTATCCATGTAGAGTGCATGATGATGGTTATCCATCTAGAGTGTATGATGATGGTGATCCATATAGAGTGGGATGCTAATGATAATGATGGTTGTACAAGTAAGAGAGGTGTGGGGGGCTGCCATAATCGACATCTACGTCTTCGGCGCCCGGGGAACAGTGGGTTAACTGCCTTGATCAGGGGCAGAACGACAGATTTTTACCTTGTCAGCTCTGGGATTTGATCCAGCAACCTTTACGTAGCGGGTTAGCCCGGGTACCAGTCTGTTTTTGCTATCATTCCACTCCTTGTACTCCGTGTCATTGTTTGGCAATGACAGATTACAAGGAGTGGAATGATAGCAGAAACAGACTGGTGGCCAGGCTAGTATATAGTATGATGGTACATGCAGAGTGTGTGATGATAGTGATGATGATAGTTATACACTCATGCTGTCTCTCTGAATCTGACTGTATCGCCTTGTGTTGAGAGGAACTGTGACTTCCCCACTCAGAGGTCAAACCAAGTGTAGCCGCTGGAGGGGAGACATGTCGGTGCCTTTATTATGGTGCTTAAAGGCACAATCTGTGATTTTAACAGCCTGACCCTGCCACTTTAGTTTGAGTAAGCTTAGAGGGATGGTTTAATGTAACCCCACTCAAATTCATAGACGGATCTATCGGTGCAAGGAAGGACTGACAGTCTCTGAGATCGACATGATGGTTTTAAACGTATTTCAAAGCTATACATTGTGTTGTTTGTTTATAAAAACTAAAATGCCAAAATACAACAACGATGAGAAATAGGCGTACATCATTGGTTTATGATAGGGTATGACAGTTTATTAAGCTCAAAGGGTGTTACAGTCTTTAACAATCATTATTTGAATTGAACTGAACATTGAATGGGGGAAATCTCACAGATTGTGCATTCAAAGGCAAATGTGAATTTCATTTTATTAACTTGATTGAGTATTTAGTACTAAGCCCTAATAAGCCTGTCCTCTGATGATTTTGTTGACTTGATTCATTGTGATTGGGTGGTCTGTTGGCTTGCGGTGTACAGTATAGGGATTTGCCTGCCATAGAAACCCTTAGGCGGGCCCCTTAAGCATTTTTACGGAACGTCTAAGTCCAAACTGCCAAAATAAAACAGTCAGGGGAATTGAAATTTCCAAAAACAATTCATTTAACAGAATTTATTTTGTTATTAAGTTTGAGCAAAAGAACACAGCATTAGCCATGGCAAAATGCATAGTATTGCAGGAAATTATCTTTAAAACAGCAAATGTTCTCTCAGCTACATGGCAGAATGTGTAGAATCCAGGGGTAGTCGGTGCCGTTTAAGATGAGGGAAGGCGATTATTTTTTTTATGAGCAGGGCCTTATTTCTATTACAACATATTGGATGACTGTCATTCATATTCCATTCACCCAGCTCAATGTAACATTGATAGGTTTGGGCTACTACATGATACTAGAATTTCCCCGATATGAGGTCCCATCATGGTCCCATGGTCCCATCATGGTCAGGTCCCATTTCCCATCATGAGGTTGCTACAACCTAGCCTATGAATGAAAGTTTACAGCGAAGGTGCACAGGTCAAGAGAAGTTTGAGTAATCAAGGTGACAGACACTGACACATTCAAAACCGCCTTGCACAATCTTGCCTGCATCTAGCTGATTTAGGGTGTAATCATCAGTCCAACAAGAGTTTCTATTGAACAAATTCAGGTATATTTATCCCTGTTTTGTTCTGTTTGTTGTTTCCATTTAAGAATTGTTTTTCAACAGAATCGGCGGAATGAATACACCCTTGATCACACTCAAACACGGTTCACTTTCATAGCAGCCACATACAAACAGCATGATCCCTTTGATCGATAGATAACTCCTCCTGTCACCTTTTCCCTTCGCTTGTGGACTTCAACGCACAACACATCAGCTGTATGTGACCAGGCGAAAAAACTTTCCAAGCCAAACCTTCATATCATAACCACTACACACAGCCTACAGCATTGTCACCATATTAGCTAATGTCATAGTCAACATAGCTACTTTTTATCCAGAAAAACCCTGCAGTATCTTACATCTAATGGAGATGTAGATTAGGTTGAGAGTGATCTAATCGGCCTAATCGAGTGGCTCATTGATGTACCCTCCATTGTGCTCCTGAAGTTGACTCATTACACCAGGGACGTCGCTCAGCAGGGCCTAAAATTTAGCACATGCCACCTGCCAAATGCAGGTAGATTTTGGCATTGGCAAGTAAGATGTGTATTTTGTGAATAAAAATAGTCAAGCATGATCACATTTATAGGAAAATAAATGCTGCAGTGGTTTTCAAAGTATTTCTGACATTTTGTTTGATAGCTGCTAAATTCTATGCACAAAGTCAAAGAACTATGAATCCTATATAGCCTATTCCACCTTGCCCTGCAACACTGCCTGGCTGGGGCCTCTTCGCACATGAAGAGCTGAGTGAAAGATTCATTTTTAGAAGCACTGCACACAGGCATAAAAGTCGAACTCATTTACTTGAAACGAAGTGAGACTTTGTCCTTGTGTTTCTTGGCTATTTACATTGTTTTGTTCACAAGTTAGGTTCTTTTTCTGTTTGAGTTTCAACTGCTGGGGAAGAGAAGACACTTAATCAGACACTTAAACTACTAATCAGACTCAATTTCACATGCACAAACATGACTGGAGTCACGCTACCACGGCAACCTCCCGCCCATAAAGGGGCAGGTGAAAATGTTTGTCTGTGATATTTTGGTTAAAAGACTTATGTCACAAAATGTATAATTATTCAATATACCACATTAGTTAATTATTACTAGTAATACATAATTATTTTTTTTAAACATTACAAAACATGCTCATCCGTTTATTTTCTGTTTTGTTGGTGTAATTTTAGTGGGGGTGAAAGTATTTTGGCTGGTAAAAAATCTGAGTGGCGTAGATTTTTTAAAATCTACTTAAATCTACCTGCCACAGTGGCTGGTGAACCGAAAAGTAAATGTTATGCCCTGTTGCTCAGGCTGGTTAATTAGTTGAATTAATCAATTTGATTAAAGTGTCAAGGCCCAGTGAAAAGGAGTACATGCTTTGGTCCTGGAACACACTATACTATATTATACTCTACTCTACTCTACTCTACTCTACTCTACTCTACTCTACTCTACTCTACTCTGCTATACTCTACTCTACTCTACTCTACTCTACTCTACTCTACTCTACTCTACTCTACTCTACTCTACTCTGCTCTACTATACTATACACTTTTGCTCAGGGAGAGGCACCACAGACACACTTCTCTGCTGGTGTTTCTTGAGATGTAAACATAAACCGCTCTGTTGGAAAAATATCCGCTTGGGTATTGTAGTAGTTTCGCTTTGTACTTGATGTTGACCGGACTATGCCTTGTGCCCTCCATCTTCCCTTCCTCCCTCTATCCCTCTCATGCAGGTGGTGAGCTTTACCAGTCTGAAGTATGACCGCTCCTACAGCTGGATGGTGCTGTGCGTGCTGTGGTGCTCCATCGCTCAGTCCATCCTGCTGCCCATGTTCCTGTGGGCGTGCGACCGCTACCGCGCAGATGTGCGCATGGTCTGGGAGAAGTGTGTGGCCATCATGTCCAACGACGACGTGGACGAAGGTAAAACAGGCGAGGAGGGGGAGGTGGAGCAGGCCAGGTTCCATCTGTCCACCATCTACCCCCTCCAATCCCTGGCTATGGTGACTTCATAACATGAGGGGGGGGGTAAGAGGTAGGGGGTAGAGGTCTGGAAGTCTGGTCCTGGAGAACTGGCATAGGACCTGTGGGCATTTGATTAAGCGGGGGTTAAGGGTAGAGGTCAGCAACCCCCAGTCCTGGAGCCTCTGCTGGCGTCTCACCTTAGTGCACAATCCCAATCTTAGCTTTGGCATTGGTTGATTTATGAATGGATGATTTGATAGTCATCTGTGAATGGATTCAGAAGATATAAAACTGGATTTGAATTCTGAATCGGGCAATTGATTTACATTGGGGGCGCCATGTAGGTCTATGGTGATGTTCTGTCGAAAGTAGTAAAATTCACGAATTGAGCATGATTGATTGTAGATAAACTTCAACTGAAATAAGCAGACCTAGAAGGTTCTCCGGGAGCAGGGTTGAAGAGATCTTGTTTTGAGAGTGATGTCTGTTCAGCTTACAACGCTAGATTTGATTCAGTATATATCATTTTCCTTTAATGTGGTCATATGTAGCCATCCGGGGTCCTTATGTGATCGGTCTAATTTGATGTGGTCTAATTTATCATGTGACCTATCATGGGACCTTTTTCTCCAAGTGGAGAGGAAGTGACCAAACAAAAAGTGTCTGTAGGAAGGACTTATAGCCACATTTTGTGGTTTCATTCTTAGTGGGCTCATTTAAAAAGAGTGAATTGTATGCTATGCTCTCGGACTGTTACAAGATATTGCTGGAAAAGCACATACTTTCCCCGCAGAATTTGACTTTGTTTCACTTGAATGAATTCAAACTGTGAAATCTTCCCTGGCCTAGAACACCCTGACACACGACGCAGAAATAAAGAGAGGATTTATGAAGATTTACAACCAAACCAATACTGAAGGACTTTAACTAGATAAAAAAAGCTCAGTACATTTCAGCACGATGGTCATATTTCCAATCCTATGAGATTCTGGTATGCGTTTTTCTTAAATCTATGATACACATCGAGGCATGATTGTACGCACACCTATCAAGTTTTTTTGGACTAATGTCAGCGTATGAGTGTAAACAGATACTGCCGGGATGACTCAATACTCTTTTGGAAATGCACTAAACTGTTCCTGTCCATGTTGGCTGGAGGCCTATTAGACATCACAAGGAATCTCGTTCACAATATTCCCTCGAATTATGCAAATGAGGCAAATTATGCAAATGAGGTGGCCATTTTGACAAACCAAAATGGCTTAGTGATCCAAAGAATACATATATTTAAAATTCAGGAATACACAGACACTTACCCAAGTTGTGGTCCCTAATTAACTTTAAAGTTAGGTCACATGATAAACGTAATCGCCCCTATAGTTTGTTAATTGTGGATTGGGTAGATATGAACTATTCTATATTGATATGAGATCAAAATAAGAAGAAGAAACTCGAAAAATCCTCAATGTTAAAAACCTGCAAATTGAAATGAACCCTGTGAAATAACTTGCCTTTTCTTGCAATGAAATTGTTTAAACTCAACTTAATATCTCCCCTCTCCCCTCTTTCTAACTCCCACACCTTTTTAATAACCTCCCTTTCTATACGTCCATTCATGTTGATTGTTTAGCATAAGGCAAAAAACTCAAATGTAGGACAATGTATTTTCTGTGTGGTTTTAATGTTGCTAGCGTTTATTTATTTTTCAGAGGGCTTGCCTTGTATATCACAATACAGTTGTATGTATAAGGGTTGTTTCTTGTTTCCAAAGCTACTGACTTGCATGCTATGCTGCCTGTGCAAATAGCCAATCTCATCCTCCATCCTACCGGCCAACATTTGTCCTAAGATCAGCATTTTACACCGATCTCCAATTGACCTCTCATTGAATCGAATGCAATTCTTCTTTTGATCCTAAATTTGCCTGACAAGTTATACAGTATGTAAAATGATTACTTGAAAGTATTCCTTTGATTTGTAGTATTATGGTTCTCACGATAAGCCCCAGTTTTTGAAAGATTAATATCATTATTTCTGGACAGGGTCTCTGAATTTGGAAGGAGTTGTTTTTGTATTTTTCTATTCGGTAAACGCCCACAGTCATGATTTTCAGTCAGTGATTCTTTTCAAATGCACTGTTCAACCCTCTGAGCCATAGGGCATCTTGTTGCAGAGATCATTTAGTCACAATCATTTAGTCACAATCATTTAGTCACAATCTACAACATAATGACCCACTTAGTGTTATGTTCCCTGTTATTCGAAACACTTCAGACTAAAGTTCACAACAATATCGGAAATTATTTTCACAAAAGCAAAGATCTGTGATTGCCACAAAGACAACAAAAAAAGGCACTAGTTAATTAGAAGACTTGTGCAATTTTGTGGCAATAATGCACTTATAATATATCGTAATAGTCTGAAGTATTCTGAATAAAAAGATATATAACACTTAATGGTTCATACTAGAATATTTATTTTATTTTAAAATATTAACTTAAAAAAAAATCTTTAAGACTCAGAGTGCAAGAATGTCTCGAGGCCTCGAGGGCTACAGTGACTCCTGTTTGATTAGGAACCCCAGCGGACACCCCCCAAAAAAAGAGAAAGATGAATTGTCTCTATTATCTATTCGTCTTGTCTGTCTGTCTGTCTGTGTATTTTGAGTACGTTGGTCTTTAATCCTGACGCCGCGTATGCTTTTCTGCGTTTTGCAGAAAACAGCCAAGATGGAGGAATTCATGCGGACTTAATATATGACAGACCATATGACTATAGCTCCGCGGCTGATATCATGACGGTAGACCGTATTGCCAAGTACGAATTCTCAACCTTAGAAATGGGGGTCCCACAAGGGTATCCATTGCAACTACAGGAAGATAAAATGCAGTATTTGCAGGTATATTTCCATTGATTTTTATTATTTCTTCAATTGATTGATTTTTCACTTCAAATACAGATAACAATGTGCATGGTGAAAGAGGTCCTTCGGCCTACTATATAATATCTATCTTATTGTTTGATCTTGCTGGAATCATTTTACATTTTGCTAACTGATATTTCCTATCTAGACATGGCATTGAAAGGTCAAAAAGCATATATCTGGCTGACTAATGTTTGGCAAATATGACCATCAGTTGTTTTCACCTTCATTGCAGATAAGTTTCTCTAATGTTTATAGGTGGGTCTTTCACAGACCTCCAACGTATTCATCGTAGTATCACAAGTTAAACATAGAAGTACCAGAATAGTATGAGGTGGTAGGGCTGATGCTGACTTCCAATATCCTTGACTGAACCACTCTGCTAAAACAATGCAAATGCTTGCTCGTGCTAATGCTATTTAGTCCTTTTGACTCCTATTGAGTCCTGTTGAGTACTGTTGACTCCAATTGAGTACCATTGACTCCTATTGAGTACCATTGACTCCAATTGAGTCCTATTGACTCCGGGCTCAAAGCAAGTCAGTTGTAGAGCTGTGAAATGCTCCTCTTTGACATATTATTAGGAACCCCAATGCTGCTCTCCCAACATGCAGTCTTCAAGAGCTTACAAACAACCAAACCACAACTGTGTGTGTGCGAGTGTTTGCGCACGTGTGTGTGCGAGTTTGCGCACAATGTGTGCGTGAGTGTGTGTGCGTGCAGTCGTGTGGCCCAGATAAAAATGAACTAAAAGAGCAGCATAACTACAGGATTGGAGAGGAAATTAAGGCTTTTGAAGGCTGAATTTGGAGACCTAAACTAAGAATGGCCATGGCCCTTTTACCTAACACAACCCAGACTTACGGTCACCCCCGCAAGACATCTACCACTGTGTCATCTTTGTTCCATTCTTTTTGCAAAACAATCACCCAATTGGGCTCTCGACTACTCCATGTAGCAAATAGCTGCTAGCAAAACCACATGTAGCACAGCACAGTGTAATGCTAACAAGAAAGTAGCACACAGGAGGTGTAGCCCTTAGATTTAGACATCAAATATTCATGTTATTTTATAAATGGTTCATGATAGCTGGCTGCATTATAACAAGCTGCCAGTTGGCCGACATTTCTTATCTGGCAACTTGGACTTCAAATTAGTAGGCCTAGCCATGAAATCTATGGGCCTATGATATGATATAGACTGAAATTTGATCTCCTGATTCAGTCTCTTGTTGATAGTCACGCTCATTCTATTTTCTAGTAGGATCGAGTCTATTCTATTTTGGGATAGTTATTGAAACAGAGATGTATACAGTAGCTATCATTTCACCGCATTGACTCATTAAACCATTGATTCTGTTTCGTCTAAATACTACATCTTATACACTGAGTGTACAAATCATTAGGAATTACACCCCCTTTTGCCCTCAGAACAGCCTCAGTTCATCGGGGGATTGGCTCTACAAGGTGTCGAAAATGTTCCACAGGGATGTTGGCCCATGTTGACTCCAATGCTTCCCACAGTTGTGTCAAGTTGTCTGGATGTCCTTTGGGTGGTGGACCATTCTTGATACACACGGGTAACTGTTGGGCATGAAAAACCCAGCAGCGTTGCAGTTTATGATACACTCAAACCGGTGCACCTGGCACCTACTCCCATATCCCGTTCAAAGGCATTTAAATATTTTGTCTTGCCCATTCACCCTCTGAATGGCACACATACACAAACCATGTCTCAATTGTCTCAAGGCTTAAAAATCCTTCTTTAACCTGTATCCTCCCCTTCATCTACACTGGTTGACGTGGATTTAACAAGTGACATCAATATCAATAAGGGATCATAGGTTTCACCTGGATTTTACCTTCACAGTCTGTCATGGAAAGAGAAGGTGTTCCTAATGTTTTGTGCACTCAGTATTTTAATTGGTTAAGATACAGTCTGTGTTTTAGCAGTCAATACTGTATAATGGAAAATAATTATCAATAAATAATTATCAATAAAACAAATGTGTTTGTATTACAACTACATACATGTCATGGCATTGAAACAGATATATTAACTACATATTGTTGCCTACTATTTGGGGTGCTACAATTTGTCAACACATTTCAATAAATCATTTTTTAAAAATAACATTAACATGTGGCTCCATTTAGGAATTGTTGGTGCAATTCTCAAATGGCTTATATTTACAGAATCAGACTTTTTCATTTGCCATGTTGCATCTTGTTGGGATGACATTCCCCATCCTTCCCCTGTCATTCCTCATTTTCAACTACTACTCGTGCTTTGCTTCCCCCTGTTGGTCAAACGTCTCACTCAACGCTACTGTATCGTCTGCTGTTTCATTTCTGCATTTACCAAAAGACACCACATAGTGGCACTCTGATATTAGTTTTGTGCTGTGTATCTTCTCATTGACAAACCCATACTAAAAGCTGACGTTATGTCTCTCCTACTTAGTTCTCAGAACAATGTGGAATGTGAGTATCAATTTGGAACAGAATGCCGTTTAGCCCCACAAGTTAGTTGTTATAGTAGTGCTGTATTACTGTCATAATAGTTTCAAAAACAAATATGTGTTAATTGAGTTGCATTAATGACTCATGTTAGAGAAGACAACAGTTGATTAGAAAACAGCCTAATGTTTAACACCAAATCATTTAAAGAACTTTGCATTTGTAGTTTTAGCAGTAAGAGAAACAAAATGTATTGCTGTTGTTTTTTCATCGAAATGTATGAATGTATAGACATTTTCATATGCATATTATCCAGGCCTAACCTTCTCCATACAAGCTGATGTTATTAGTCTGTGTGTTGTGTTGCGCCAGGTACCCCCTACAAGAAGATTCTCCCACGACGAAACCGACATGTGGACCAGCGGCCAGATCCCCTCCTACCTACACCACTGGGGCTCCACGGAGGACGTGATGGGGATGGTCCATTACAACTCCAGCTTGCCACGCCACGAGAGGCGCAGGAGCAGCCCGGTCTCCTACCACGAGGAGAGCCACCCGCACCGCAAGCGCCGGCGCTCAGAGGATAGCGGGCACATGCTCAAGCAGCTGCCGCGGGTGAGCGGTGGCGAGCGCTACGAGGAGGCAGATTTGCGCTGCTTTAGCCGCGACGAGGTCATCAACTTTATCGATGAGACCCCGCTTCCCAGTCCCATGAAGAGCCCACGCCGCACCTCCACCATTTCCCTCATTCCAGACGTCTACGAGCAGCACATCATCTTGTATCCGCATTTCCCGCTCACCGATTTTGAGCGTGAGCCCCATGCCCTGCGGCGCCTCTCGCAGCATGGCAGGAGCTGTAGTCGGGGAGGGTCACCAGATGGCTCACACAGGGCAGACAGGGCGTGCGGTGGGGAAAGCTCCGGGGCATGCCGTTCAGGTTCCCTCCGTGAGCACCGGCGGGAGGGGAAGCGCCAAGGCGAACTAGTCCCCACGGGGCAAAGCCTGCGGACTGGGGAGCACTCGTCTCACAGGCCCAGCAGGACAGGAGCCCACAGAGCTGGGCCCGACTGGGGGGGACACAAGCACCTGACTACGGGAGACAGTAAAGGGAGCACAAATAGTTTTATAAGCTCACCTTCTGCATCAGCCTCGGGATATATCACATTTCACTCAGATTCCATAGGATCTGCCACCTAGATAGAGTAGAGAAAGTTTTTATTATTAATATTATTAGTATTATTATTACAGAACCATGGCATTGGGGTGGTGGAAAGATTTCATACTGGTATATCCTAAATAATGGTTGATTTTTTTCAACCACACTAAACTCCCAAAGCCAGGACTTATACTCTGTTTTATTGGCCTTAAAGCTTTGTACACATTTCATGACCTGCCTACCTTTGCTTTAGTACCTGGTAGGCTAGACAACGTAGCAACTTTGAAAGAGGCTGTGCAATTCCTGGGAGGCAGTGAGCTCCACCACATAGTGACTCAAACACATTGCTTTTAGTAAACCCATACTAACATCTCCTTTTAATCTTGTGCATATTCCACTCTTTTGTTTTGTGTCATTTATTGTACGAGGATTGGGGGGGGAATTGGTATTTTGATATTTTTTTGCACTTCAAAATCTCAGATATTGTGTAAGGTGTTATGAGATGAGAGGGCAAGGCCAAAACAGGCCATGTTCTTATTTGTTGTGGTTATGACATGTCTATTTGATGGATGATCATTTGCTAGATTTTTGATCAAAATAAACAAGGAAGAGAGGGAATGTTTTTAGGAAATATACAAAACTTTATTTCTTCATGAAGGAAGCCCTCTGATGTTGTGTTGTGGCCTATCGTTAAATATCCTATACAAAGACATTATTGCAATTGCCTCACTTCAGTGTCATTTTCTACATGGCTGTGTAAGAAGAATTTCTACCATGATGTCCCTTAGACACTTTGAAAAAGTTAACTCGGCGTGGAGTGGATGTGACGTGTACATAATGAAAGTTACAGGTACATTGGATGTATGGTTTGGTGTGCTCCTCGTTCTTTCATTGAGGATTTGACTGGGATGTTTTCTTGTTTCCTCTTATAAATACTGTCATTCGATATTTATGATTACAAATGTGTAACAGTGGTCAGCACACGCACAGATATTCATGCAGACATACATAATATGATATACATCAGCCGTTAACAGTAGCTTAACCTCACAAATGGTGCTTGACACTTGGCAGCAGAGTGTTGGTCAATCTGTATATCCCTAGATTGGCCCCAGTGGCCCTTTTAGGAAGCACCAGGATGTGCAGAGGAAAATCCTCCAGACCAGGGGTGCATCTCAATAGTCTGAATTGGTCTCCAAGCCTCCTTGTCTCCTCTCTATCGGCACAGATATCAAATGATAAGGTAAATCTTGCAATCAGTTTACACCTTTCCCATTCTTTCAGCTCAGTGAGGATGAAGAAAGTAGACGAGGAGAGGGAGTCACTACACTATTGAGATGCACCCAATGGCTCATGTCCAAAACATCTGCCATATCCCAGTTTGAAAGATGTAACTCAGACATTCACATAAATCAGTCATTGATGTCAATGTGATATTTCTGGGAGGTAAAATTATGCATGCAGATCTCAAATTAGGATTACGCCTCCTTTTGCTGAGCTGCATCTAAATAGTCTAAAATAGTGTCTGTTAAAAAGGATGAGGGCCACATTCAGCCCAGGATGGAGCTTTAATCTGCTACTGGCACATACTTGCACCATAGAAATAGAATTCCATGTCAGTCATACTAAGTGTACCAATGAGGGTACAGTCAAACTGCAATGGTCTGAGGGTCTTCCCCGTTCTAGGGATTCTATTTCTATTGCTTTAACTGTGACCAATCAGTGAATCTAGATCGAAGGACCATGAATAGAAGTACAGGTTCTCTGGGTTACCTCGACTAGAACGAGGTGCTTTTTCAGAGAATGTTTGACATGCCAAAGGGTGGCCAGTAAGAAGTGAAGCCAGGCATGGCTGAAGGAACGTGAATGGTGCTCATTAAATTCACCACCACCAATGCACTCCAGTGTTTATAGAGTATGTGGTTCACTGGTGGTGTGGGTACACATTTATATTCCTTTTTGCTTTGACATCCTTTGGATTAAATTCTTACAAAACTCTAGATGGTGTTTTGGGAAACACTTGAAATCGGGGCCCATCAGGTGTATAAGACCATTGAGGCATGATGGACCAAGGCAACTGAGTCTTCCTCATGCTGGAAAGATTTGAATTCTATTGATAACTTGTTATTACAAATGTTTCAAACTTTAAAATGTAATATTCCCCAAATATGTTAATTTGGCAGTTCTAAAATCCTAAGTTTGACATTTGACATGAATGTATTTAGACAAGTTTTGTGTAGGTTTGCAGATCAATTCATTAAATGGAGTGATAGTACTTTCAACTCGCAGTGTGCCCCAATTAACCCTTTTATAGCCTCATTATGTTGTAAAAAATTCTAGACTTTCTATGAGGCACACACACATTGGTATTATAATGCATCATAGTGATGTATAATAAGGATGTTATAACTACTTGGAGTTATGACAGCTTATAATATGCATTATAATGCACTATAAGAGTATGGAGTTAAATGCTAGCCTGGGTATCAGTCTCTTTCTGCTAACATTCCACTCCTTGTACTCAGTGTCATATGCCAAACATTTGGCATATAAGCTAAACATTTGGCATATGACATAAATGCGGTGAAGAGGTCAATGGAACGCAGACCATGGGGTATAGAAACACGCTCGATTGGTGCACATTCAACAAAGTGGATATATATACAGTACCTGTCAAAAGTTTGAACACACCTTTTCTTTATTTTTACTATTTTCTACATTGTCAAATAATAGTGATGACATCAAAACTATGAAATAACACATATGGAATTATGTAGCAACCAAATAAGTGTTAAACGAATGAAAATATATTTTATATTTGAGATTCTTCAAGGTAGCCACCCTTTGCCTTTTTGACAGCTTTGTATACTCTTGGCATTCTCTCAACCAACTTAATGAGGAATGCTTTTCCAACAGTCTTGAAGGAGTTCCCACATCTGCTGAGCACTTGTTGGCTGCTATTCCTTCACTTTGTGGTCCAACTCAACCCAAACCATCTCAATTGGGTTGAGGTCGGGTGATTGTGGAGGCTAGGTCATCTGATGCAGCACTCCATCACTCTCCTTCTTGGTCAAATAGCCCTTACACAGTGTGTTTTGGGTCATTGTCCTGTTGAAAAACAAATGATAGTCCTACTAAGTGCAAACCAGATGGGATGGCATATCCCTGCAGAATGCTGTGGTAGACATGCTGGTTAAGTGTGCCTTGAATTCTAAATAAATCACAGACAGTGTCACCAGCAACGCACCCCCACACAATCACACCGCTCCTCCATGCTTCACGAGGGAACCAAACATGCAGAGATCATCCGTTCACCTACTCTGCGTCTCACAAAGACACCGGTTGGTTACCAAAATCTCAAATTTGGACTCATCAGACCAAAGGACAAATTTCCACCGGTCTAATGTTCATTGCTCGTGTTTCTTGGCCCAAGCAAGTCTCTTCTTATTATTGGTGTCCTTTAGTAGTGGTTTCTGTGCAGCAATTTGACCATGAAGGCCTGATTATCACAGTCTCCTTTGAACAGTTGATGTTGAGATGTGTCTGTTACTTGAACTCTGTGAAGCATTTATTTGGGCTGCAACCTGAGGTGCAGTTAACTCTAATGAACGTATCCTTTGCAGCAGAGGTAACTCTGGGTCTTCCATTCCTGTGGCGGCCCTCATGAGAGCCAGTTTCATCATAGCACTTTATGGTTTTTGCGACTGCACTTGAAGAAACTTTCAAGGAACTTTCAAAGAATTTACTGACCTTGTCTTAAGGTAATGATGGACTGTAATTTCTCTGCTTGTTTGAGCTGTTCTTGCCATAATATGGACTTGGTATTTTACCATATATGGCTATCTTCTGTATACCACCACTACCTTGTCACAACACAACTGATTGGCTCAAAGGCAAAAAGAAATTCCACAAATTAACTTTTAACAAGGCACACCTGTTAACTGAAATGCATTCCATGTGACTACCTCGTGAAGCTGGTTGAGAGAATGCCAAGAGTGTGTAACGCTGTCATCAAGGCAAAGGGTGGCTACTTTGAAGAACCTCATATAAAATATATTTTGATTTGTTTTGATCACTTTTTGGGTTACTACATGATTCCATATGTGTTATTTCATAGTTTTGATGTCTTCCCTATTATTCTACAATGTAGAAAATAGTTTTAAAAAATAAAGAAAAACTCTTGAATAAGTATGTGTCCAAACTTTTGACTGGTTCTGTTATGTATATATTTGTACCTTTATTTTATCAGGAAGTCATACTGACACCAAGGTCTCTTTTACAGATGAGCCATGAATTACTACATACATTATAGAAAATACACAAATCAAAATATAAATACAAGCAGAAATAAATAAATAAAAACACATTCATCAGTAATAAGCAATAAGGATATTTGTCAAATCCGTCATGATTAATGTATTGTAACAGGCACACAATGTGATTACTAAAGTCCGATTTTTATATTTTTGACTCTTTTCGTTGCATAACAGTTAGGCTAGTTGTCCCTGTTCAGGTTTAGAAGTGACTACTAATTGCTAAATGGTATTCCTATAAACTGATAGCATAGCTAAATTAGCATACAGAATTCGGTGACATTAGTCAAAGTCGTTTTTAAGCAGTTGATTTATGATGATGACATGATGGACATGTACTGGGGTTGACATCCATACAAGCATTATACTCCGATGTTTACCCCAACATAGTGTGAAATACACATATAAACAATAGCCTAAATGTAGGCAAATGTTGTTGGACAATGAGGAGATTAGGGATCTTTCCCCCACAGCATCTTTCCCCCACGCGTTTCCATGGTATTCCCATTGTTTTGGTCGAGTTCAATTGACCTCAGAAACTGGTACCCAGGCTAGATAAATGCACTTATAAGGTATAATGTGTGTGTGCCTCATAGAAAGTGTGCTATTATCATAATACTTTGCTTACAAATGTTTTGCATACACTTTAAGCTAATTTGTTTCTATAGCATAAGTCATGCTCCAAAGTCCAGGTTATTAATTTAGGTTAGCGTGTTAATTGTGCACCTCTCACCCCTTGTTCAATATTCAAATGAATATCATAATGTGAACACCTTTCTTTGAAAGTATTGCCGTCTTTATATTCCCCTTTTCGAAATATGCCACGTCATTGACTTTTTCTGCATTATGTTTTTCTCTGTGTTTACAGTAGCCTACCTATTTATCAGAATCTAATTTTGTAACATATCCTGCTCTGTTAAAGCTTTTATGACTGTCAATCCTATGAACAATATTTGGTGTTTTGTTGCTCAGATGATGGTTTTGTTAAAAGGATAAAGATCTATTTCGAATCAAAGTTGCAGTGGGAAAAAAAACACTTTATTAGTTTGAAATCGTTGAAAGTGTGTTTTGCGTTTGTATTTTGAATTGTTTTTTTGTTTTTGTTTTCTTCCGTGAGGTGCACATCAACCATATTAGAGTTTGATTCACAACACGGTTTTGTTGAATTGATGTTCACACTTCTTTGAGATAATTCGAGATATTATTCTGTACGGACCAGAAAAAAATAAAGCAGATGTTTCGACAAATATTGTTTTTGACATATTTCTTATGCACTCACATTTCTTAATGGGCTCGCGGTCCAGATGTGGTCGGCATGCGCAATTTGAGTATCACTAATGTAGTCTGTTCAATAGACAGTTCTAGCACTCCAACTTCATGTGATTCTTTTCAGGACTAGCTCTGTATGAGGCTGAAGAACATCCTCAAGTTGCCCCTGAACACTGCCATTTCACGCATGCAGTCATGTCTGGTCCATAATTCACGTAAATCTAGCCCCTTAAAAAACTCAAGTAGCCTAAATTTACACGATCATAATTGTTTTAGCAGGTGTTTTGAACGCTTGACTCTGCAGATTCAGTTACGTCTAGCCCCTCACCCTCGTTTCCTTGGAGAATGCCCACACCTTGTTCACAACTTGCCCGCAGCCTGTGAGCCTCGACATGGGTCTTTATCCATCTCGAAGGGAAATTCCACGGTATTGTGGAAGTCTAGTCGTGCTGCGACCTGGTCTCATGGTTAATACAGCCAATTGCAACGATTATACATACGCCTAATTATGATACATTTTCGTTGGTGGAATGGGGGTAGTCGAGTATTTAACTCATGTTAGTCCTATTACTTAACGCTAGAATAATTTTATAAATTAATGATACATAAGCCTACCCATTGATTCTTGAAGAATGTAACCTATAAATGAGTTTACCACACCACCAACACCACAACCCAACACCACAACCCAATAATAAACTTGTTTTACTCCAATGTTTGTAAACAACTTCAATGTAAACGAACACTGTATAGCCTCAAAACATGGTTCAAATGTGACATTGTATATCATGGATGGTCAGTCCTTGCATTCATAGCTCTGTCTATGAATTTAAGAGAGGTTACATTTCTTCACCCCATCCCTTAGCTTTTTAGCGAAACAGGGGCGGGGACTATGCTTTGTTATTGTTTCAATAAAGGATTCTATCTTTAAAATAGATAGGATTTGATCCAGTTTCTCTCAAATTAGATGATTTGAGGCTATTTTGCACTCTTCGTTTTAGTGTCGCCCTATAAAAAAATTGGCCAAGAGAATATCGAATATGCCTCACCTTGGTCATAGACCAAACGTTCCACCTGAAAAAACATCTCTCTAGTCCACCACAGGGTGTTGAAAGGCTCGGTGGACACGGGGCATGGCTCTTTGCATCGCTGTATATAGGCCAGGCCTACACTCTGCCTCTTATGGGCGCTTGACTGGGCACAGTCTAATGCAAATACGTTTTTATTTTCCATTCTCTGTGTTTCGGCTCTGATGCACCACTATTATGGTGCAAACCAAACTAGCTTATTTAAACAACGCTGAGACGAGTTCATAGACATTCTTAAAAGTTTCAGTGCATTCAGGGTGCACGTCACGTGGCTTGGCTTTTCTAAAGTAAAACACACTCAAGGGCTTTGGTAGGTTCTTTAGCCTATACATCTCCATGTATTCACTTCACTAAAAGCGCAACAGCGGGACTTTTGGGCCCATATGGTTGCAGTGGGTCTGCCTATATTGAAAACGGCTTGCTCTAAATAGGCTACCCTGGTCACAATCGTCTAAAACCCAACTCTTAAGTTAGATATAAACGAACATTTAGTACAAAATGTAGGCTATGACGGCCAAAACGTGGATGCATGGTGTAGGCCTGCTAACAAAAGGCATAGAGATATAGGCCATTAATGTGAGCCGCGCAGTCTACAAATAGCGTGTGGGTCAGAGTTTGCACACAAGCAACTTGAACCAGTCTTTTTTGTCTTCTTTTTCTCTCACATTGCTGGAAGGCGTCCTTTTCTTCGGGAACCCATGCCTTGTCAACGTCCCCAGCACGCAGCAGGCCGGCAATACCATCTGAAAGAGCGATGGGCGTTTCAGTGATTCTCCTCGCTGCAAGGTGCCATCCTCTCCAACCTTAGTCGACATGAAAAGAGTGCCATTTTATGATACTGATGCTAGACCTCCAACCCACTATAGCAGCGGAAACGCTGTTTTCCATCCAAAAGAAACCAACTTTTATTTTTGGGGTCAGTTTGGGCCGGCTATATCGATACATCTTTATGAGTAGCCTGCTATCTTTAGGATATATAGGCCTACCCAAACTGACTAAATGAAAGTGAAATTAAGCGACTATTCTTATATGTATGAGCTTCCAAAACCAACGTCTGGTCCACAATGAATCCCAAACCTCCATAGCGTTTAAGTTAACATGGGGCCTATGAGACGAGAAAGCAGATAACGTGCATGTAAATAATTAGTAGCAGAAAATTGCTGTGCTGTTCAACAAGAACCTAATTTGCGCGCTGCTGTTTCGGTAGTTATGCGTAAAACTGGAGAACAATGAGATGAATGGCGCGTCATGGGATGCGCCCTAGGCGGTTGACAACCCCCCAGATTTGTTTCCTCGCTGGTTACCTAGGCCAATGTCATAACATTGCCAATGTAGGAAAGGGACTGATATAGGCTATAGCTTCATTGACAATGTTAATACATAGCAGCTTGAGCTTTATCATGGATGTGGCACTACTGGGAACATGGGGTACCCCTGGGAACCAAATGCCAAGGTTACCCGATGCCAATCGTTTCAGCAACAGGTGACAGCCATGTTTGTATCTTTACCTGCAGTCGAAATAAAGAAGAAAAAACAACAATAGAATATAAAATGGTCAAGTTATAGATATTAAAATAAACGTAATCCCCTGGCCAGTCCCAATGTTGCTTTTTCGAATGAAGAAGCTGGTGAGGTCCACCACCATTTGAATGCATGTTCTAAACCTGTATCAAGCACCTGGTGGCACAGCTCCCTGTGCAACTTCATACACGAATTTATTGATGTGCTTTTGGACTTTGGTACAGGATGACACACCCCTGTTTAATAATAGGCTAAATTAATAAAAACAATGTGCGACCTATAACTTCCCCCACCAGCCAAGTGGCTAATTTATATTCCAGTTTACTAACTAGGCGTACTGCAGATTCGAAACCATTTTCATTACATATGTAAGATGTTAATGTGAGACAGTTTTGTGTGCTACAGCGGGCAAATAATCCTGCAGCAAATGTGGAAAATCAAGTCTGAAATGTCAAAGTGGAAATGACTAACTTCAGAAGCCTTTTAAAATCTCAAATACACTACAAGTTTAAAATGTCCTGCATTTCAGCAACGTTCTCTTGCAACAGGGTGATCAAATTAAGATCCTACATCTGTATAAAACACACTTTTAACCATGTCAGTGACAAGGATGAATAAATCACTCCACGTGAGCAACCATGGAGAGGTTAGAAGAATGACTCCAAGTTCAAAAAGGGGGAGCGGTTAGGGCAAAGCATTTTTACGAAGTAAAAATACATTTTGGGAATTTTGCAAAGCTTTTGTATTAACATTTGCATTGGTGTTATCTATTCGAGTCTATTCAGTAGCCCTATGAAGCCAGCTAAAGTCATGGCTGCTTCAGAGACTGAAGCTAAATATTTAGATGATGAGGAATGGCCTATTTGGCTTGCAAGATAAGTTTAGGTGAATAAATGCATTGTTACTATTGCATTTTATTCTGTATTGTACAAATTGGTTACAGAATTACTTATTACTTTCATAAAGAAATGTGTGTGTGAGTTTCCCATCCACTCACTTGCCCAGTCCACTACCAAATAAGACAACAAAAGGCTTATTTAGTTCTTTCAGTTCTTTGATTTTATTGATACAATTTTTTAAAATCTGTACAATAGTAAAAACAGTATTTAGAAAATACAAATCTACACCGTGCAAATACTACACAAAGTATTTATCAGTTCAAATAAATCTCTATTCAACATGCTACCAAGGACGCCAAACATTGTGCATGGTAACTGCATGGCTGTGTTGACCATTTGAGAGACACTTGTTTCTGTAGCATGAGCTGAGACTGTTATTTAGTTTCATCTTATTTGTGGATACAATGACTTGACTGGTCCCTGCGGAGAGTTTAGTAGGTTTGGATTCGGACACGCGAACCGTGGCGCTGTAAGGTTCGAGCGCCCTGATGCACCGGGCGAGGGGCACTGTGGTCGGTGCCTTGCTCACTTCGTGCCCAACTATCGAAGGAAGACGTCTTTGCATCGGGCAGCACACAACAGTTTCGGGCAGCACAGGTTTTGCTACCGTGTCGCTGTCCGCGGTGCTGGAGTTCTGAGCCTGTCCTCCGGCGCAGTGCAGGCTGCTTGAAAGGTGCGTCAGCATGGTCAAACGACTGCTGCTCCCACTCGAGTTGTCTTGCAAGTACTGGTTCACGCCTGCTAGGCAGCTCCTGAAGCCAGCTTGGTATTCAGCATACTCGGAGTTCATGGAAAATCCTGTAGAAAATGAGAGGAACATTTTGAGTAAATATGGCACCATGCGTAAAACCCAGCCTGACGAAAATGTCACTTGACAGTAGATCGAATAATTGCTGGTAGAAGCTAATAGTGATAGGCCAGCCTATCGAGGCAAGGCCTAGAACGAGATAACAAATAGTTGTGATGGATAACGCACCACTCTGGATCTTCTGAAGATTTCTCAGATGCTTTACAGTTAGTTCCAAGATGTCCGCTTTCTCGAGTTTGCGTTTTCGAATCTGAAAAGGAGCATACATTTAGCCACTAAGCACTAAAGGACGATTGGTTTGTATCAATTGACCTAATAGATTCGAAGTATTACTTACATTGCTGGTGTAATAATTCTCCAGCAGAGATTTTAACTGGTCCAAACATTTATTTATGCGCGCTCGTCTTTTCTTCTCCATCAATGGTTTGGATACCTTACACAAAAAAAGAGAATTAATGCATTAACAAACAATGCATCAGTTACTTTAAAATATTCGTTTTTGACATTAATTTGTTTGAAAGCTATTATTACTTGCCAATAAAGCATGCATGTAGGTAACATAGGTTACACACCTTTTTCCCGTTTATGATTTTGGTCTTGATTACACAATCGGATGTCGACACCATTCTGAAGGTAGTTTCTGGTTTGCTATAACAGATGTTGTTGACCTACTGCCTGAACTGTTCCTGGCCCACGAGTGAAGGAATTCTGCCTCCGGAGCCGATTTATAAAGTCCCCCAATTAACATCTCAATGCTACAAATGCCCTGTGGGTCGCGCGCGCCGAGATGAGCGCTGCATTGACAGCCCCAAACAACCAATCAGCCAAGAGCTCTCAACGAATAATTTATTGAACGCGTATCATCTCCAAAGGCGGCATATCTTGGACCTCTAACAGCGTAAATATCTAATATCTAAATCTTAATATATTATTATAACGTTATGCTATTTATGGAAAGAAGCACAGTCATTGCGAAAATTACATTGTCTCCAAAAAACAACTAGCAACTATCTATAGGCGTTTAACTATATCAACACGTTTAATGAATTGATGAAGCCTACCATATCTGGAACATAGATTCATTAAATAAATAAAAATATTTTAGGGAAAGTAGGTTTCAATGCTTGCCTTATTATTTTAGCTATTTTCAAAGCCTTCAATTAGTGTGTGGTGAGCTAATGTCAATGTTCTGTCAACTAAATTATAAAAAATGACTACATGTTCATTGAAATTTGATGCAATTTCCAAAGGCTAAATGTAAACCTATACCGACACGCCTATAGACATATCAGTAGGCTTCAACATTCAACGTGTGAGGTGAGATTTTACAGAAAAGCGTAGAAAATCACCCCATAATGTGTTGATGTTAATTGTGTTTTGCTCGGTTTGAGGACTCATACCAGGTCTTGCTATTGATTCTTTTATATCGGAGTTTCACGCCAATGAGGTTAAAGGCAGTACCGTGGAAATTCTCTCCATGTCTCCACAACATTTCGATTTTCTGGTGATACAAGAATCTGAGACACCTGTTGCAAAAACCTATGGTCACACACTAAGTCGTCTTGCGACCATAAAGCATATCTAGGCCTATCTCAACTATATCCACCATTACATTATACAGAAGTGAATATGTGAATATGTGTTCCCTATATTTTTGTTTTATTCCGAAATAATGCATTGCCACTTTTGTCTTCGCAGGCACCGAGGAGAATCGGTGGGCCGCCCCCTGTCTTGAGGCCCTTGCCTCCAGATTCTTCACACAGCGCCCTCAAAAGGCACAACCCTTGGGAAAGTCATGCCAGCTGAACCGCCTGAACTAGCCCACCTGCACTGCTTTGCGCATCACAGACATTGACAATATACGGAGACCTTCTGGAGAATCGGGGACTTTTCCTTGAAGTACAGCCAACCCTGAAGAAATATACATTATAGCCACAACATTAGAAAGTGTCTATCTTCAGCTTTTTTGTTCTTCTAAAAATCTAAAAGTTTTAAATTCTTGTGACGTTAAATAAAGTGGCAGCGGAAGTATCGTGCAAGTAGGCCATATATTATGTAGCCTATAATTGTGGTGTAAATGATTGATAACAGCCGAAGTGAAAAATCGAATGTGAAACGGGACCATGCCATTTGTTGGACACGCGACATGCTCAATGGAGATTCTATAGACTACTTTCAAAGTTGCTTAAGTCCTCTCAAGTTTGATTCCAGACACAATGGATGTGTTCAGATGACAATAAGCGCGCGGGAACAAATGGCGGGGAAAGGGAGAGGGTTTGGGCATTAACATCTCAGTGTATTCAGTTCAGGGACAAGGCGCCACTGAAAAGAAGGCAGTATATATGCCTACTGAGAGGCCATGGATCTTTTCTTCTGTCCGTTTTGTGTCCACCAAAAGTGGGCCGTATCAAAGATTTCTCTCACTTTCAAACACAAAACCACATTGTCCCGTAAGTCTTTGAAAGGGAGTTGTTAAAGAGAGTTGAGAAAGGCAGTGGATTAAAGATAGGCCTTGCTAGGCTTGTGTCAGGGAATATTTCCTGGAGAGTTTTTTCAGGAAAAGTATGTTTTATTAGAACAGTAGCCTAATAGCCTAATGAGGCCTACGCATAGGCCTATATACTTTCCACAGTGGTATAATTTTCATGAACTTACTCAAAAAAAGTTAAGTAATCTTAATTGTAGTGTTTAAAATACATGCAATGTAGCCCGCAGTTGGCCTGTATAATAGCTTGCATAATTAATAGGCTACACATGGACAATGCACAAATATTAATGAGCCTCGCAGACTAATTTGTATGTTTAATTACTCCAATCGGACATGCAATAAACCGAAAATAACGGATGGAAAACAATAACCTATAAGCCTATGTTGTATTAATCATTGAACTCAAATGATTAATCCTCGATATTTACTGTTTTGAATCAAGGTGATTACATATCATGGTCAAAATAAAAAATATATAGCCTATATTTATAAAGCTATGCCTATGTTTACAAATTGTACCTTAAAGGCCATATACAGTGCATTCGGAAAGTATTCAGACCCCTTGACTTTTTCCTCATTTTGTTACGTTACAGCCTTATTCCAAAATGTATTACATTTTTGTTCCCCTCAATCTACACACAATGCCCCATAATGACAAAGTGAAAACAGGTTTTAATAAATTGTAACAAATGTATAAAATTTTTTAAACAGAAATACTTATTTACATAAGTATTGAGAACCTTTGCTATGAGACTCGAAATTTAGTTCAGGTGCATCCTGTTTACATTGATCATCCTTGAGATGTTTCTACAACTTGAATGGAGTCCACCAGTGGTAAATTCAATTGATTGGACATGATTTGGAAAGGCACACACATGTCTATCTATATAAGGTCCCACAGTTGACAGTACATGTCAGAGCAAAAACCAAGCCATGAGGTCGAAGGAATTGTCCGTAGAGCTCAGAGACAGGACTGCGTCGAGGCACAGATCTGGGAAGGATGCCCAAACATTTCTGCAGCATTGAAGGTCCTCAAGAACACAGTGGACTCCATCATTCTCAAATGGAAGAAGTTTGGAATCACCACGACTCTTCCTAGAGCTGGCCACCTGACCAAACTGAGGAATTGGGGAGAAGGGCCTTGGTAAGCGAGGTGACCAAGAACCCGATGGACAGTGCTCCAGAGTTTCTCTGTGGAGATGGGAGAACCTTCCAGAAGGACAACCATCTCTGCAGCAGTCCACTAATCAGGCCTTTATGGTTGAGTTGCCAAACAGAAGCCACTCCTCAGTCAAAGGCTCATGACAGCCCACTTGGAGTTTGCCAAAAGGCACTGAAATGACTCTAAGACCATGGAAAACAAAGATTCCCTGGTCTGATGAACCCAAGATTGAACTCTTTGGCATGAATGCCAAGCGTCACATCTGGAGGAAACCTGGCACCAGCCCTACGGTGAAGCAAGGTGGTGGCAGCATCATGTTGTGGGGATGTTTTTCAGTAGAAGGGACTGGGAGACTAGTCAGGATCAAGGGAAAGATGAACAGAGAAAAGTACAGAGAGATCCTGCTCCAGAGCTCTCAGGACCTCAGACTGGGGCAAATGTTTACCTTCCAACAGGACAACGACCCTAAGCACACAGCCAAGACATCGCAGGAGTGGCTTCTGGACAAGTCTCTGAATGTCCTTGAGTGGTCCAGCCAGAGCCCGGATTTGAACCAGATTGAACATCTTTGGAGAGACCTGAAAATAGCTGTGCAGCGATAGATCTTGAGAGGATCTGCAGAGAAGAATGGGAGAAACTCCACAAATACAGGTGTGCCAAACTTGTAGTGTCATATGAGGCTCTAATCACTGCTAAAGGTGCTTCAACAAAGTACTGAATAAAGGGTCTGAATACTTATGTAAATGTGGTATTTCAGTATTTCTATTTTTTATACATTTGCAAAAATGTCTAAAAACCTGTTTTTGCTTTGTCATAATAGGGTACTGTGTGTAGATTGGTGAGAAGAAAACAACTGTTTAATCCATTTCAGAATGAGGCTGTAACGTAACAAAATGTGGAAAAAGTCAAGGGGTCTGAATACTTTCCGGATGTACTGTATGCTGTTCAAATTGCGTAAAATGTGCCGAGAAATTGGTGCCGCAATTTCGATGCTATGTTTTCCAAGTGATAATGCAACGTTTAATCAGTATGAAATCTGACCGCTCTGCTTTGGTGTATGAAGGCTGGTTCTCATCCTTTGTTCTGGTCTCTGCATTATGTCGTCGCTTTCACGCTCTGAGTTAACATGCACCGTGTAAAACCTGATTTCAGCATGGCAACTTGGCAACATGGCAAACTTTGTTCTTTTTTGTTGTTGTTGCAAGCGCACACTGGAATGATTTCACGTTAATTACGCGGTGTGTTATATCAGTTATCACTGGTTATAGGCGAGTTCAAAATATGGAGGCTACACAGAATGTTGAATACAGATATTTATATAATTAATATAATGTTAAACGAATTGAATGATTTACAATTCACAAAAGTTCGAGATTTTTTTTCCTGCATGGGCTTTAAAAATGTATTTAACTGGGTTATACCGTCACTCCCTTTCTCGCAGCTCTCAAAAGAATTGGTTACCTCTCCATGATAATAGCTCAACGAGCGACTTGTGTCCAAAATGGGCATGATAATGACGTACCATTAAATAACAAGTTAAGTGTATGTTTATAAAAGGACCTCAGACTTTTTCCCTCCACTTTCACTTTTCTCCCTCGAGTAACTCATTAACCACGACAGTCTATTGTCATGTATGCCTGCCAGGGGGACCTGACAAAGAGTGCTGTAATAATTGGAGTATTCGAGAACTTGTTAACAACAATTAGTGAAGCAATTATACAATTACCTGCAATAAACTGTTTTTCTCCAGAGGAAAACTTGCCCCATTTGCAAGAGAATGGCTATACATTACACAGCAAAGTTCAGGTAAATCGAATGGAGATGACTTTTGGCAAAGTAGACATGTATAGCGTGAATTGCCACATGCATATTCCAGCATTGTATTAGGCTCAGCCATCGGATCATATACATGTTGGCTTTTAAAATGCTTCACAATGCATCTAATAACCTACACTCTTAAAAGAAAAGTTATATATAGAACCAAGGGTTATATCGCTTGCTTCATATTGGCACCACTAAAAGTTCAATATAGAACCCTAATGAACCCCCCATTAAAAAAAAATGAACATATGGGTTCTATTTAGAATATTTAGGGCTGCTATATATGAAGCAAGATATATAACCATTTTAGAACCCTTTTTTGTGAGTGTAGCCTACAATAACTTGCCAAAATTAAGTTGCCAAACATAAAGCTTTTGGGCAAGAAAAAATTGATAGACTTATTTAAAGATGTGAAGGCAATTTCACACATAGAAACTGCAACGGGTCTCTGAGAGCGAAGCAAATCGAGGAACCGCCTCTTAACTATTCAGGGATCTGACGCAAACTGGAGGATGCAAAACCTTTATTATGGGCCTACACTAGGGGAGTTCGAAACGAAATCACTCAGGTGCTGACGCTGGTGAACTGTTTATATCGAATCATCTACATCCTTCGAAATTGCGAAAGGGAGATAAATAAAAGCCACGCGACGGGCCTGTTGGCGAAGCTCTGATCAAACATCAAATATCATGAATTTCTATAGACTGGTCTCCAGGTTATTTAAGGGTCTTTACTTTGGTTAAGGCGCACAATAGGTTGTGTTTGGCTATTTGCACCGGGGTTACCGTCTGAATAGAACAGAGGTCCACATTAACATCGCTTAGGGTTTTCTCAAGGGCCGAAATGAACTAGTGGAAAGTAACTTTATAACTCGCAGAGGATGAACCCTTTGTCAAGCGCTCCACTGAAAGACACAAGCGCCTAACAAAAGAGAGACGTCATTGTTAAACACTATGGCTCATGGGTATTGATGCGCCTTGAATTGCTAAACATCTGCCATTTACTTTGCAACCACTTCAACCGATTTGAATACGAATAAAGTGTCTGTGCTTCTTAGTAGTCTGCACTATCTTTGCCCGTGCGTAAAACAACAGAGTTGCCAAGCGTATGAGCGGATTAGAAATCGAAACTTTTGAGCTAGGCCTAAACATATGGCTCCCCTATGGCATCGAAAAAGAGCTAACTGCTAAAAAATGTTTTATTGGAAACTGACTGAGAAAAGAAGGGTATGATCCACAAGTCAAATAATAAGAATCCTTGATATCAGGCCTGGTTGTCAAAACGTTCTTCGTTTCTTATTTATCTGCTCACAAAAAGATACACCAAACGTTACTTGCGCTATTAGTTAAGCCTGCATGAGACTATTCAATGAATATGAATCCAGTTTCTTTTTAAACCTGAAATTATAACTTTCTTTCTGTAAAAAAAAAATTGTGCGTCATTACGCAGTTGGTCCATCAATAGGCCTGCGCTTAATGACCAAAAATAGAGAGATAGAGAGAGCGATAAAGTATCACTAGCAACAAACAACTATATGTATGGATATTAGGCCTAGTCAATCTTAAATTCTAATAATTTTGTAGCCTACTCACTTTGTTAATAATCAAACCAAATTGCGCTTCAATGTATTACCGACGGAGTTTATGAAAGAGTTCTCGACTCAATCAAAAAGGCATAGGCTATATTCTGTAGTCTACTGCTATATTCTGTAGTTACCCATTTGTTTTCTTTTAATGACTAGTCATTTGAGAAACAAGGGGTTGTGGCATACGATGTGGCATGTAAAAAGCATAAGAAACAGACAACTCTGACAACGCATTTGTCAACTTGCGCACGACAGTTATTCCAAACACAATAGACCAACTGTATAGTTATAATTTCTTACTGAAATCGAGTCCAAATACTGTAAGTCTATATAAGCATTTAAGAAATAGCCCGGCTACACAGCTGGTGGGTGAATCAAAGAAAGACGTTCTTGTGACCCGTTTTCTGCAGCAGGTTTTCCCAGGGTTCGTCCTTTATATGGCAAAAGTGGAAAATCGGAGTGTACAACTGAAAAGCCAGGGGGCGTTCCTCCAATTTTCCTCGCTCCATATTTTGCAGGGCAGAGAAATATGCATTCTCTCCCTCACTATCAGCAAGTAACATGGTTGCTGATGCCGTTAGTAGACAGACAAATAAACCATTGGATAGGCTATACCAGATCTAAATGCATGACATTTTTACATGCAATATTTTGTAATATTAGCTAAATGTTTCCAATAGCCATTAGCCAATTAATTGAGATAATAGTTATATTTGTATTATCATCAACTTTTTCCATAAAGAAAAGTCCTGCTTTTTTAACAAACGTGTATATGCTAAAATGGATATGCTCGCTGTTTGAAATATCCAAATAATATAACTTAATCGACGTGTGTGGCGTGTATCGTGCATCTACCCTAAAATTGGTATGAAATCGTCGATTTGTTGGTGTCAGCGTTCAGCTGGCCAGGCGCGCCATATGCCATGCTTAGTGGCACTATTTACCGATTCGTTCCTACTTTCACGGTCCATCCTCCTCTTCTTCTTGCCAGAGAATTGAATGACAACAACAAAATAGCAATTTACCCTCTGAAATGGTCCCATACCCCCCAAGGTACGAGTCCTTTCCGTTTCCATCAGGGGCATTATCCTTACTTCTTTTTTTTTACAGCACAAAAATGTAAGAGCTAAATATGTGAGAATGTGTGTGTGTGTGTGTGTGTGCAAAAGTCTGTCAAAGGTTACAATTCAGATTAAAATAACAAATATAGGCTAAAGCTTAATTCGTCTGTAGAACATATCCTCTTTCTACGTTTCTGAATATTGCAAAAGGAGGTACAAAACTGTTGTAGCATCCCTGGTAGAATATACACTATATATACCAAAGTATGTGGATGCACCTTCAAATGAGTGGATTCGGGCTATTTCAGCAACATCACGTTGCTGACAGGTGTATAAAATCGAGCACATAGCCATGCAATCTCCATAGACAAACGTTGGCAGTAGAATGGCCTTACTGAAGAGCTCAGTGACTTTCAACATGGCACCATCATGGGATGCCTCCTTTCCAACATGTCAGTTTGTCAATTCTCTGCCCTGCTAGAGCTACCCCAGTCAACTGTAAGTGTTATTATTGTGAAGTGGAAACATCTAGGAGCAACAATGGCTCTGCCGCAAAGTGATAGGCCACACAAGCTCATAGAACAGGACCGATGAGTGCTGACGTGCTTAGCACTACTGAGTTCCAAACTGCCTCTGGAAGCAACGTCAGCACAATAACTGTTAGTTGGGGA
The DNA here is from genome assembly GCF_018296145.1 of Oncorhynchus tshawytscha. Classification (NCBI taxonomy): domain Eukaryota; kingdom Metazoa; phylum Chordata; class Actinopteri; order Salmoniformes; family Salmonidae; genus Oncorhynchus; species Oncorhynchus tshawytscha. The sequence continues at coordinate 53,329,398 of NC_056444.1, forward strand.
GCTTCATGAAATGGGTTTCCATCGCCAAGCAGTCGCACACAAGCTTAAGATCACCATACGCAATGCCAAGTGTCAGCTGGAGTGATTTAAAGTTCGCCACACATTCTCTGCAGTGATGAATCACGCTTCACCATCTGGCAGTAGCGCGGACGAATCTGGGTTTGGAGGATGCCAGAAGAACGCTACCTGCTCGAATGCATAGTGCCAACTGTAAAGTTTGGTGGAGGAGGAATAATGGTCTGGGGCTGTTTTTCATGGTTCGGACGAGGCCCCTTAGTTCCAGTGAAGAGAAATCTTAATGCTACAGCATACAATGACATTCCAGTCGATTCTGTACTTCCAAGTTTGTGGCAACAGTTTGGGGAAGGCCCTTTCCTGTTTCAGAATGACAATGCCCACGTGCACAAAGCGAGGTCCACACAGAAATAGTTTGTTGAGATCAGTGTGGAAGAACTTGACTGGCTTGCACAAAGCCCTGACCTCAACAAACACCTTTGGGATGAATTGGAACACCGACTGTTAGCCAGGCCTAATCTCCCGACATCAGTGCCCAACCTCACTAATGCTTGTGGCTGAATGTAAGCAAGTCTCCGCAGCAGTGTTCCAACATTTAGTGGAAAGCCTTCCCAGAAGAGTGGAGGCTATTATAGCAGCAAAGGGGGGGGACCAACTCCATATTAATGACTATGATTTTGGAAGGAGATGTTGGACAAGCAGGTGTCCACATACTTTTGGTAATGTAGTGTAATTGACCAATTTCAATGTGCAAATAAACACAAAATTAAATACTGAGTTGTATAAAAAAAATATTCAACTATTATTTTACCAGGTAAGTTGACTGAGAACACATCCTAAATTTACAGCAACCACCTGGGGAATAGTTACACGGGACAGGAGGGGGGATGAATGAGTCAATTGTAATTTTAACTTAGTGCGTTAATATAAATTAGTGATCTAAAACAATAATTCTAGAAGTTTAGCCACAAATAATTAGACTTTGTTTCACAAATCTAATGTTCATAAAAATGTAATAAAACATAATGGAAAAGCAACCACCTTTTAGAATAGTTTCATCACCTAAAAAAATACACATTTTACCCATGAAAGGAGCTAGGGTCAGAAGACTGCTGCCAGATGTCTTTGGGAGTGACTGGAGGATACAGAAGAGCACAGGCCCACCCATTTTATTTAGTGTCAAGGTCTACTGGCACCACCCTCTGGTAAAATAATGTATAAACTTTACACATCAAAAGTGTGATTGGTTGCGTTAAAACAGGAAGCCAAATTCGGATATTTTTCCAGGATAAAATAGAATAAAAAAAGCACACAAGGAGAACATAAGGAGTACATTTACTTCAAACTTTTGCAGCATAATGACAAATTGCTTTGATATGACATCTGTGCAACGAACCTCGTCCTCATCTTCTGAGGAGAAGCGAGAAGGATCGGAGGACCAAAACGCAGCGTGGTAAGTGTCCATATTGATTAATTCAAAAAACACAACTGAACACTGGAACAAAATAATAAACGTGAAGAAACGAAACAGTCCCACACTGACACAGAAGACAAACACCCAAAACTGAAACCCAGGCTACCTAAGTATGATTCTCAATCAGGGACAACAATTGACAGCTGCCTCTGATTGAGAACCATACTGGGCCGAACTCAAAAACCAACATAGAAAAACCAACATAGACTGCCCACCCCAACTCACGCCCTGACCATACTAAAACAAAGACAAAAACAAAGCAACTAAGGTCAGAACGTGACAATCTGTTCTAAATTTATGCAATATGTGAGCCTACTTAATCCAAATACTTACATAAAAGGTATTATAGATATAAATCATACCAGCATAAATACAGTGCCTTCAGAAATTATTCATGCCCCTTGACTTATTCCACATTTTGTTTTGTTACAGCCTGAATTCTAAATTGATTAATTTTCACCCATCTACACACAATACCACATAATGACAAAGTGAAAACATGTTTATAGAAGTTTTTGCTAATGTAATCAAAATTAAATACAAAAATATCTAATTTACATAAAGAGGTCACAGCCCTGAGTCAATGCATGTTAGAATCACCTTTGGTAGCGATTACAGCTGTGAGCCTTTCTGGGTAGGTCTCTAAGAGCTTTGCACACCTGGATTGTACAATATTTGTACATTATTCTTTTAAAATTCTTCAAGCTCTGTCAAGTTGGTTGTTGATTCTAGCTAGACAGCCCTTTTCAAGACTTGCCATACATTTTCAAGCCTATTTAAGTTGAAACTGTAACTAGGCCATTCAGAAACATTCAACGTCATCTTGGTAAGCAACTCCGGTGTATATTTGGCCTTGTGTTTTAGGTTATGTCTGTTGGAAAGCAGACCATGTTTCCCTCTAGGATTTCACCTGTGCTTAGCTTTATTCTGTTTCTTTTCATACTAAAATAACTCCCTAGTTATTGCCGATGACAACCATACCCATAACATGATGCAGCCACCAACATGCTTGAAAATATGAAGAGTAGTACTCAGTGATGTGTTGTGTTGGATTTGCTCCAAACATAACACTTTGTATTCAGGACATAAAGTTAATTTCTTTGCCACATTTTTTGCAGTTTTACTTTAGTGCCTTGTTGCAAACAGGATGCATGTTTTGTGTACAGGCTTCTTTCTTTCACTTTGTCAATTAGGTTAGTATTGTCAATTAGGTTAGTATTGTCAATTAGGTTAGTATTGTGGAGTATTGTGGAGATCCATCCTCAGTTTTCTCCTATCACAGCCATTAAACCCTGTAACTGTTTTATAGTCACCACTGGCTTCACGGTGAAATCCCTGAGCAGTTTCCTTCCTCTCCGGCAACTGAGTTAGGAAGGACGCCTATATCTTTGTAGTGACTGGATGCATTGATACTACAGGAGGTTTGTGGCACCTTAATAGGTGGAATGTTATCAAATACATCAATCACATGGTTTCCATGTGTTAAATGCCATTCCATTTACTCCGTTCCAGCTATTATTATGAGCTGTCCTCCCCTCAGCAGCCTCCATGATGTATATACCATCCAAAGTGTACAGAGATGAAGTAGTCATGCAAAAATCATGTTAAATTCCATGCAACTTATTACGTGACTTGTTAAACAACTTTTTACTCCTGAAATTATTTAGACTTGTCATAACAAAGGGCTTGAATACTTATTGATTCAAGACATTTCATCGTTTCATTTTTTTATTAATTAGTAAACATTTTTACAAACATAATTCCAATTTGACATTATGGGGTATTGTGTGTAGGCCAGCGACACAAAATCTCAATTTAATCCATTATAGATTCAGGCTGTAAAACAACAAAATGTTGAAAAAGTCAAGGGGTAAGATGAATCAATACTAGTAAACAATTCTATCAAGAAAAGAATTTCCTTGATTCAGTAAAACAGTTGAAATGAACTATTTTCAACTACTTACTACTGATGTTTTGAGTATAACGTTGGATGATCCCTTGGAAATGCTGTTGTGTATTTTTCTGCGGCTGAAAGATAATGATGTAGCACTTCGGGAGAAAGTAGCAGAAGAGGATGCTGTATGAACTGGAAAGCACTGACATTGCATTGAATAACTGTAAATATTTACCATGGTATAATATGCTTGCTGTACAGAAAGTGATCCATGTAAGTATAAGGAAAAGCAGGTACAAGGTGATTGCTTTGGACTCATTGTAGTTTTTGGGCAGGTCTTTCCCCATGTATGAGAAAATAAAGCAAAGACTTGCCAAGACTATAGTCAATAACAAGAACATGATCACTGTTCTTCTCATGGCACACTTTAGTATTATTTGATCTCTGTATGATGTCATGTCACTGACTGGTGTGGGAGGGCTGGCAGTGAACACTGTTGTAAGCAACAACAGCTGAAGAACAAAGACTATGGCTATGAGCCACCACTGTCCATTGTGCTTCACCCACCAGCTGTGAATCTTAGGGAACTTGGTGGCCATTTTGAAAATGCACACTATTTGAAAGGAGCGCACAGCGAAACAGCCTAAACAGACAGTGTAGAACAACAAAAATAGAAAATACCTCAACACACAATTGGTCACTGTTGGTTTCCCAAAGAAAAAGAACACACTGATACTGCTTGCACTCACGCAGCCCAGAAGAAGGAAACACATTGGCCCACCGGCAGACTTAACAACCGGCTTGTCATAGTTCAGTGCAAAAAGAATGACAATGGCTAGTGTTAGCGCTAACAGGACGCCTGTGGAAAACATGAGTGTGATGGCGATAGGGTCCGTGAAAAGTATATACTCCACTGAACGCTGTGTGCAAAAGGTGCTTCCTGGTTTGGACCACTCTGTCTTCCTACAGTCGATGCAGCTGTATGGGTCGTCTGTTTGGCAAGAAGACGATAGTCAATGATGAGCCAGGCACCATGCATGCATTATATCATCTCCAGTGGAAGAGCTCATGAGGACAGAATTAGTAGTTCTATGGTAACATTTGGACCAGGTGTGAAGTGTGTTTTCTAGTAGGAAGCAAAACACCAAAAACAAGCTGAAACAAAAATCTACATAAATAATGTCACATTCCTTTTCTTCTTACTTTAACCCCCATGAGTGTCAATGGACACCATAATCCAATAAGATTTCTCTCTTTATCCCTGGACCTCTTACCTGTGTAGTTGACATAAGTCATACCAGGGCAGACATTACACTGGAAACAACACTGATGGAGTCCATCTATCTTCTTTGCAAATCCTTCTGAGCATTCAGGGGAACAGCGTGCGACGGGCACCTTCAGAAGGACCAAAGGCTGCGATTAAATGGACTTGGTCATACATGTAAAATAGAAAAATATGATTCATTAATAATTTATGATTTATTAAAACCAGAAAAAAATGACTTACTTGGTCAGCATACCAGTGAATTTGAGTGTTGTTGATAGAGAAGGGAACGTCAAGTGTAGGATCAGTTTCATAAGAGCCAACTTTCTCGGCCTGGCCACTCTGGTTCCAGAAAACAATAGCATAAGAAGTAGATGTCGGGTCTCCATTGCTGTCAAACTCAATATGCCGGTTCAATATTGTGAAATTTGACCTCTTTAATTCTCGGAGAAGCTGAAATCAGACAAGAATGTAGTGTTGCAAGAGCATTTGTGGTGTGTAAACACTATAACAATGTTATAGGGATTATTCACTATTGATTCACACTTTCAAAGGTTCACACCTTTGTGTGGACATTTAAAGGTAGACTTAGCAATGACAACATCAGACACGTTGGGGTACGAATTTTGATTACTGACGTCAACAAAATCTGTCACAATTGGCTTTTCCAAATGTGGAAATATGGGCATGCCCGAAGTGAGGCCACAAATGAGAGCAAACAGGTAAGGACTGTCCTGGCAGGTTCAAATGTTGCTTCTATTGATGCTGTTGTCTGTAAGCGGGAAGTTGCCCTACAGTGTTTGATGATGTCATATTGCTGAATCTTACCTTTAAAGACACACTCCAGCCTCCCCATCACCTCATTTATCACAAGTGTAGCCTAGATGCATCCTTTCAATTGATGTATTCTTCAATATTGTAACGCCATTTCTCTTCAAACAAAAGTATGTGGACACCCTTTCAAATGAGTGGATTCAGATATTTCAACCACTCCCCGTGTATAAAATCGAGCACACAGCCATGCAATCGCCATAGACAAACATTGGCAGTAGAATGGCCCGTACTGAAGAGCTCAGTGACTTACAATGTGGCACCATCACAAGATGCCTCCTTTCCAACAAGTCAGTTCGTAACACTTTCTGCCCTGATAGACCTGCCCCAGTCAACTGTAAAGTGCTATTATTGTGATGCAGAAACGTCTAGGAGCAACAACAGCTCAGCCGCGAAGTGGTAGGCCACACAAGCTCACAGAACGGGACCACCGAGTGCTGAAGCGCATAGTTCGTCTGTCCTCGGTTGCAACACTTACTACCGAGTCCCAAACTGCCTCTGGAAGCAATGTCAGCATAAGAACTGTCCTTCGGGAGCTCACCATACGCAATGCCAAGCATCGGCTGGAGTGGTTTAAAGCTCACCGTCACTGGACTCTGGAGCAGTGGAATGTGTTCTCTGGAGTAATGAATCACACTTCAAAATCTGTCAGTCCGACGGACAAATCTGGGTTTGGTGGATGCCAGGAGAATGTGGAGGTGGAGGAGGAATAATGTTCTGTGTCTGTTTTTCATGGTTCAGGCTAGGCCCTTTAGAACCAGTGAAAGAAAATCTTAACTCTACAGCAAACAATGACATTCTAGACAATTTGTACTTCCAACGTTGTGGCAACAGTTTGGGGAAGGCCCTTTCCTGTTTCAGCATAATTCCCCTGTGCAAAAAGTGAGGTCCATACAGAAATGGTTTGTAACGAGATCGTGTGGAGGGACTTGACTGGCCTGCACAGAGCCCTGACCTCATCAAACACCTTTGGGATGAATTGGAGCGCCGACTGCGAGCCAGGCATAATCACCCAACACCAGTGCCCAACATCACTAATGCCCTTGTGGTTGAATGTAAGGAAGTGCCCGCAGCAATGTTCCAACATCTAGTGGAAAGCCTTCCCAGAAGACTGGAGGCTGTTATAGCAGCAAAGAGGGGACCAACTCCATATTAATGCCAATGATTTTGGAATGTTCGAAGAGCAGGTGTCCACATACCTTTGGCCATGTAGTGTATATGCAAAGTTTCAAATGCTTACCATAAATGGATACACAGTTACATTGTCACTGCATCCCTTAATGTCACATAGTAACAAATTATGTAACGCGTGGGCCATAGCATAAATGGCAGAGTAAGTTGCGAAAGAATATGATGGGTTTTCACCGATGATCTCTTGTGGGCTCACATCACTACAGAGGTCACAAGCTTGATTGCATGTTTGTCTGGATGGTGTTTGTTCACAGGTTGAAGGCCTATTATTCCTTTGTGTTTGGGACAAATAGACAAAATCCTTAAACCCAGGTAATGGCATCACTGTCTCTGTTATTCCAATGATGGTGCCAATCGCCTTGATTCCACTCAATCTGGGGAGGTTCTTGTTCAAGGACCAACTGTCGCCTGCAATCCACACTTTGCTGTGTATGTTGTGCTTGATTGCTGATTTAATGAACGCAACAGCGCTGCTCTGCCCGGCAAAAACTATAATGACCTCTATGCTAAGACCCTCTAACTGTTGAAGTATTTCGTAGTGATCAGACATTTCGTTGAGCTCTTTTGCATAAGCCAAGCAGATCTTTGTGTCTTTCAGCTTGCTTTTGAACAGCTGGAGGCCATTTTGGCTGTTCTCATCGCCGCTGCTGACAAATGCAACCCAGTTCCAATTAAAGTGCTGTATAATCAGAATGATCAGATGTATTAAGTCTTTGTTACTAGCTGTGGTTCGCAGGAATGAGGGATATTTCCACTTGTCGCTTAAAACAGAACTGGAGGACCCATAATTTACCTGTGAAGAAAAAGATGTCCATTTTAGACATACATAGACAAGAATAACCCAAATAGGGTGGTGACCTACCCAACCCTCCTCGTAGAGAGCTACTAGGAGTGCAGAATTTTATTCCAGCCATGCTCTTAACACGCCTGATTCAGTTAATCAAGCTCCTGATGTTAGAGAAGGGCTGGAATAAATACCTGCACACCCAGTAGCTCTCTGGGTGTACCCCATCCTTAATACACTTTTTTTTAAAGTGATCAATATAACCTAAAGTAAGTATGTATTACCATGGGAATTAGATTCATCGCAAACATGGGAGCAACAGTCATAGACTCCATGCTTCTAAATGGACCGGCCACAGCTATGACTTTGGACAGATACTCGTTGACGCACCTCAGAACTTGAATGGATCCATTTCTGGAGATCATATTTAAGATTGCCTGAAAGTTGAATTTGTCTGAGCAGTGGTCGAATATCTCATAACCGAGCGATACATTGGGCAGGATGAGGCTGGAGTTATTGATCTCTTGTACAGCGAACCTCATCACCTGAAACATCCGATAACTTGACAAGGTAAACGACTGTCTGTGGAAAGAGGAACAGTGTGTACACACAGCAAATTAGTAGATTTTTCCTGGTGTGACTACTGGCATATGCAATTTGAAGTGTTTAATCACTTCACATACCACCACACATTTTTTGTTTGTTTCACCTAATTTGTCAACTTTGTTAAAGGGGAAGTTTAGTATTTTACAACTTAAAGGAAAGATTCACCCATTTTTAACGTTATATATTGTTTTGTGCATGTCTGAGTGATGTTCTATCAATTCCCAGGGTCATTGCATGTTTTCATGTGTATCTGAGCTATTGCTTTTCAAGAAGGTATATATAAATATAGCCGGTATGACGAGTTTTGCATCACAACAGCCATTACAAACTTTAGCTAACTTTAGCCAACAGTTAAAAACAGTGGGAGTGATTAGGGCAAGAATGTAATCAACTCAAGTATTTGGTTTAAGATGACTTTAAAATGTGATTTGGCCCTTCTTTTATCATGTGCCACATGTCCCATTCACTTGCCACATGCCCCAGTCACTTGCCACATGCCCCAGTCATTGATTTTTAGCTGGCAGTAGTTAAAGTTAGCTGACGTTTGTGGTGGCTGTTTAAAGAAAACCATACCACGGATTACAGTTTATCCTGACCAATAGACTACTTTCAAGGTGTTTAACCATCTAACATGAAGTTGTAAAAAACTCAACATTCCCTTTAAAGTGTCAATCTGCGATTGGTGCATCCAAAGTTTTACTTTTAAATTAATGATATATACACATTCATTCTTATATTCTTATGAATGACTTCATGAGCTTAGCTCAACAATCGTATGGTGATGGGTTGTGCACGAACTAACTGATCTTTTTGAATGGCTCTTTTGGGTGAACGTCGGGAACTGAATCACATCTGTAAAAAAGCAGTTAATTTGTTTCCCTGATTTGCATTCTACTACAGCTTTCTGATCTCCAGATAACGATTATCTGTAGATAAATTATAAAAACATTCTCTGAAGATTGTAATTCCTCACTGCAGGAACAATAGATAGTGAGGGGAGAGACATTTTCTGGTCCACCACACATTTTGGCAGTGCGTTCATTTTTAAAATCTTTTTTTTGTTGCAGGCAACAATAATTTGTTCAGGTAAAAGAAAACTAATTTCACGATCTCACATAATGGCAGGCAAAGAGGGGTTAGGAGTAACTGATTACATGTAATCAATTGCACGTAATCTGATTACAAAAAAACAAACCAGTTACGTCACCAGAAAAAATATTGTAATCAGATTACGGATACCTTGAACAACTAGGATTACTTCTTGGATTACTTTTCAATTCAGAAAGGATGTTTGTGGGAAAAATACATGGACACCTTTCTGTTTTCTCAATGATATTCCATTCAGAATTTTAAAAATATGCAAGTTTAACTTTGTTCCACCTGAGCGAGTCTGACCACAAGTCGGAGACCACTATTATGACACATCAAATGCGTTTGCTGGATACTTTTTGTCTTCTAATGTCTCAAGGGGAAAGTAATCCAAAAAGTAAAGGAAAGTTACATTACTGATTACAATTTTGTACAGGTAACTAGTAACGGTAACAGATTACATTTAAAGAAAGTAACCTACCCAACCCTGCAGGCAGGTTTGTGGGCTTTATATAAGAGATTAGCAATTTTTACATTGTTTTAGGTACATTTTTAAGCGCTAATGAGTGAAGAGCTGTTTGGGAGCCAAATTAATGTCTCTCTTAGCTGAACGAATCCAAATGTGCCGGTTTACTGAAAAGACTTGGAATGCTCATCACTACGTCGTACCCCATCAGAACCCAACATACACATTTTTTTTACCCCAAAGTTAGTAGACAATGTAATTGTAGATAAACACTGTATAATCTCAAAAAACATTTGAAACTATAATTTTGATCTCATGGAGGGTCAGTCCACGCCTCCATAGTATATACTGTACATTTGAAAGTGGTTACATTTCTCCAGACCCATCCCTCAGCTATTTACCAAAACAGAGGTGGGGTGCCCGCTTTGTTATTGTTTGAACTGCAGATTGCTCCTTTAAGTGAGGTTAAACATTTGGTATAATACATTTACAGTACTATAACATTTCACGTTACTTACATGGAAGTGTTGTGATTGAACTCAGGTGTCTCCAACTCAGTTTCTGGAGAGGTACTGGGTATGCAGGCTTTTATTTCAACCCAAAACTAGAACAAGTTGACAATCAACTTGGTCTTCAGTACGAACATTGCTTAATTAAATTGGTTGTTAATATTTGGCTGGAAGAAAAACTGCACGCCCAGTGGCTCTCCAGGACCAGAGATACGATTTCCCTGATGGTTGAAAGGTATGTTGAATGGTGTGCTACAGCACTCACCGAGAGCAATCCACAATCACCGGTCGGTTGTAAACAACTGAGCTGTTGCGATGATGAATGTCGAAAAGGCCTCCCAGTATGTATTCTCCATCTAGTTTAAACTCAGAGGCTGAGCAAGAATATGATTCAGGTAAGGCATGCTGAAAAGACCCCAGCATTACCAGCAAGGCCAGGAGATGTTTCATCGTTGCCTTCACATGTAGTCAGTCTGAGAAGACAAGAGGGGCTGTGTCTACACCAAATGCTCAGGTACTGGTGAAGATGGCTCCCCCACTTTGCATAGGGATGCTTTACATGCAATGATTTATATGCACCATTACATCAGGCAGGAGTTCCTCACAGTCAGACTGGAAGCAAATGTGTAGCACTGAACAGGAAATCCATGACCCGAAGTGAAATAGAAATGTGCATTGAATTGCTGGTTTAAAGGATGAATGGTGTGGTAAAGGAGTTGGCACCGAGAGCATTGATTGATTTCACGGTCCAACCCTACCCAGGTGGGACAAATGTACCATGACTAGCTCCATCCTTTCTGCAAATGTAACATTTGCACAATGATTAATGGACTTGTTTTCCAAACACAAGATGTGTCAGTGTATAGATACACAATATACCTCATACAGTAATACACATGTAGCAATGTAATAGTTATTTCTAAAAAGCAGATATGGATGAACGTTGACTAAATGTCAGCGGTCCCAAAACATGAAGCAGAAACAGCCACCTCATTAGAAGGGACACAGTTTCTTTAATAGCAATTGGAGTGAAAAAAATACACTTAAAGTTATTAAAATCAAGTTTTGTTTCTAATTGCAGCACAAGAAAAAACAAGAACATGCAATCTCTTTCTTGAGAAAGTGTTATAAATCTAGAATCCAATTTTACCAGGTTTTGTTTTCATTCATTTTTTTTTAATGGCATATGATAAATTGAACACTTGGAAATAGTAGCCTATAATGTTCGAAGAAAAAAATAACATGTTCAAAATAATCTCTAAACAAATGTTATCTTTGCCATATATATAAATCCACAAGACAACTCTTGGAAACATGATGTACTTTGACAGGGGGAAAAAAGTCTGATCCTTCTTTACAGGGCTGATCAAAGGTTTTCCAAAATGTCTCTCTGGTTACCAAAAATACTACTGCACACTTTTCATAAGATACCCGACCGGCATACTGATAAAAATGCCCAAAAATGTGAGGGGTGGGGGCCAAAAAGAAAAAAAGTGTTCACAACCCCCTTCATCCATTTGTTACATTAAAAGCTCTCAATCTCAATTTTCTTATGTTTCCTCTGCAAAAGAAGAGAGAGAGAAAATATTTTTGTTTGGAATGATTAGTAGATTACCACATATTTGTCTAAAGTAAAATACAGAATATGAGTTTATCAAGACTGCTATATTTGCATGGAATGGACCCCAGTTTCTAAACAGTTGGCCTCAGTGTAGAAGGTATTTCATTATTATTCTATAATGATACTATAAAGTACATTTTAAAGTAACTGTCCAGAGAAAATCTAACTTTTCTGTTAACTCATACACAACTAATGTTGACGTCTCATTCTATACTCGTACACTTCAAAAACCACACCTCAAACTTGTGTCATACACACCTATAAAAAAAAAAATACTAGCCATTTCCTCATGGAGGATGTTGTCATCCTCCTGAGGAGGAGCTGGCCAATCAGCGGTCTACTTGAATTCACATTTTTTTATGACCAGTATACGCCCACACCATTCTGTTGGGATATGCCCACACCATTTCAACACAGAAAATGTACTGTTTTACATATTTAATACCCATTTTTTGGAAGGAAAACTATTTCACCCCTATTGTAATTAATTATAGGTCATATTTCATAGAAATCTGGAAACACTGGACAGTTACTTTAAGAAATCTAAACTCGAAAAATGAACTATTTAAAATTATATTCACAGGGGGGCGCATCGCAAAAATCTGAGGTTTAACTTGATTGGCTCGTCCATAGCTAGATGCCACCTCCATAAAGTAATCTCTATCATTTAGTTTCCAGGAGTGCTGAATGACACAGTATTATATTTATCTTCAACTGTACAAGCAAAGCGTCTTTTAGACATGATGGGAAAGCAGATGGACTAAACACAAAAAGGGATTATATGGCTACATAGGGCAAAACAAGAACACATTTTAATAAAAATCAGCCACACTTAACTTGAACGAGGCATTCTTAAACCTCACTGTACATAATGTCTTTAAAAAAACATGACATGAAACATTTCATAATCCTCCATGATGGTTTATTCTCTGGAGAGTACACTAACTCAGTCTTGGCCATGCAGTGATTTGCACTCTTAGCTGACTTGTTATCTAGCCAACCTCCTATACATAAATCACTGCTTTTGCCATAAAGAGATGGTTGGATTATGGTTCTGAATAGTTACAGTATGATAGGTATTGTATGTAGTTAGTGAATCCTTGTTCAAGTGAAGCATAACCAGTCATTGAAAAGTAACTGCATTCTGCATTAAAATACAGTGGATAAATTTAGGTTGGGGGGTTTCAAGCCGGCACAAAAATACACTTGATCTCAGAGACACATCATTCATCAATTTAAATATTTCATATTTACTTCAATTTCAAAATGTTACATCTTATCGTTATTTCAATCTAAACCTAAGGACTTCCCATAATTACACGTTATAAACGAGTAGGTACCAAGTCTTCAATCAAAAGTAGTTACTTTGCTTGGAGACAGAGCAGTGCACAGCAGTTGAAAAGGGATAGTCGTTAAGAATCCACAACTGAAATTTCTACTGAAATTCATCCAGTGCCGCCCCCTCTAGCAGAGTTTATACTTACCCCATGGGGTTACAAGGCAAAGGGCGACACTGCGTTTCATCCACTGACTTAAGACAATGTTATCCCGCGGCTGCAAGATGGCTCACCGACTCATATCCCCATAATAACCAAAGGCAGAGTTTTCTTGTGACTACAGCAATCCTCAGCAATAATAACATCCATCACTGTCACCATTTTGGATCAAAACTCTTTTCCCACTTCTCTTTTTTTTTTTCAATCCCCTCACAGACAATCATTGACCCCTGTTCCCCACCATATACTCTTTTTCCACAACTTTTAATTTTCAAAATGGGGGAAGGGGGGTGGGGGGGTTATTTTAACTAGCAAAAGGTTTCCCTGTGTCTTCCTTGCCTCTGTAAGTCCTCTTCCCGTGCGTGAAGGGTAGGTATCTATACTTGACCATATGCTGGAAGTAGGAGAAAAGACGGAGTTAGCCACATTGTAATTCAAAGAAAGTGAAAGTCACAGCACAGTTCACATTTTGCTGCTTTAAAAATGAAAATGTATTACATTTAAAAAAAAATCCTACACATGTACACAACCTATACATTCTGAAAGTGAAAGAAAAATGTAAGAAAATATTCCAAATTAATAAAAAATAAAAAAGATGTCTTGATTGTGTAGGTCTTCACACCCCAGAGTGAAGACTTGGTGGAATACATATTTTGCAGCCATTACAGCTGTGAATCATGTTGAATAAGATTTTACCAACTTTGCACAATTCGTAGGGCAACTGACTGTACAAAACATTAGGAACACCTGCTCTTTCCATGACAGACTGACCAGGTGAAAGCTATGAACCCTTATTGATGTCACTTGTTATATCCAAATCAGTATAGATGAAGAGAATGAGACAGGTTAAAGAAGGATGTTTCAAGCCTTGAGACAAATGAGACATGGATTGTATATGGTGCTGACGGACAGGGCTGCCGTGCTTCTAGCTCTTAGGAAACTGCAGTATTTTAATTTATTTTACCCTCTTTTTTCTCCCCAATTTCGTGGTATCCAATTGTTAGTAGCTACTATCTTGTCTCATTGCTACAACTCCCGTACGGGCTCGGGAGAGACGAAGGTTGAAAGTCATGCGTCCTCCGACACACAACCCAACCAAACCGCACTGCTTCTTAACACAGCGTGCATCCAACCCGGAAGCCAGCCGCACCAATGTGTCGGAGGAAACACCGTGCACCTGGCAACCTTGGTTAGCGTGCACTGCGTGCCCGCCACAGGAGTCGCTGGTGCGCGATGAGACAAGGATATCCCTACCGGCCAAACCCTCCCTAACCCGGACGACGCTAGGCCAAATTGTGCGTCGCCTCACAGACCTCCCGGTCGCGGCCGGTTACGACAGAGCCTAGGCGCGAACCCAGAGTCTCTGGTGGCACAGCTGGCACTGCAGTACAGCGCCCTTAACCACTGCGCCACCCGGGAGGCCCTACTGTAGTATTTTTAAAATCTGTTATTTCTTACATTATTAGCCCATGATATTTATGTTATTACATACTGTAATATGTATAAAAAAAAAACAGCCACGTCACGGACACTGACGTCTTGCTTCCGGACAAGCTAAAACACCTTCTTCGCCCGCTTTGAGGATAATACAGTGCCAACGCAGCCCGCTACCAAGGACGGTGGGCTCTCCTTCTCTGTGGCTGACATGAGAAACACATTTAAGCGTGTTAACCCGCGTAAGGCTGCCGGCCAAGACGGCATCCCTAGCCGCGTCCTCAGTGCTTTGAGACTAGTCAAGGATAATATCACCTCTACCTTACCTGACACCCTAGACACCCTAGACCCACTTCAATTTGCTTACCGACCCATTAGATTCACAGACGATGCAATCGCCATCACAATGCACAATCCCATCTGGAGAAGAGGAATACCTAGGCTTTGTGTGGGAGTATCAATGTAGTTTGTGTGAGTGAGTGTGTATATACAGTCTAGTAAGTGTGCGTAGGGTCAGTGCAAGACAGAGTAAGTACAGATAGTTTGGGTCCCATTAATTGTCGATTTAGCAGTCTTATGGCTGTGGGGGTAGAAGCTGTCTGGGGGCCTATTCGCCCGAGAGCCCTCTCCAAAGTGTGCAAGTTCCTAAGTAATTTCAATGCACTTTTATGTTTCAAAGAAGAGTCTTCAACTATAAGGTGCTTTTTGAGCTCTCCAAGCTGTGTCATTGAAGAACTAAAGCAAGTACACTTGTAGATGTTTTGATTGGAACACAACCCTGGATCCCCAATATCACACAATTACTGTTCACGCAATCCAAAAACGATCCATTATACAGTAAATAGCAATCTGGGTCAGATGAGCATAATTTGAAAGCTTGCTCTATTGCCAACATGACTAGCTAAGTTACAAAATACGATACTACAGTGTTAGCCGCTCACAATTCAATTCAGAGAAACAGATTGTCATTTTGGTGCGTGTAGAAAGGAGTCATGAGTGCATTCAGGTGCGTGTGCACGACAAGTTGGACACAATAGACAAATATGGGCTCATTCTGTCCAAAACAACCCAAGGTATGACGCCACGTCATCTTGTAACTGTACATCCAACATAGTGATCATAAACGTTGGCACTGTATATGACATGAGTTTTATGCTATGGAAATGTGAAGTGCACATTTGGACTCACAGGTGTTTGGCTTGCTTGTATGACATAAAAGCGGTATTTATTATCATCCTCAACATCTCATCTTTTAAAATACATAGCCCTCTTCCTTTACAGAATTTCCGTAAAAACATTAGCAAAAGTTGCCCAATTAGCGGAAGGGATGGGGGCAACGTCTTGTCGCACGAGGTGCTCAAATTCAGAACATCTGTCAGTCAAAACCCATACAGAGCTGTGTAGCGGAGACCCTGAGCTCTGACATCATGTAAAGCTTTTTACTGTACAGCCACTGCGTACCAATTTAGCTGTTTATCAGTACCTAAATCTGCCACTTTCAACCCATATACGGGTATGAATGCAAAAGGGATACACAAGAAGTTGTTAAATGTTGCCCTAAGAGTTGTACAAAGTTGGTTGGGGTGTGTGAAGACTAAAGCAAAAAAGACATCTTCGTTTAATTTTTGTAAATAAATCAATTGGGAAAATGTTCTATAATTTTCTTCACTTTAAAAAAGAAAAGTGGAGTTGGTTGTGTAGATCGGTAGGAAAAATAATAAACGTATTCCCTTTTTAGATTGAATTTCAAGGCTGCAAAATGTGATGACTGTGCAAGGGGTGTAGACTTTCACTAGCGACTGTACATCTAGCTATGACGCATCTGATACGACTATCATGCAGTCAGCAGCAGTGTCACTGGGTTTCCCATACCTTGATCTGCCTCTTCATGGTGATGCAGAAAAGCATGATGAAGTACATTACGAGAATGGGCCAGAACACAGGCACATTGAAGGCTTCGAAGAATGTGCAAATCATGGCAATGACGATGCCTTTTGTTGCCGAATGCCTGCAGACAAAAAAAAGGAACCGACATAAAACATACAATAAGGATGTGTAGTAGTTGGAAAATAATAGTAGTTGGAATTTCACACTCATGGCCAAAAACAGGACCCATATTCAAAGCGTCACAGATGATCTAGGATCAGGTCCCGTCGATGCATATAATTATGATCTAAAATGCAAAACTGGATCAGCTCTCGTAGTCTGAGACTCTTTGTGAATACGAGCCCAGAAGGATACCACAAAGCTAACCACCAGAGTTTTCTGTTTCCGATCATCATAGGTATGGGCAAGAACATATCAGTCAGTGACACCAAGTCAAGGGGTCTGAAGACAGTATTCAGACCCCTTCACTATTTCCACATTTTGTTACGTTACAGCCTTATTCTAAAATGTATTAAATTGTTTTCCCCCCCCTCCTCATCAATCTACACACAATATCCCATACTGACAAAGCAAAAACTCTATTTTTTTCCTTTCGCAAAGTAAAATAAACTGGAATATCACATTTACATAAGTATTCAGACCATACTCAGTACTTTGTTGAAGCCCCTTTGGCAGCGATTACAGCATTGAGTCTTCTTGGGCATGACGCTACAAGCTTGGTACACACCTCTATTTGAGCAGTTTCTCCCATTTTTCTATGCAGATCTTGTCCCATTTTTCTATTCTAGACTTGTCCTGAACCCACTGCTGCGTTGTCTTGGCTGTGTGCTTAGAGGACGTTGTCCTGTTGGAAGGCGAACCTTCGCCCCAGTCCGAGGTCCTGAGCACTATGGAGAAGGTTTTCATCAAGGATCTCTCTGTACTTTGCTCCGTTCACCTTTGCCTCGATAGTGACTAGTCTCCCACTGACTGCCGCTGAAAAACATCCCCACAGCATGATCCTGCCACCACCATGTTTCACCGTAGGGATGGTGCCAGGTTTCCTCCAGACGTGACGCTTGACATTTCATTCCAAATAGTTAAATCTTGGTTTCATCAGACCAGAGAATCTTGTTTCTCATGGTTTGAGAGTCTTAAAGTTCCTTTTGGCAAACTCCAAGTGGGCTTTCATGTGCCTTTTACTGAGGAGTGACTTCCGTCTGGCCTCTCTACCATAAAGGCCTGATTGCTGGAGTGCTGCAGAAATGATTGTGATCTGCCGCACTCCAACAAGAACAACCATTTCTACTGCACTACAACAACCAGTCTTTTATGGTAGCGCGGCCAGACGAAGCCACTCCTCCATAAAAGGCAAAACAGCCCGCTTGGAGTTTCTCCCATCTCCACAGAGAGAGCTCTGTCAGTGACCATCGGGTTCTTGGTCACCTCCCTGACCAAGGCCCTTCTCCCCGACTGCTCAGTTTGGCCGGACGGCCAGATCTAGGCCGCCCGGTCTAGATCTGATCTTCATCCAAGTCACAACAACAAACACAGTCTGCTTAAACTAATAAATAATTATACATTTTCACGTCTTTATTGAACACACCATTTAGACATTCACAGTGCAGGGTGAAAAAAGTATGTGAACCCTTGGATTTAATAACTGTCTGGTGTGAACTGCTATCTTCAGATCATGCCACAGCATCTCAATCGGGTTGAGGTCAGGACAGGGCGACTCCAGAAGGCGTATTTTCTTCTGTGGAAGCCATACTATTGTTGATTTACTTCTGTTTTGGATTTACTTCTGTGTTTTGGGTCGATGTCCTGTTGCACCATCTAACTTCAAATTGAGCTTCAATTGGCAGACAGCCTTACATTATCCAGCAAAATGTACATTTGCAGGATGGCCACTCCTAGAGAGATTAGCAGCCGTGCTTAACTTTCTTCATTTATAGACAATTTGTCTTACCGTGAACATCAAGGCTTTTAGAGATACTTTTGTAACCCTTTCCAGCTTTATGTAAGTCAACAATTCTTAATCTTAGGTCTTATGAGATCTCTTTTGTTTGAGGCATGGTTCACATTAGGCAATGCTTCCTGTGAATAGGAAACTCAAATTTTGTGATTTTTTTTTATAAGGCAGGACAGCTCTAACCAACATCTCCAATCTTTTCTCATTGATTGGACTCCAGGTTAGCAGACCCCAATTAGCTTTTGGGGTTCAAACTTTTTCCAACCTACACTGTCAATGTTTAAATGATGTATTCAATATAGACAAGAAAAATACAATAATGTGTGTGTTATTAGTTTAAGCACACTGTGTGTCTATTGTTGTGACTTAGATGATCAGATCAAATTTGGACCAATTTATGCAGAAATCCAGGTAATTCCAAAGTGTTCACATACTTTTTCTTGCCACTGTATGTAAATAAGGTGTTTTATTTGCAAAATTTGCAAAAATGTCTAAAAACCTGTTTTCGCTTTGTCATGACGGGGTGTGTAGATTGCTGAGTATTTATTTTTATTTAATCCATTTTAGAATGAGGCTGTAACGTAACAAAAAGGGGTCTAAATACTTTGAAGGCACTGTATGCTATATCCACATATAGCCTTGATAGTAAGGAGAGTATGTACAACAAAGCTTTCCAGTAAACGTCTATAGAGCCATCCTAGTGCAGCATCCTTCAGGAAGCATACTTTCACAAGCCAAGAACCTCTTCACATTGGAGGGTGAGCGAGCTACTTGGTGAACAGAATACAAGGAGTGATACTTTGCAATGGCAGTGTGCAGGAGCTTATTTTCTGTGAACCAGGCTATAGCTGGACATAGGACACAACACACATACATGGTCGGACAGTATTGTACATGGCACAGTGTACTACGTGAATATGCGTGTTCTCACTTTATTGTAATGTATTATAGTGCATTGATTTGGTGCATTATGATGTGTTGCTGACCCCACAAAATGAACTTCCATGCAAATGTTCCCCCCCAAAAAACATATCGTAACCATTGGTGAATGATTGATGAAAGAATATTCAAACAGGAGACTGTGGTAGGATGTCAGGACAAGGGAGCACAAATGATGCATGCACAAGACTGTGGCTCAACCCAGTTCAGTGAAAGGCCAGGCTGGGTAGATGACGGTGATTGAGGGCTCTCACCAGAATTTGAATTCGGGCAACCTCCTGATGAATGGGCGGAACTCCTCGTTCTGCTTGGTGGGGAGCGCCGGGCCCTCATCTATAGGTGAGTGGAGGAGGAGCAAGGTTACAACAAGGATCAGTGGTCACGTTCCGAGCCAATCAAATGGACTCAAAACAAGAAGTGACTACAGATTTAGAAAACTGATCCCAACGGCATCCCAATAAGAATACTGGGGTAAAAACTTTGCATTCTGTTTTAAATACCAAAATGTCACTAAACAGGTGTTAAAATAGTATTTACATAGCAACCAAATAGCTTTCAAAGAGAACCCTTTCTTTGTTACTCTCACCACACTGGAAGCAAAAGAGCTCTCCAATAACTTGTTTCTCTAGTGTACAGAGTGCTTCTAAAAACTGGTATGAGATGATGCCCCCACCCCAATTCAGTCCAAATCCTTTCAGTAAAGAAATTTGCACCTTGCAGCAGCAATGTCAGTAATTAACACACATCAAAGACCCCACTTAACCAGTGCATCCCCCATTTTAAATTAGTAGGCGTGAAAAAGGGTTAAATGCAGAAGACACATTTAAGTTTAATGCATTCAGTTGTGACATGGTGTCCCCCTTTCACTTTCCCAAGGGCAAGGTAAACCAACCAATCGTTATCCACAATACTACATGTAAGTACACTGAACTGTACTAAATATGCACCTCTTTCTGAATTTTGGGATCTAATTTTGTAGTTTGCCATTGGGCTATAGGCTGTTTTTCGAAATAATGGGTAATTTGGTAATTATGTTTTATATAGTCTTTGTCTAGTCATTAACAAGGATGAATTATCCAGACTACAAATAAAAATGTAATTGCATTGAACTAAACCGTATAGTATTGAGTCTTCCCAAACTATAAAGGTATCTTTTTTAAATTGTATACGACAGTGTATTAAGACGAGATATCGAGTTGGCATGAAAGCCAAAGATGCACCCCTAGTAAAAGCTTTTTTAAAAACACTCTCTCTAGCTGCACCATGGAGTCTGAGCACCAAGATATTTTTGATTGTGTCTTAGTGAAGAGCACTAGAAGACACTCCTAGACATGGTTTTATGGAGGAAAAGTAAACATCTTGAACATGACCGCAACCAAAGGAATGTGGCGTGGTTCAGTGAACTCTAACTTGCCTTCGTCAAGCATTGATGGATCCACTTTTGGTGATAGAAAAGCGATGAACAGGTTAAGATGGTAGATTCCCAGAGCATATGTTACAATATACCAACCCTGGAGGGAGCAGAGAAAACCTCTTATTAGTGTTGATTTGAATGTCATGCATTCCCACCTGCAAACTGTAAATTAAATAAGCGTAAAAATGTATATTCCGTAATTCAATTTGCAAATGCATCACTGACTGAGATGAAAATATCTGGAGCAATACTAGTCTAAAAGAAAACAGTACACCTTCACACAGTTAGATGCCCCCAAAATGTCTTCATATAACGTTATCATAGTCAAACAGAATTCAAATCTGACAAGCCATTTATAGGCTCTTCCAAACTTGCTCTCTTGCTTGAGGCATGCCAACATCTTGGCAGATTTTACTTTGACTGTTTACGCCTGTAAGGAGAATGTTGTCCCACTGTGTCTGATGAAGTGTCACATTGCCGAGGCCACCTTTAAAGACGTCAGGTGCGTATTCAGTAGGGCACAATGTTGTGGAACGTTCCGATATAAATATATTGTTCAGAACAGACGTGCCTTTTTGACATGTGGAGGAAGGAATTATGTCAGCTTTGCTCATGGCATTTCTATGTGGAGTGTTCGGTATGTTGCACTCTCCCGAATGCGGCTCAGGATAAGCCCTGAGTGTGGTGTGTGGCTCTACCTGTAATATGTACACTCTGATCATGTAGATGGCCGTTAGAGAAAGAGTGACTCCCCATCGCCCTATGGAGAATGGCGTTGACTTGTCTAGCCATGACTGATAGATCTGGAAAAGACACCAACCAGAGACACAGTGCACAACCATTACCAGGAGAACAACTGTAACCATTAGATAAAGCACTGTTTTAACATCGTCTTATCTGAAGTGGAAATTCTAGTCTTTCTATGTGGCACCACCGGGACAGTGGGTCCAATGTTTATCTTCATCAATACAGTGGTGCAGAGTTCTATTTGGTTTAGCCTATTTCGCTTTCCTCTTGACGAGACCAACTAAAGGCCCCGGCAGCAGTACCTGTCCAACCCGTGTGAAGAAGCTGCCGATTGTGGATGGTTTCCCATGGATCGATTCACCAACACTGTCCCCTTCTGACATTATGTCTGTGGAAGGAGAGAAAATGGTTGTGAACAGGTATTCCTTGAACAGACTTCACCACCCAGGGCTCTACAGTGCGACCATTTTACTTGAATATGCACCTAAATATTTTGCTATGCGAGCTAGATTTTTTATTTTATTTAGGAGCACCAGAGCTCCTAGAAAAGAAATTAGCCCAGATGATAATTGTTGCAATGATTACTTCCTTGTACCGCAGCCCGAGTGCCATGGAGAATACACAAGAGCAGATACACCACCATGCTTGCGCCATTACTACAAAAAAAGGCTTCTTAATGAAAAATATTTGAAGTGTGCTCTTCAATTTACACGTACTCGTAAAAAAAATTCAAAAGTCAGCGTAGAGCCCTGCTAACTCAGACTTTGTGTTTGAAAGATCTTGCCTGGCGGTGCTTGATAAAGCTAGTTTAGTTGTTCCATTTGCTGCAAGTAAATAATGTGTGGGAAGATGAGACTGGGGATATTATGCCTATAACTCAAAGAAATGTGTCAAATAGTAATGAACACCAATATCATCCTTACATGTAGGCTTCAGTAGTCGTTTAATATATAGCTAGCTAGTTTATTTATTCAGTTGCAGTCCTCTTCTACATTACCGGTAATAACATGGCAACAATACACAGAGCGACAACAAAGCTACATCAACATTAGCCCAACCGGCCACCAGATTGCATTTTTATTCCTTTTACGTAGTTCGTCATCTGCGTCCGACTTGAATGCGCCCAGCCGGCTATACACTCGTGTCCCCCAGTGACTGTCTCGTACATAAAAAATGTCCTTCATTCAGGCAGCAAGGGCATCGGTTTCCTCCTTAAAAGGAACGTTCCGGCCATTTTTGGCCTAAAAATCATTGTCCGATACAAACATGCAGGAATGTGAAAACTACTTCCAAATGTGTTCTGTAGATCAAAAGCTAGGTATCGTTAGTTCATCATACGCTGATGAAGACAGCTTGGCTGTCGAAACGTTGGTATTACATTTTTGCATCTGAGCTCCTAGAGTGTGTGGCTCTCCTTTATTTTCAAGTTTCTACTCCGCTAGCCAGCACCTCGTCTTAATAGGTGTGCGTTTCTTTTTCTTCTCTCTTTCTTCTTTTCTTCGTTTTATTTTCAGGTATCGTTAAGTTACCAGATTTGATCCTTACTGATGCATTTGGGGGTAATCGTGTTATTTCAAAACTACAACAAGGTTTAGGGAGTGAGGTTGATTTCCTGATCTCGGCTTGTCCCACTCCCGAATGCTGGGAATCGGAAAACGCGGGGCTTTCTTAGTTTAACAGCCTTGAGACAGTACTCCCGAAAATAAACTGGAGAAGAATGCCTGAACCAGCGGGGCCAAGAGGACAGATAACAGAGCAAGTGTTTTGCTCCAGCTATTGTTTTTATATCTGCATAATTTCATAACATTAGTGCTGATGTGTGCATTGCGGTTGTGTAGCATTAGTTCGGCTATCGTTACTAGATCGAGTTCTGCCTGGTTTGTTTATACATCCAGAGCTAGCACATTGACATAGCCTCGTTTCTAAAGTACAACCATTGCAACACTGACTTGAATTGTTTTATATTTGGCTGCTGAATGTGCTCCCACCATAATATCTATAACAGCTATATGAATGAGTCTCCTGTAGCTTGCTATGGTAATCTCCCGACATCTTGTTTATATTGGCATCGTCATAGTAGTCTAAGCAATATGGCCCCCCCAATATACCATGGCTAAAGGCTGTTCTTATGCACGACGCAACACACCTGGATACACCCCTATTGGCCATATATCACAAACCCCCGAGGTGCCTTATTGCTATTATAAACTGGTTACCAACCTAATTGGAGCAGTAAAAATAAACGTTTTGTCATACCCGTGGTATACGGTCTGATACCACGGCTGTCAGCCAATCAGCATTCAGGGCTCGAACCACCCAGTTTATAATTAACGTTAGATCACTTTACCATCGTATTGGCTACATTTACCAGTGCTGTTTACAAATGTTGGAGTACAGTCTACCCTAACAAACAAATCTGATTATTCCTTTTTTTTTCTTTCAGAAAATATCACATGCCTACCATTTTTTTCCTTTCTTCCTGGAATGGGTACAACGGAAAAACAACAGACTGGTTTTGCCTGCCTGTGTGGTTGGGAGAATTCGTGATCTCCTGATGGGAAGTAAAGAGGCTTCGTCGAGGTTGATGATGTGCTGGAGGAATTGTAATAGCGTGCAATAAAATCTGGAAACGGCATGAATTCTTTGTCTTTATTTGATTGGTTGTATCACTATCAGATCAGTACATCTTGAGTAAAACGAGTAGCCTCAATAAGGAATCACTCAGCTACTTATTTGCTTTAGTTGTACTATAAACCCCCTTTGTTTTGTGTATACACTATTGATTTACCAGAAGTTGGTGGAGATATCAGTATCAGGGTTGGGCAATATTTTTGTCTGGCCTCATATGCATTAAGCATTTCTGTCATATAATGCTTTGCTTAACTGTAAGGTTTGTTCAAATTTCTCATGAGACTTTTCCCATTTTCCTATTGTTTGTTCTTGCTCTCTCAAGATTACCTTTGGCCTACCATATTTGTAGGTTATTCAAAAACAACATAAAACTTTGAGATAGCCTAGAACTCCATTAAATAAATTCCTTGTTTGATCATGAAATAGCACAGTGGGAGAAATCATCCACTATTGGAGAAAGATATATATTTTTTAAATAATTAAATTGACCGGACATTTAGCACTGCTTTGGTGAAACTTAGCCATGTCTACATTGTGCTCTTGCATTCTGTAAATATAACATTAATTGGAATGGGCTATAGCAAATCAGAATATAAAAAATTGACTCGGAATGACACCCATGCGCTGTCCTGCTGTGCACTGCCTGACTCCACTCTACTCTTTACTGCTTGAGGCCAGTCACGTTGGAATAGGTTAGGTATCGTCTGTCACATCACGATGTCATCACTAGACGATGACTGTCAATCATCCTTGATAGACGATACTATTGTAATATCGACCAACCCTAAATCATTATTGCTCATAATATAGATGTTCAATAATACAGCTCATATTCACACAGCGGATATGCCTAGTACAGCCATTAAAGCTTGTTTGGATTGATTTGTTTATAGAGAATAATATACACATTTAATTTACAATAACATGGGCAATGATGTTTTAATTTGAGAACCTTGTCTTGTGCTTCTTAATGACATCCTGTTTTGCTGGCTTTGTTGCTTGGGCAATGTTCTTTGGAATGGCAGGGGTATGCCTGTGTTGAATTTAGAGTTGGACAAAATACGTTGTCCTGATAAATCACCA
This sequence comes from Oncorhynchus tshawytscha, assembly GCF_018296145.1. Lineage (NCBI taxonomy): Eukaryota > Metazoa > Chordata > Actinopteri > Salmoniformes > Salmonidae > Oncorhynchus > Oncorhynchus tshawytscha. Next base: position 53,354,724 of record NC_056444.1, read on the forward strand.
CCCATCAATTTGGCCTGCCTAACCCTCTCGTTGTCCTCTGGTGTGAAATGCTTGCTACATACTAGAGGTCGACCGATTATGATTTTTCAACACCGATACCGATTATTGGAGGACCAAAAAAAGCCAATACCAATTAAAATCGGCCAATTTTTATTTATTTATTTGTAATAATGACAATTACAACAATACTGAATGAACACTTATTTTAACTTAATATAATACATCAATAAAATCAATTTAGCCTCAAATAAATAATGAAACATGTTCAATTTGGTTTAAATAATGCAAAAACAAAGTGTTGGAGAAGTAAAAGTGCAATATGTGCCATGTAATAAAGCTAACATTTAAGTTCCTTGCTCAGAACATATGAAAGCTGGTGGTTCCTTTTAACATGAGTCTTCAATAATCCCAGGTAAGAAGTTTTAGGTTGTAGTTATTATAGGACTATTTCTCTCTATACCATTTGTATTTCATATACCTTTGACTATTGGATGTTCGTTCTTATAGGCACTTTAGTATTGCCAGTGTAACAGTATAGCTTCCGTCCCTCTCCTCGCTCCTACCTGGGCTTGAACCAGGAACACATCGATAACAGCCACCCATGCAGAGCAAGGGGAGCAACCACTCCAAGTCTCAGAGCGAGTGACATTTGAAACACTATTAGCGCGCACCCCGCTAACTAGCTAGCCATTTCACATCGGTTACACCAGCCTAATCTCGGGAGTTGATAAGCTTGAAGTCATAAACAGCGCAATGCTTGAAGCATTGCGAAGAGCTGCTGTCAACCGCACTAAAGTGCTGTTTGAATGAATGCTTACGAGCCTGCTGGTGCCTACCACTGCTCAGTCAGACTGCTCTATCAAATCATAGACTTAGTTATAACATAATAACACACAGAAATATGAGCCTTAGGTCATTAATATGGTCGAATCCGGAAACGATCACCTCGAAAACAAGACGTTTATTCTTTCAGTGAAATACGGAACCGCTCCGTATTTTATCTCAGGTGTGGCATCCATAAGTCTAAATATTCCTGTTACATTGCACAACCTTCAATGTTGTCATAATTACGTACAATTCTGGCAAATTAGGCAGCCCAAACTGTTGCATATACACTGACTCTGCGTGCAATGAACGCAAGACAAGTGACACAATTTCACCTGGTTAATATTGCCTGCTAACCTGGCTTTCTTTTAGCTAAATATGCAGGTTTAAAGATATATACTTCTGTGTATTGATTTTAAGAAAGGCATTGATGTTTATGGTTAGGTACACATTGGAGCAACGACAGTCCTTTTTCGCGAATACGCACCGCATCGATTATATGCAGCGCAGGACACGCTAGATAAACTAGTAATATCAACCATGTGTAGTTAACTAGTGATTATGATTGATTGCTTTTTATAAGATTTAATGCTAGCTAGCAACTTACCTTGGTTTACTGCATTAGCGTAACAGGCAGGCTCCTCGAGGAATGCAATGAGAGGCAGGTGGTTAGAGCGTTGGACTAGTTAACTGTAAGGTTGCAAGATTGAATCCCCGAGCTGAGAAGGTAAAAATCTGTCCCTGAATGAGGCAGTTAACCCACCGTTCCTAGGCTGTCATTGAAAACAAGAAGATTTTCTTAACTGAATTGCCTAGTTAATAAAGATTAAATAAAGGTGTAAAAACAAATATATATATATATATATATTTTTTTTTAAATCGGCCAAATCGGTGTCCAAAAATATTTCTGATTGTTATGAAGTCTTGAAATCGGCCCTAATTAATCGACCATTCCGATTAATCGGTCGACCTCTACTACATACACAGACCTTCCGGTAATTGTCCTGCGGTGGTTTTACATCGTATTGTCGTAGAATTATTCTAATCAAAAGGAGAGACTAAGATTTCTTCAAAACAATCAAACTTTATTATTTAATTACTGCAGTAATGGAGCTTGTCAACGACCCACACGTAGGGGATTCGTTGAGAGCCCAACCAGCAGGACTAAGCCACAGCATTCTATAGCAAAGTCCATCCTCCTGGATATTCATGACAATTCACAGATGAGAGAATTTATACAAAAAGGTACATTTTGCACTCATGCAAAATAATTCAAGATTTACATGGTACCAAATATCTGTCTCTAGTTAATTTACTGCTTGCTTATACAGAAATACTAATGCAGCAGACATAAGGTCCTTAAATAAACTGGAGATTGTGCCTGTCTGTCGGTGCCAGGGAGACCCACAGACACTAATCATGGAATGTTGTCTTATCACCAAGCCATCGTAAATCTACTGTCAATGTTAAATCTTAGAGGCTTCTCCCTCTCCCCCCACACAGACACATGAGAGTTCGAAGAACTGTATTCTGTTGCCTCTAAGAAAAACAGACAGTGTGAGCACTAGTATAGGCTTACATTCTAATATAAAAGTAATGTGATTAACATAATGTAGTAATTTTACGATAGTATTTCGAGTTTTGAATAGGCGCCAACCACTGCTTGCATCTTTCCAAATGATGGAAACCGCTTTCAATTTTGGATTCTTGAAATTACCACAGCCGAACACAGAACAACTACCAAGCATTGTTATTTTAAGAATACATTTCTTTACGGATAACAAAAACTAATGTAGCCAACTGGACAGTCAAGCTCGCTCAGAAGTTGACTTGAGACGCTACTGACAAGTATATCACATAACCACGCCAATCTAGCGAAGACGTTCTCCAAAAGTCAAACTTTGAAGTTGCTCCAAAATGTAAGTGTTTGTTGTTCCTGCTGCTATATATCGTTTAATTTCTTCAAATGTCAAATTTTAAGTTAACATGTTTGGGATAGGGTTAAAAGATTACATTTTGGAACCCATTCCAAATGGTTTGGTATAGGATAGGGTTCACCCCCCCCAAAAAAAGTGTCCATGACTGGCTTCGAACACGCAACCTTCTGATCTAGAGTGCAATGAAAAACCAGTGTCCATGACTCCAACCTCATGAAAGTGACAAACTGGCATGTTTTCATTTTCCTCAAAATGTGTGGTGATTGGGGATTTCTATTTCTAGAAGCAGTTTATGCCCATCTAGGGCAAGTGAACTGAGCAGTCGCACAAGTTGAACCTGCTCTGAGGTTTCCACATTGGGAAGGTGATAAAAAAAAATGTATGGCAGTCGGGCAAGTTGAACATGCTCAACATAACCGAGTTACAGATCTGTCACTGATTGAAAGCAAGTCTAAGAAGCCATAGATCTGTCTTATGTACACTATTTTTATGCTTCCCGTTTTTAAGTTTAGTTGTGTCTTTTACTTTCAGTTTTGTACACTAGCTTCAAACAGCTGTAAATAGAATAGTTTTGGTTATGGAAAATATATTTCGCAGCGGTTTAGATGGTACAATGATTCTCTACACTATACATGCTTGTTGACACAAACTGAAATTAGGTGAACTATTAGAATTTTAGTAACCAGGAAATGGCGGAGCGATTTCTCCATTGTGAAGCTTTAACGTCAATCCCTGCCACTCTAGCATGGTGGTGGAAAATTGTGTTTTATTAAAACGGTACACATATGTCCCTGTTTTTTTTTATAGACCGAGTTAAGGAGGAAACTGATGCCTTTGCAGCCTGAATTAAGGATGTTTATGTGCGAGCCGGTCACTGGGCGACAGACATTGTATAACCAGCTGGACGCAGAAGACAAACGTAGTAATAGTGTCCGCGGTCGGTTGGGCTACATCAACATACTGTAGGCTAATTCAGTGTTTCCCAACCCTGGTCCTCGAGTACCCAACAAACTGTTTATTTTAACCCGTGATACCTGATTCAACTAATCATCAAGCCCTCAATGAGTTGAACGTTGGGTTTTTGTCAAGGGCTACAACAAAACGGTGTACTGTTTGAGGTACTCGAGGACCAGGGTTGGGAAACACTAGGCTAATTGACCTAGCTAGCTACCACTATTCCAACACTTCCCACCCAAAATCGATAGAAGAGTTTCATTTTCCAGTTCATGTCAAATGGCATTTGTTGTTGATTGGCTATCAAACGGCTATCCAATTATTGTGAGACTAAGTTAACGTTGGCTGATACGACCATATACTTGATAAATAGCTGACAGATCGGAGACAGACGGTCTCTTCCATTATGGATAACGTTAGCTATTATTTGCTCTCCAACGCTGAATCGTGTAATGGTAGGCTAGCTAATAGCAAGCGAGCTAGCCAACCAGCAAATGCAGTAGATAGGTAGCCAGCCATCTAGCCAACAACCCATCTATAGTGTGGGATTGGAAAGCTATCTACAGTAACGTTAAATGTTTAGCAATGAAGTGTGATTATTCATAACGCAATTTTGAATACCTAGCTAAAATATCAGGTCATTGTTGTGGTTAGTTACTATTAGCTATTATTTTCGTATTCAATGTTATGTTTCTGTTTTGCAAGCAGGGTGAGTGTTGCTAGCAAATTAGCTAGCTTTACAAAAAAAATATCTAGCGAATTAGTGATGTTCTTCCCTAAACAACCCATTTCTGGTTTGTGTAGTTTAAGCAACCATCTTTCATTAGCAGTGTGTGGTAAAACACTTATGTTTTCACTCTACTTCCCATAAGGTGCAGCGGGAATCAAACAGTTACTTGTTAACCCCTGCTATCAGAAAGATGGAAAGTGTAGTCCTTAGGTGTCAATCGTGTCGTTTTAAAGGCTACAAATCAGTTGGAAATTGAACTACAACCACCAGCTGTAATTTCGTGAATTTGACAACTCACTTCCGGTTAGAAACCGAGCTCTTTCTCGCTAGCTAGCATAGGCATATAGCCTCTCGTTACCATATTTAGAGATTCATTCAATTTAAATATTATTTCGGTATTGGTCCCCTAGATTCCACTTAAACTCGAGAACATATGTTCACAGTCCTACTGATAGACAAAATACTGCAAGACAGGTTTTTCTTACCTGATTCTGCCGCTGTGTCACTGCCTAACTACCTCTCGTGCTGGGCCGGCTAATGACGTATGAACACGTCAGTACTTCCGCGAGGACTCGCTCGAAAGTACGGCAGGCAAGATTAGAAGAGCTTCGAAAACGCTGGACCAATGTGATAGATTCTATAGAAATAGAATCTATGGATCAATGGATTATATTTCTATGGTGGTTACACTGGGGTTTTAGGTGCATTTTGCCAGGCCTCCGGCAAATTAAACATTGAAAAGACAATTGAAAAGACAATGGCAAAATATTAACTACAATTATATATGACACAATAATAATTTCACTTTTTTTCCAGTTACACATTTACTTTCAACTCACGTACTATTTTATGTCTGTAGCCTAAGATAATGCTCCAAATTAAATAGCCTACTTATTAAGTCTCTCTAGAAATAAGTGCCTTCAGAAAGTATTCACACCCCTTGACTTTTTCCACATTTTGTTGTGTTACATCTTGAATTTAATATTGATTAATTCGAGATATTGTGTCACCTGCTTACACACATACCCCATAATGTCAAAGTGGAATTATGATTAATGTTAATGTTTAAACATTAATAAAAATTAAAAACGGAAATGTATTGAGTCAAACCTTTTGTTACAGCAAGCCTAAATACATTCAGGAGAAAAACTTTACTTAACAAGACACATAAATTCCATGGACTCTCTGTGTGTGCAATAATAGTGTTTAACATGATTTTTGAATGACAACCTCATCTATGTACTCCACACATACAATTATATGTAAGATCCTTCAGTCGAGCAGTGAATTTCAAAAACAGATTCAACCACAAAGACCAGAGAAGTTTTCCAATGCCTCATAAAGAAGGGCACCTATTGGTAGATGTGTAAAAAAAAACAGACCTTGAGTATCCCTTTGAGCATGGTGAAGTTATTAATTACACTTTGGATGGTGTATCAATACACCCAGTCACTACAAAGATACAGGCATCCTTCCTAACTCAGTTGCCTGAGAGGAAAGCGCCGAATACATCAGGTGTAGACCTTACAGTGAAATGCTTACTTACGAGCCCCTAACCAAAAATGTAGTTTAAAAAAGAAACAAGTAATTAAACAGTAGCAGTAAAATATAACAATAGCGAGACTATACAGGGGGGTACCGGTTAGTTGAGGTAATATGTACATGTAGGTAGTGTTATTAAAGTGACTATTCATGGATGATAACAACAGAGAACAGCAGCGGTGTTGAAGGGGGGGCGCAGTGCAAAGAGTCTGGGTAGCCGTTTGATTAGATGTTTGGGAGTCTTATGGCTTGAAGGTAGCAGCTGTTTTGAAGCCTCTTGGATCAAGACTTGACGCTCCGGCACCGCTTGCCGTGCAGTAGCAGAGAGAACGGTCTAGGACTAGGGTAGCTAGAGACGTTTAGGGCCTTCCTCTGCCTAATGTAGAGGTCCTGGATGGCAGGAAGCTTGGCTCCAGTCATGTACAGGGCCATACGCACTACACTCTGTAGTGCCTTGCGGTCAGAGGCCAAGCAGTTTCCATACCAGTGATGCAACCAGTCAGGATGCTCTTAATGGTGCAGCTGTAGAACCTTTTGAGGATCTGAGGACCCATGTTAAATCTTTTCAGTCTCCTGAGGGGGAATAGGTTTTGTCGAGCCATGACCAGCATTTCAAAGCACTTAATGGCTACAGACGTGAGTGCTATGGGTCGGTAGTCATTTAGGCAGGTTACCTTAGTGTTCTTGGGAACAGGGTCTATGGTGGTCTGCTGAAAACTTGTTGGTATTACAGACTCAGACAGGGAGAGGTTGAAAATGTCAGTGAAGACACTTGCCAGTTGGTCCTCGCATGCTCGCTGTACACGTCCTGGTAATCCATCTGGCCTTGCGGCCTTGTGAATGTTGACCTGTTTAAAGGTCTTACTCACATAGGCTGCGGAGAGCGTGATCACACAGTCTTCCGGAACAGCTGGCGCTCTCATGCATGTTTCAGTGTTATTTGCCTCAAAGCAAGCATAGAATAGTTTAGCTCGTTTGGTAGACTCGTGTCACTGGGTAGCTCTCGGCTGTGCTTCCCTTTGTAGTCTGTAATGGTTTGCAAGCCCTGCCACATCCAACGAGCGTCAGAGCCGGTGTAGTATGATTCGATCTTAGTCCTCTATTGATGCTTTGCCTGTTTGATGATTCGTCATAGCGGGATTTCTTATAACCTTCCGGGTTAGTGTTCCACTCCTTGAAAGCGGCAGCTCTAGCCTTTAGCTCAGTGCGGATGTTGCCTGTAACCATGGCTTCTGGTTGGGGTATGTATGAACAGTCACTGTGGGGACGACGTCATCAATGCACTTATTGATGAAGCCAATGACTGATGTGGTGTACTCTTCAAAGCCATCGGAGGAATCCCGGAACATATTCCAGTCTGTGCTAGCAAAACAGTCCTGTAGGTTAGCATCTGTTTCATCTGACCACTTTTTTATTGATCGAGTCACTGGTGCTTCCTGCTTTAATTTTAGCTTGTAAGCAGGAATCAGGAGGATATAATTATGGTCAGATTTGCCAAATGGAGGTTGAGGGAGAGCTTTGTATGCGTCTATGTGTGTGGAGTAAAGGTGGTCCAGAGTTTTTTCCCCCTCTGGTTGCACATTCTGTCCTGCCAATACAGCGTATAACCAGCCAGCTGTATGTTGATTATGTCGTCGTTCAGCCACGACTCCGTGAAGCGTAAGATATTGCAGTTATGAATGTCCCGTTAGTAGTTTAATCATCCGCGTAGGTCTTCTATTTTATTTTCCAAAGATTGCACATTTGCTAGCAGAATGGAAGGAACTGGAGGTTTATTCGATCTATTTGCTATTTTGGTCACATTCCTATTGTGTGATTCTAAATTGATTTCAGAATCTAAAATAACACCTCGTATTTTAATCTTTATTGAATTAAAATCTGTGGCCAGATTCTCTCTCTGTGCTTTGGCTGCAACAATAAGTACCTCGGTCTTGTCTTGATTTAACTGGAGGAAGTTGTGAGCCATCAAAGTATTTAAATCATTAATACAGTCTAATAATTTATCCGTGAAGCTAAAATCCTCTGGTGACACAGAAATGTAAAGTGGTGTATCGTCTTCGTAGCAGTGAAAATAAATACTGTGCTTTCTGATAACGCTGCCAAGGGGTAACATATATAAACTGAACATCACTGGACCCAAATCTACACGGGAGTTGCGTACCAAGGTGACAGTGAATATTCCTGTGGCGGAGTTACAGTTTTGACATAAATCTACTTGAAAATCTATGGCAAGACTTGAAAATGGTTGTCTAGCAATGGTCAACAACCAAAATAATTGGCCAAATGTTGCACAATCCATGTCTGGAAAGCTCTTAGAGACTTACCCAGAAAGACTCACAGCTGTAATCGCTGCCAAAGGTGCTTCTACAAAGTATTGACTCAGGGGTGTGAATACTTATGTGAAAGAGATATTTCTGAATTTAATTTTCAATACATTTCCAAAAATGTCACTGTTATTATGGCGTTTTATATGTAGATGACTCAGAAAAAAAATCATTTTTTTAATCAGGCTGTAACACAACAAAATGTGGAATAAGTCAAGGGGTATGAATACTTTCTGAAGGCCATGTATATACTTTTGACAAGTTTGAAGATGATCTTCTTTACAGTAGGTCGAGGGCCATGTCCCAATGTAGGCTATTCATTGAAGGACTGATATTAGCATTTTTTGTGAATCATGTTCAAATAAGCTATAAGCAGAGGTGTGGACTCGAGTCACATGACTTGGACTCGAGTCACAAAAATGATGACTTGCAACTCGACTTTGACACCAATGACTCGTGATTTAACTTGGACTTGAGCCTTTTGACTCGAACTGACTTGATACCGTCCCCAAGCGCAAATATAAAAGATTAGGCTGTTAAAAAAGTGTAAATTTAATTTAACGGATTACAGTTTGAATTGGACAGCAGCCAATCAAATTGTGCCAGCTGAGAAAAAATTGCGCGTGGCAGTGCAGAGGAACTTTGGCGAGTGAATTCAGATGGAGCCCTTGCTTGGAAAGATGATACCCCAAATGATTATTTTCGGATATAAAAGACTACGCTGTATCATCAAAAAACGGATTGCAACTTGCAAAACATGTGGGAAGAAAATGACAGACAGAGGCGCAACAACTTCCAACTTTGTTCGACATTTGATCTGCACAAAGAATGGTAAGTCGTGGCTAATATAGTCGACGTTAAAATCAATGGCCCACCACACAGTCAGTCAGTGCGGGAATCTGATCATTGCACCCAAGATTGAGCTACAACTGGCTTGGCAGTTGGTAGACTATATCCTGCCTGATGTTACTGCTGTTCTTAAAGCCATTGACATATGTTAGCCTACTGTAACCACACGTGTTAAGGTTGGGCGATTGTGTACAAGCCTACATTCCCCGATTTCGATCCTCGACAGCTATGTAATATACTAACTATTACTCTTGTTAAAAATATGAAATGGTATTAAATTTGGTGAAGAGCAAGTTTAGGACTTGAGACTTGACTCGGACTTGCCTGTCTTGACTTGGGACTTTTTGGATTTGAGTGCTAAGACTTGAGACTTACTTGTGACTTGTAAAACAATGACTTGGTCCCACCTCTGGCTATAAGTGACTTTGTGGTGCTTCACAATCAATTTGAGATACTTTCGATGATGCACGAAAAATGCTAATATCGGTCCCATGAGTTGAATGAGATTTGTGCCAGAAATGCTAAAACGTTAGCATGTGGAAACAGTGCCAGGGAAACTAAACCAAAGCATGGATTGCTGTCATACCTTCTCCATAGACTGCTTACAATGTTAGGAAACCAATGTGTAATTTTGTAAACTATCCCTTTAAGCATTTTTGGGGAAGGATTCTTAATGTTGTTCTCCCATCCTCGTGTGAATTTAGGTAAATTTAACATGAACATGTGTGTACACATTTGACCTGAAAAATCTATTATTTACACCGCTACTGCTACATTGTGGCCATTTCAGGACGCCATAATATCCACATCAATGGTCATCTTCACTGTACCCATCAGAAGGCAACTCACTGGGCACAGACATCAGTTCAATTTAGAGTTTTGATTTATATTTGGTTGAGTTGTCAACTAACATGAATTCAACGTGAAATCAACAAAAAAATTCACCGTGTCACTGGATTTAAGTTAAAAGTTGGGTAAAAAAACAAAATGCCCTTATGCTGATTACTTTTTGCACATCCAATCAGTTTTCCATGTTGATTCAATGTCATCACATTGATTTTTTTGGGTTGAAATGATGTGGAATCAATTTAGATTGAACCAGTTTTGCGCACTGGTAATTGACTCTGGTGTCTAGGCTATCCTTGTGGTGACTCTCAGTAGATGGTCAATGTACACACAGTTTACTTCAACATGACAGTACTGGTTCTTTTGATAAACACACTAGGCTACTATATAAACAACAGAGATATGATATGTCAGCAGTGCTTAACTTTGGCATGAGCTCACCAGAACTGAGTACCGGCACCTCAAATGTTCTACTGCTTGAGTTTCTGTACCTCATAGAACATTAGCTCAAAGTTAGCACCTAAATATTAAAACGGTACCGGCACTCAAAAGGAGTATCGGCCCCTATTTCAGTCTAGCGATGTATGTCGCACATATGACATACAGTGCCTTCAGAAAGTATTCACACCCCTTGACATTCTCCACATTTTGTTGTGTTACAAAAATATATATTTTTTGTCAACGATCTACACAAAATACCCTGTAATGTCAAAGTGGAATAAAAATACTGAAAAATAAAACACTATCTTTATTTTTGTATTTTTTTTTACCCCAATTTCGTGGTATCCAATTGTTAGTAGCTGCTATCTTGTCTCATCGCTACAACTCCCGTACAGGCTCGGGAGAGACGAAGGTCAAAAGCCATGCGTCCTCCGAAACACAACCCAACCAAGCCACAGCGCACATCCAACCCGGGAAGCCAGCCGCACCAATGTGTCGGAGGAAGCACCGTACACCTGGCGACCTGGTCAGTTTGCAGTGCGCCCGGCCCGCCACAGGAGTTGCTAGTGCGCGATGAGACAAGGATATCCCTACCGGCCTAACCCGGACGACGCTAGGCCAATTGTGCGTCGCCCCATGGACCTCCCGGTCACGGCCGGCTGCGACAGAGCCTGGGCACACTAATATATCTTGAATATGTATGTATTTAACCCCCCGAATCAATACATGTTAGAATCACTGTTGGCAGCGATTACAGCTGTGAGTATTTTTGGTAAATTGTAAGATCTTTTTACACCGGGATTGTGCAACATTTGTGCAACATTCGTCTTGGTAAGCAACTCTGGTGTATATTTGGCCTTGTGTTTTAGGTTATTGTCTTGCTAAAAGGTCAATTTGGCTCACATTGTCTGTTGGAAAGCAGACTGTATCAGGTTTCCCTCTAGGATTTTCTCAGATGCTTTAGCTCTATTCTGTTTCTTTTTATTGCAAACAGGATGCATGTTTTGAAATATGTTGTATTGTGTACAGGCTTCTTTATTTTCACTCTGTCATTTAGGTTAGTATTGTGAAGTAACTACAATGTTGTTGATCCATCCTCCAATCACAGCCATTCAACTCTGTAACTGTTTTAAAGTCACCATTGGCCTCATGGTGAAATCCCTGAGCGGTTTCCTTCCTCTCCGGGCAACTGAGTTATGGAGGATGCTAGTTAGGAAGGATGTCTGTATCTTTGTAGTGAGTAGGTGTATTGATACACGATCCAAAGTGTAATTAATAACTTCACCATGCACAAAGGGATATTCAATGTCTGCTTTTTTTTTTTTTACCCATCTACCAATTGGTGCCCTTCTTTGCGAGGCATTGGAAAACCTCCCTGGTCTTTGTGGTTGAATCTGTGTTTGAAATTCACTGCTCGACTGAGGGAACTTACAATTATCTGTATGTGGGGTACAGAGATGAGGTAGTCATTCAAAAATAATTTGAAACACTATTATTGCACACAGTGAGTCCATGTAACATATTATGTGACTTGTTAAGCACATTTTTACTCCTGAACGTATTTATAACAAATGGTTGAATACTTATTGACTCAAGACACTTTAGCTTTTCATTTGATTCATTTGTAAAAAAAATAAATAATAATAATCAAACAGAATTCCACTTTGAACTTATGGGTTATTTTGTCTAGATCAGTGACACATTTCAATTTAATCCATTTTAAATTCAGGCTGTAACACAACAAAATGTGGAAAAAGTCAAGGGGTGTGACTACATTCCGAAGGCACTGTATATCCAATGATCTTTAGAATTGAGAATCCACATGTAGATAGACCTTATTAGGCAAACCCATGTTTTTCTACATTTAGGAAAGAAAGTTGCTCCACACCTATAAGTTTCTGTAAAGCACACGTTTTAATATTCATGATTTACAAGAAAAAACACTGTACACGTACAACCTCAAATAAGAAATTGAAATCGATATAAACAGCGATATTGGTACATTGTTACACATTGTTATAAAAAAAAAGAAACACTTGAGACAGTACCTCTCCAGAAATATCAAAACAAAGTGACAATCTACCATTTACAAGTTATGACGTTGGCCTAATACTGATTATAAACACACTGAACATGAAATGATTTCTATCCTCTATTCTTTTCAAAGCAGTAAAGTGCTTTATTCTGCTTAACTGTTGGGTGTTAATGGAAGGTATGCATCCCTTACTGTGGACTCAAGGACTGTTTTTGCACAGAGTATTGGAACTGGCATTATTCACAAACCCTTTTTTTATTATAGCAAAATGATCACAGTACTTTTCCCCATGTACTATACACATGAGAGGAGTGGCTGCGGTCAAAATAAGACACCACACAACATTTTGAAACTGGAGTCATTCTCCTTTTTGTGCCACCCTATTTTACGCTAACCCATCAAGTACAGGTGCATCATGGTTAAGTGTGGTGTCAACGTGAACTACTAAACATGTCTGTTTGAATCAATATCGAAGCAAGTGCCATGCAGTGGAGAATTCAAGAACACATACAGTGGTGGCATGGCTTAGTATGTAAAAACTGCCTAGATCAAATCTTGTGATTATGTAACTTCAAGGGAGATATATATATATATATATATATACACACAATACAAATAACTTGCTTTGCAGTTTGAAATACAATTCCACACAAGATATTGCTGTAAAAGAAATATAGTGAAACACATCAACTGAATTAATTGTTCATGTGGTGGTGTATAGCAGGGTTGGAATCATGGGTCTAAATTCAGGAATTACATATAAATTAATTGATTTTATAGCATATTGGGAGTGTGTTACTACTAATAAAGAATTCTATAAAAACAACCCATTTCATTTTAATGCACATTTTGTAAAGTGATTAAAGCCACAGTCTGCGATTTGGGAAGCTGATTGTCAGTTATCTGATTGTCCTTATACACTCACTGCCTTGATTATTCTCAAATGAACTCAATCAATCTGACTTAAAGGCCTACCTTATGAACTAGGCATAAAAAGGGGGTCCTCTGTGATTATCTGCCAGTAGCATTGCCCACTAGATACAGTACCTGAGCGTGACTTTTCTACAACTGCATGGCTCTATCTAATACTGATGGTTAGCTTTCCCTCTTTGTTTCAGGCAACCGAGACGTCACTTGCATCTATTTAGCCTGGCCAATTGACTGTACAGGGTGGCTTCGTCAATCCATACAATCGTATCAACAACCAGGGTAGTTATCCAACGTGACACAGGAGAAAATCATTCCAATACATCGGCTACTATAGACACAAGACTCAGGGGGTACATGTACTCCACCGAACTAAACAAAGGGTTTGGGGTTGAAATGTAAGACAACGGCGTGCTTCTGTTCTGGAACTATGATGCTTTAGCACAGGAGTGATGGGGAATTAACACGGTACGAAGATCATGACCACGCTGATACACTCTTGTATGTACTTTGATTTAAATGGAAACTCTATACATCTGTCTGTCTGAACAGTTATACCTTAAGGAATCTAAATACACATGTTAACCTTTTTTCATTTGACCACAAATCTAATACATTTTACAGAACATCATGTACATATTTACACCAAAAGAAAATTTTATTGATCTAATTGAGTACAGGTATGTGATGGCTTGTTCAATGGAATCTAGCCATACGATGACATCGTGAGCATTTCGGTGTCAGGCTCAAATGTACTGACTTAATTATGACTAAGTCAACGGACTTATTAGTAAGCTGTACTGACTTAGCTGTACTGACTTACAAAAAAACAATAGAGAAATTGTGCTACATACTGGTTGTCCTAAGCCAACCAATCTGTAAAGCAATATAACAAATCAAACGACACTAAACCAGGCCCCTGATGGACATCAGAACAGAAGTCATCTCACTCGCTCTTCCTCGCATCCTCTCTATCCCTCTCTCTGTGAACATAGAGTCCCGTTCTCTCCATCTTGCTCTCCCCCCTCCCCCTGAATCGCTCTCTCCCTCTTTCTCTCAGTGGACGTCACTTTCCATGAACTCCTCCTTGATGGAGTTCTTGTTGCTGCGTGACACTTTGCAGTCGGGCATGTCAAAGCCAAAGTCGGCCCACTCATCAGCGGCGGCAGCGACTGCCTGCGGCCCACCTCCCGGGCGGTTGGATGGGATGGTAATGGTGTGGCGCACACGGAAGTGTACGGCCTCCATGACACGCTGGCGCTGCAGCTCGCCGCCGGGGACGATGGCCATGGCGGCGGCTGCCATGTTGCTGCTGGAGCGGAGGAGCTGCTGGCCATAGTGGTCTTGATGGTGGGAGGAAGGAGGAGGTCCCACCCCGCCGCCCTGCTTCATGTCCTGCAGGCCCCGCCAGATGGCCAGGCGGAACTGCTCTGGGATCTTTAGAGCACTCAGGTCCTAGAGAGAGAGACCGAGAGAGTGAAGGAAAGGAGTGACAGAATGGGAGATAGAAAGGAAAGAGAAGAGAGAGGGAAAGGAGGAGAGTGAATAGTAGAAAGAGAAAGAAAATGAGAGATACTTAATAGACCTCAGGCCACAGTGATCCAACCAAACCTGACCCCCCCCTAGGACTGGAATGATTTACACTGCGTAAATTGCAGAGAGAGTGAATGGGTATTTTACCTCCATGGACAGAGTCTGGAGTTGGTAGAGACTCTGCAGGCCCTGCAATGTGAAGTAGTCGATGCAGTTCTGGCAGCCCAGACTGGTTAGAAAGCTGTGTGGAGAGAGAAGCAGTACCACTTAGATTTAAGACCAGAGTTAGTGTCCACTCCACCGCAGCCAAATTTATGTAGGGAGACAATGTCTACTTCGGTCTACTTCATGTGATTAAAATCCACTACCAGAGTTAACTGTAACTTTATTAAATGGTTAACTATGCCAGAAATGTGCTTGTCTGTACAGATGTAGGATCTTAATTTGATCACCCTGTTGCAGGAGAACCTTCTTGCAATGCAGGACATTTTTAACGTGTAGTGTATTTGAGGTTTAAAAAGGCTTCTGAAGTTGGTAATTTTCATTTAGAAAGTACAGACTTGATTTTCCCTTCTGAACAATATATCAACCCCTACAGAAATGTCCATTAATTATAATCCACATAATTCACATTTTTGGTTGCAGCAGGATTATTTTCCTGCTGTAGCAAAACTGTCTTAAATTTAAGATCCTACATCTGTACCTATCGTAAAACTAAAATGATGGTTTCATGTCCAATAAGGAACAAAGAATATTACGATCAATTACAAATGGAACAATTTCTCAATGACTATGGTTATTAATTTCCGTCAAATCAAATTCATGCAGTTGTATTAAAGATTCATAAAAGCCAATTTGGTTGAATTAAAACCTTTATTATAAATACATGGATATAAAATTCTCGTCTACAAACACTTTAAACAAAACAAAATGTACAAAACAGTATACGATAATAACCATGTTCATTCTAATGCTGCTTTTTGTCTGGGTACAAACGGTGCAAAATGGAAGCCCTAACATTATGACAAAACAACGTCTTAGTTTGAATGCAATGCTAGGCACTAATAGATTAGGAAACTGTTTCTCATGTTCCAATACCGATTTCCCTTGTATTCTGCATATGATTAGAGGGAATGAATGGAAATAAGATGCTAAGATGGACAAGTTGTTCATTTAGATTTGAAAAACATAATATTGGAATTCTCTGATGGGTAAACATACTGTATTGCTAATACAACTCCCCAAACCGTAGGAAAGTGAAACAGCAACCTATTCCTCCAAATCCGACCAGCAGAGCATTCGCTTAACGTTGCAACAAAACCCCAGAAACGTCTTACTATCAGACCAAAGTAAAGGAATAACGATTCATTAAAGCTTGGTGGAATTTTTGTCCAGTTTCTTTTAATTTCTCTACAGTCTTATACAGTTCAATGTAAATGCCTGAAGTAGGTACACAAAATGGCTGTGTTCTCTGTGAGAGAAACAATATGACCCCAATTATTCTAAGCTGCTCTGGGACATATTATAGGTAGAGAAACCAAGGAAGATGAGAGAAACTACCCTCCATGTTGGCAAACATGTCATGACAGCACCATTCCCATTTCAATCCTTACCAGAATATAAGGAACTTTTGGTGCCAAGATGGCGACTGCAGAGATCTCAAACAGAAAAGGCCCTATAATCTATTTATCATAGATGGCTCTGACTGTTGGTTTGTGTCAGTGGGAGAGGAAGACAGTGTCATTGGAGGGGGAGGTACCTGACTAGGCTGGGGTCAGGGTTATACGGAGGGGGAGGGGTGCAGTGCGACGTGGACAACATGGACTGGCCGCCCCCATGTCCCCCGTTCATGTCACTGTTGGTCTGCATGTGGTGACTGTTGAGCATGTTGGGACCTGTGGGAGAGGGGACAGGAACAAATCAATAGGAGCAATCAATAGGACAATGCTCTCAGAATGATGTCATTCAGAGGTTTTTCAGAGGTTTGCCAGAGTAGCTTCTAATAACTAGCCTCGTTCCACCATCCTGATCTCGCAAGATAACATTCTGAAAGGAAATAAGATATCCTGACTGCTGCGCTATCTAATGGCACCCATTAGCTGTGATAATACACACACACACACACACACACACACACACACACACCCATTCCCCCCAATTCCCCTGACAAACACTCACCCACGTGCCCCATGTTGGGGAGGGGGTTTTGCTGAGACTGGTGGCTCCCATGGCCCCCGTGCAGCTTGTTCATGTTGGACAGGGGAGATCCATAGGAGGACGGTGATGCTACGTGGGTCCTGGGAATTGGAGAGGGGGAGATGACGGACGTGTGTAAGAGGGTAATATTTGTATGTGTGTTAGACAACACAGGTATGCATGGACGGAATGAGTGTATTTGGGTTTGTGTGTGTGCGCGCACCTGTGTCTGTGTGCTTGTCTGTGTGTGAGAGAGAATGTGTTTGTGTGTGTGTGTGTGTTTGTGCATTTGCATGTATGCATATTTGAGCTGGTGTGTGGCCGACTTACTGTCTCTGAAGCAGCTGTTGCTGTTGTTGTCTGTAGGAGTCCACCAGCTGCTGTGGTACGAACTCCACCAGCTCTAGACTGTCCTTGATCTTCATCAGCAGGTCAAAGTTCTCTCTGCCACGAACCTGCACACACATATAATATATATATATATATATATATATATATATCTATATATATATATATCTATATATATATCTATATCTATCTATCTATCTATCTATCTATCTATCTATCTATCTATCTATCTATCTATCTATCTAGTAGTTGAACACCTACTCATTCAAGGGTTTTTCTTTTTACTATTTTCTACATTGTAGAATAATAGTGAAGACATCAAAACTATGAAATAACACATATGGAATAATGTAGTAACCAAAAAAAGTGTTAAACAAATCAACATATATTTGAGATTCTTCAAATAGCCACCTGTTGCCTTGATGCCAGCTTTGCACACTCTTGACATTCTCTCAACCAGCTCCATAAGGTAGTCACCTGGAATGCATTTCAATTAACAAGTGTGCCTTCTTAAAAGTTCATTTGTGGAATTTCTTTCCTTTTAATGTGTTTGAGCCAATCAGTTGTGCTGTGACGAGGTAGGGTAGGGGGGTATACAGAAGATGGTCTTTTACCAAATAGGGCTAAGTCCATACTATGGCAAGAACAGCTCAAATAAACAAAGATAAACGACAGTCCATCATTACTTTCAGACACGAAGGTCAGTCAATACGGAACATTTCAAGAACTTTGAAAGTTTCTTCAAGTGAAGTCGCAAAAACTACCAAGCGCTATGATGAAACTGGCTCTCATGAGGACCGCCACAGGAAAGGAAGACCCAGAGTTACCTCTGCTGCAGAGGATAAGTTCATTAGTTAACTGCACCTTGGATTGCAGCCCAAATAAATTCTTCAGAGCTCACGTAACAGACACATCTCAACATCAACTGTTCAGAGGAGACTGCGTGAATCAGGACTTAATGGTCGAATTGTTGCAAAGAAACCACAACTAAAGGTCACCAATAAGAAGAAGAAGACTATTTGCTTGGGCCAAGAAACATGAGCAATGGACATTAGACCGGTGGAAATCTGTCCTTTGGTCTGATTAGTCCAAATTTGAGATTTTTGGTTCCAACCACCGTGTCTTTGTGAGATGCAGAGTAGGTAAACGGATGATCTACACATGTGATTCCCAACATGAAGCACGGAGGAGGAGTTGTGATGTTGTGGGGGTGCTTTGCTGGTGGCTGTCTGATTTATTTAGAACTCAAGGCACACTTAACCAGCATGGCTACCACAGCCTTCTGCAGCGATACGCCATCCCATCTGGTTTGCGCTTAGTCCCACTATCATTAGTTTTTCTACAGGACAATGACCCAACACTCCTCCAGGCTGTGTAAGGGCTTTTTGACCAAGAAGGAGAGTGATGGAGTGCTGCATCAGATGACCTGGCTTCCACAATCACCCGACCTCAACCCAATTGAGATGGTTTGTGATGAGTTGGACTGCAGAGTGAAGGAAAAGCAGTCAACAAGTGCTCAGCATATGTGGGAACTCCTTCAAGACTGTTGGAATAGCATTCCTTGTGAAGCTGGTTGAGAGAATGTCAATAGTGTGCAAAGCTGTCATCAAGGCAAAGGGTGGCGACTTTGAAGAATCTAAATCAAAAATGTATTTGGATTTGTTTAACATTCTTTTAGTTACTACATGATTCCATATGTGTTATTTCACAGTTTGTCTTCACTATTATTGTACGATGTAGAAAATAGTAATTAGATGTATATCTATCGAGGGGGTGTGGTAAATGCACAATATACCACAGCTAAGGTCTGTTCTTTAAGCACGACGCAACGTGGAGTGCCTGGATACATCCCTTAGCTGTGGTATATTGGCCATATACCACAAACCCCTGAGGTGCCTTATTGCTATTATAAACTGGTTTTCAACGTAGTTACAGCAGTATACGGTCTGATATACCACGGCTGTCAGCCAATCAGCATTCAGGGCTCGAACCACCCAGTTTATAAATAAATAAATATATCTTACAGGCATATAGTAAATCTCCTCTTCACCATGCCGCCGTCTCTTCATGCCTGGACTAGGAATGTTTGGAGGGGTCTGTTTGAAAGCTAAATGTTGGGAGTACAAACAATGATTTAAATCATGAAAATTAGTAATAGGATTTTTACAAAGACATTCCTAATATCAATATGCACAAACTATTGCATAGTTTTTATTGCACTGGTGTATATGTTTGCATTGTGATCTGTGTCACTGTATGTATGTGTGGGCCCTGGTCAAAAGTGATGCGCGATATAGGGAATAATGTGCCATTTCAGACTCACCCCAAGCAAAATGACCAAACATTTTGTAATGGTGTAGAGAGCGAGAGAGAAGGGCGACTCACTGCGCTTGTTGGCGTTGTTGTCGTTCTTGGACATGTTGTCGCTCATGGTCTGCTGCTCCCTGAAGTGGTCTTCATCTGCCTTGCGATCTCGCCCCGGACAGGCGCATATCCGCCCTTCAAACGACCTTCGTCCCAGCACCTGACCACTAATTGCAACAAAGAAAGGCATAATATATCATACGTTAATTTACAAGGCGTTGAAAGGCCTCATATGCTTACAACAGGTAATAAATAATATATTATAATTGTATGCCCTTTTTAAAGTGTTATCAAAATATTTTGTGCTTTAAAAATAGTCACACACTCATTCATATATATATATATATATATATAACTCCCAGTAATTTATTCGGCATCACTGTGCCTTCTTCAGGGTGACCCAATAAATGACTGGGAGTTTATATATAGCGTGTGCGACTCTTTATTTTTATGGCTTATAGTTTATTCACTGTTAGTCGGCACCTCTACATAAAATAATTTTCTCCGGGTGTGCGACCAGCTCATGTTTTTTATTACACTTTTTATATGAGCCATGTGTTTAGTAATGCACTTGAAATTTATTCTTGATTTTTATGGATTTATATAGGCTCATCAGGAGCAATTGACTATGAATGCTTACAGCATGTTTATTGTGAGACAGGGGTGCAAAAAGGCAGTTCAATCAGCTGTGAATTGTTGACACACATGCACACAGGCATGAGCGCACACACACACACACACACACACACACACACACACACACACACACACAATGTCATGGACTTACTCGCGTGTCTCTAGGGTGATGATGATGAGGATGGGTCTCCTGTTCATCCCTCCCACACAGCTGCTGTTGCACATGAAGTTGTAGAGGATGGTGGTGAACTCTGTCCCCACCTATCAGAGAGAGAGACCTTTACTGGCCAGTCAATCGTTAGCCAGCTTGCCAATCACCAGACAGTGATAGCCAAAGCACCACATCATAACCCCCTATGATGACACACTGAAGATACCCATTTAAAATAAAGCAAAGTTAATAGACTGAAAAAGACAACCTTTATCAGGCCAGGGCTTCGCTTGTGTGAAACAGGCCCTAACGCATCAGACTGAATGGTAACGGACAAAATATAAGCTGTATATTTTATTACCTCTAGATGGCAGTGTTGCCATATAATGTTACATAGCAAAAGTCAGGCATGGGACCTATTTTGAACATATCAATCAAAATCATGGGCAACTAAAATATAAAGTTGTAAATAGGTATACTACATCTAAATAACTAATTAGTACAAAGACTGTTGTTTTCTAGGTGATTTTAAATGTTAACCAACCACCATGTTCTATTGCTGGGGTAGGCAAACTTGGCCCTGGAGTGTTATACAGACACATTATGTTTTTAATGGAACATTTGTGTTTTAAGACCTGGCAGACCAGGTGTGATGAATTTAAGCAATCACTGTTGGTGAGGTCATTGGTAGAACAGGTTATGTTGCCTGGTTGGGATAAAATTCAGTAGTGGCTCCGGCACTCCAGAGTCCAGCACCAGGGTGGGCTACAAATATTCTACCGTATTGTGTGAGTGTGGGCGTTCCTAGCTGAGGGGAGCCACTCACCTGTGGGTTCTCGTAGGGCAACATGACACTCTGCCTGCATGTGACGGGGTCGTCCACATACTGGGACAGGTTGTTTCCCTCCACCCTGATCAGGTGGCTGGCTGGGGCCGCTTGGCCTGGGGGATGGAGGGGGGTTACAGGTCAATCAACTAATCAATCTCTCCATCCATTTAAACTTTCTTCAATTTTTATACTAAACCAAAACTACACCGAAGCAGTCTCTTTGGACCAGAGGTCCTATTGAAATGCCATTTCAGTAGAATTGTTGTATATTTCTGTCATATAGCAGACACTCTTATGAGGGCGGTATACCATAAGTGCATTTAAGGTAGTCCAACAACCACATCATACTAGCACTGTTGTGAGTCAAATCTGTTGTGGGATACATGTCGATGACACGAACTGATATGCCTATCAAGGTGGCGTGGTTGCTTACTGTCATTGAAGTCCCGTCCCAGCTCGTGGTTGGGGCAGCGTTTGACTACCTCGGTGACATGCTCCGCTTTCTTGTAGACAGGCATGGCACGGATGACACTGGCGTGGGGCGGGGCCGAGGACAGCTTGATCTGGATTGGACAGGTCTTGGCGATCTGACAGTAGAGCTTCTTCAGCAGTGGGGAGTACTGAGGAGGGGCAAAACATAAGGGGGATGTTATTTTTGACTAGTCACCGTTGTGGTGTCATTTGTTTTGTTACTCATCAAAAATCTCATCCACTTTGTTTGTTAATAATTTTTGGGAACACTTTACTAAAATCCTTCAGGTATAATGCTTTTTTAAAAAGTTATAATTTATGAGCAGGAATGAGCCTTTATGTCTTAGCATGTTTCAGCATGATAATGCACTTCTCCATGTTGCAAGGATCTGTACACAATTCCTGGAAGCTGGAAATGGACCAGTTCTTCCATGTCCTGCATGCTCACCAGACACATCACCAATTGAGCATGTTTGGGATGCTCTGGATCAACGTGTACGACAGTGTATTCCAGTTCCCGCCAATACCAGCAACTTCACACAGCGATCGAAGAGGAGGGACAACATTCCACAGTCCACAATCGACAGCCTGATCAACTCTATGCGAAGGAGATATGTCACGCGGCATGAGGAAAATGGTGGTCACACCAGATACTGACTGGTTTTCTGATCCACGCCCCTACCTCGGAATTACGAGTCATGTGAAATCCATAGATTAGGGCCTAATGAATTTATTTCAGTTGACTGATTTCCTTATGTGTCACATCTGCTCCTCCGGTGCCTCCTTGACCTGCCGCCACTCCCCCAGTGCTCTCTCTGTCTCTCTCTCTCACTCTCTCTGTGATTGTGTGGGCGGAGACAGGTGTGCTGGAGTCAGCAGATCCCCACCAGCTGCAACCTGGTCCATAATCAAGACCTCTACAAATCCTCAGTGATAATAACTCAGTAAAATCGTTGAAATTGTTGCATTTCTATTCTTGTTAAGTGTATTTATTGGTGATGAGATGTGATGTCTAAAAAAATGTACTCTCTCAAACCAAAGTGCTGAGTGATGGTATTACTAGGGTATGAGATGGAAGGTTATGAACACGTTTATCATGTCAGATTAGTAGGACTAGAACAAATTGAGTGATTTGAAACATGAGGCAAAATACATTAAGGCTTTTTGAAGGCTATAAAATTGGCTCCATCATGTCATAAATAAAAGGACTATTCGGTTGCTGGAAGGAACATGATTACCATCTACCAGGCTGGACTTGCAGGTGTTGTAGCAAAGTGAGTAATAATTCCTGGAGGTAAGCATGTCAGTTCAAAAAGCCGTGTGTGTGAAAAAGTTAAATGGAAGAGTTCGTATGAGTTCAGTAGGGACTGCAAACAATACAATCAAATCATAACTGTAGCCCTATTCAAACTCCAAACGGATATTCAATATCACAAGCTTGCTCAATTGAAGCAAGTCTACTGAGGAAAGCACCAACTACATTGGAGATACTCAGCTAAGATGCTATCATAGCCAGGCAGTGATGTATACTGCGAGTCTGCATTCAGCAGGACTTGAAACAGTTATTCAGTGCAAATGTTTGGATATCTAACTGAAGTACATAAGTGCAAGTGAAAAGAGCCCTTTGTACTCTTTGACAGGCACGTCTGCCATTACCGATGCTGGCAGTCATCCTACTAAAAAGGAGGTTCAAATGCATCCAAACTTATGGGAATGGGAGGCGTTTCTTAGCGGACAAGCTTTAACATGCCCCAACACTATCAAGAAAATCCCAAAATCCACCTGAGGATATCAAACCTTCCAGGAAAGACCGTTTTTGTGGATTTGCTACAATGACTCTAAATGCAGATGTAACATTTTTCCCAAAAGCCCTGGTGTAGAAATAAACATGTACTGTTTTCAATGCAGAGAGCCATACGCTTTAGTCATTGATGCTACAATAGCATTAACATGCTGTTCATACTCCAGTCAGTGGAATTAATCACTGATCATTTTGTCTATTCTTAGGCCATGGTGAAAATGATTGACAATAGTGGACTTTTCCATTTGAATTACACCATCATCATAAACTGTGGGGGAAATATGTCATCTTTGTAGACTCATCTTTTGTTCTGTGCTGTTCAATGTCAAAAATCCCCCATGGCGAATCCAACCGACAGCTTTGGGGGTGGGGCAGAGAAGGACAAATCTCTGAATTCCATATTGAGATACCGTTACTAAGCCTCCTGCAACCTTGCACCACTCAACCCACCTCACTCCAATCCCTTCTCCTCGCCCGCCCCCGGCCATAGCATAGACTTGAGACGTATGCGTAAAGCGGAAGCAAAATATTTGGGCACAATCACCTCTTCCCATCCTTAGCCTGCAAGTTCAGACAGATCAGCCATACTTTGAATAAATAATTTGAAGCTTCAAAACCACGACGACTTTTTCACAGATTCAGGGATTTTTTTCCCCCAGTGATTGAGCTGAGTAGCATTAACAGATCCCTCGGATGCAGTCGAAAGGTTACTGTTCTCTGAACCCGCAAAACGACCCTTGCTAACCAGCATTCCCAAATCTGATTCTAACAGATATTGATGATTAGTGACACTTAACAAGGATGGAATCTTAGCCTGAGATAAGTGTACTGTACTTCAAATGTTACCACAAATTTCCAATTGATGTGCATGGTACATGCAAATATTCTGTGCATGGATGTCTCAAGTTCTGGTTCGACCCACACAAATCGATACGTTCTACTCTAGCTAATGCTTGTGGCCCATGCAGGAATCAAACCCACAACCCGGTTGTTGCCACCAGCACCAAGGTTATGTACAATACTGAGTCATTGGAACCACACTGAAAGAGAATGAAGCCCATATGAATCAATAAGCATCATATGAGTTACATGTGCTGGGCAGATGGGGATCATTTTGATAGGTTCAGTCACAGCTCAGAGCATGGCAGAGCAATAAATCACTCTCTGTCTCTGTATGCAGCTGAGAGAGCGAGACGTCTGAACTTGTCCACTGACACATCTCCCTTCACTTATTCTACTTATTCATCATTGTTTTATTGAAAGGTACGGAACTCCCATATCACATCGACTGGAGAGCGCGTTCCACAGACAAGGGCGTTCCACAGACGAGAAAAGCCGAGTCACGAGCAAGCCCAATGCTGGGATGGATGGGCAGATGGATGGATGGATCGGTGAATGGATAAGTGGATGGAGGAATGAGTTAAGGTGTTGAGTGAGAGGGGAAGATGAAAAGTGCAAGAGAGGTATAGAATGAGAAAAGCAGAGAAGAGAAAGCGGTGCTAAAATTGGTCTAGGAGATGGAGAAGTGTATTGGAGGAAGAAGAGGTTGAGGGGGATTAAGAGGGAGAGGAGGATGTGCATGCTAGGAGATGGACGAGTGAAGAAGAGGTTGAGGGGGGATTAAGAGGGAGAGGAGGATGTGCATGCTAGGAGATGGAGAAGTGTATTGGAGGAAGAAGAGGTTGAGGGGGATTAAGAGGGAGAGGAGGATGTGCATGCTAGGAGATGGAGAAGTGTATTGGAGGAAGAAGAGGTTGAGGGGGATTAAGAGGGAGAGGAGGATGTGCATGCTAGGAGATGGACGAGTGAAGAAGAAGACAGACGGAACTCAAAACAGTCAGCCAGTCCAGTGGACCATATGTGCAGGTCCAGACAAGCTTGTGGGGAACGAGTGATAATTGCCATACTGTCATCCCTGTAGGCAAGCCAGAGCATGTCCATCGCAAAGTCAGTTAACTGTCCAAATATGTTAACACACTGCAGTCCTCCTCGACTATATCCCAAATCCCATTAATCATAGATGAGCATCAACAACACTTTCCCGAATCCCTCTCTACGCACATGGCAAAGAAAGAAATGAGTCTCTTGGATAAGAAGTGGAAATTCTATAGCGTTCTATGTGAATTCCCCCAAGGTGATTTGAGCTTTAATTGCTGTTTGGGAGCATTTGGGAGATGAAGTATATAATCATCTTTTGTTTCACCAAAATCCACCCAAAGAAATCCTGTCAGAAGTCACTGACCATCAAATCAAGCTTTATTTAGCACATTTAATAAATGGAATGTGACGCAATGTGCTTTACAGGAAAAAAACAAATAAACGATAAATACAATGTGCTTTACAGGAAAAAACAAATAAACGATAAATACAATGTGCTTTACAGGAAAAAAACAAATAAACGATAAATACAATGTGCTTTACAGGAAAAAAAACAAATAAACGATAAATACAATGTGCTTTACAGGAAAAAACAAATAAACGATAAATACAATGTGCTTTACAGGAAAAAACAAATAAACGATAAATACAATGTGCTTTACAGGAAAAAACAAATAAACGATAAATACAATGTGCTTTACAGGAAAAAACAAATAAACGATAAATACAATGTGCTTTACAGGAAAAAACAAATAAACGATAAATACAATGTGCTTTACAGGAAAAAACAAATAAACGATAAATACAATGTGCTTTACAGGAAAAAACAAAAACGATGAAAATATAAGCTGAAATATTTACTACACTATTAACATAAACTAAATGACACAAACTAAAAAGCACCCTAAGGAAAAACAAAGTTAAAAAGATGTGTTTTAAGATCTCTTTTAAATATGCCCACAGTTTTTGCCCCCGCAGATTCTCTGGCAGGCTATTCCAGAGGCTGGGGCCATAGTAACTAAAGGCGGTCTCTCCATGCCTCTTGGTCCTAGGCTTTGGGATAGTTAAAAGGCCAGTGCCAGGGGACCTGAGGGACCTACTGGGTACATAACTTAAAAGCATGTCTGACATGTATTGGGGTGCACAATCATGGTTTGATTTAGAAACCTATATTTAATAACCAAATTAATTCTATAACTCACACGCATAGAGCTTAAAACAGGTGTATTGTGTGTTCTCCGTCTGGTCTTGGTCAGTACCCGTGCTGCAGCATTCTGTATGTGTTGCACTTGATCAATAGTTTTTTTGGGTAGACTAGACGGGAGAGCATAACATTTAAGTAGTCAAGCCTGCTTGTAATAAAAGCATGGATGAGTCTCTCTCTGTATCAGCCTGAGAGAGAGACGGACACACCTTGGCAATGTTCCTCAGGTGGTAAAAAGCTATTTTGGTCACATTCCTAATGTGTGATTTTAACATTTTGTTCAGAATCTAAACTAACACCTAGGTTTTTTACCTGGTGTTTTATCTTTATTGCCCGTGAATTAAAATGTGCGGCTAGATACTCTCTCTGTGCTTTGGCTCCAACAATTAGCTGGAGGAAGTTGTGAGTCTTCCAAGTATTTAAATCACTAATACAGTCTAATAATTTATCTGTGGAGTTGTGTATCGTTTGCGTAGCAGTGAAAATCAATGCTGTGCTTTCTGATAACGCGGACAGGGGGTAACATTATATTTATATATATATAAACTGAACAGCTGGTCTCTTTTGAAGTGGTTGTTGCTTTGGGAATAATGAGCTACTGTTGCACTTGCAAACATCTCCAAATGTGGATCAAATTAACTGCAGGCCTACCTATACAAGCACAGAACAATCTAAATGCATATCTGCAGTCTAAAAAGATGTGTTGTTTATGATGTACCTACTAGTTATCATAATTACTGGAAGTGTATTGATGTTGCTCATGGCTCCACAGCTCCAGGTAAAAGTTGCCTTTTTAAGCACAATCTGTTCAAGATTTCACAAATTGATGTTAGATGGTTCCTCACCCTGAAAGTAGTCCATGTGCCAGGAGAAACTGTAATCGATGGTTTGGTTTTCACAGCCACAAACCTCAGCTAACTTTAGCTACCGGTATCTAAAAATCAATGGAAGTGAATAGGTAATGTTTGCATGTTGTTTTTTTTACAGCCAAATCAACTTTAATTAAGTAACTAAATATGGAGTTGATTTGTCCAGGAAATGTTGACAATTACACACACGCCCCATTTACTTTCATTGATTGTTAGCTAGTTGTGGCTAAAGTTGGCTGGGAAAGGTGTGTAAGGGTAATGACTTGTCAGCAGATAGCCTAGCATCTCCACTACATGATTTAATCCATGCTTGAAATCTATATGATAAACTCTGTACACTTGATATACACAAACATACATATATAAACATAACATCTACTGCTGATCCCTTGTTTCATGAGCTGAATTTAAAAATCCCATACAATTTCCCTACGCACAAAAAGCTTATTTCACTAAAATGTGCACAAATTTCTATACATCCCTGTTAGTGAGCATTCTACTTTGCCAATATAATCCATCCACCTGACAGGTGTGGCATATTAAGAAGTTTATTACACAGCATGATCAATACACAGGTGCACCTTGTGCTTGGGACAATAAAAGGCCACTTTAAAATGTGCAGTTTTGTCACACAACACAATGCCACAGATGTCTGAAGTTTTGAGGGAGTGTGCAATTGGCATGCTGACTGCAGGAATGTCAACCAGAGCTGTAATGTTCATTTCTCTACCATAAACTGCCTCCAATGATGACTGACTTCCTTATAAGAACTGTAACTCAAGATTGTTGCATGTTGCGTTTATATTTTTGTCCAGTATAATGTTGTATTAATGTAAAGAGTTTGAGTTTGATATAATGCACAAAAAGTGACAACACCTTTACCTATTGATATGCTTCATGTACAGATGACTGTTTTGATTGATACATATCAAAACAGGAGCTACCTGCTCCAAAGCCTGATGCAGAGTGTCTATGGAAATTTGTGTGAGTAAAGAGTGCGAGGATGTAACACCAGAAAAGGTGGCTAATTGATTCCAATTCTATATGTGTTTACGTGTGTGAATGTGTGTTCGAATATCCTCATTATCAAGTGTGTGTGCGTGTTACCAAGCCGTGGCAACACACACATGCAGACAGGCAGTGGTGTGGATGGGGTAGACTTAGCGAAAGGATGTGCG
Source organism: Oncorhynchus tshawytscha (assembly GCF_018296145.1). Classification (NCBI taxonomy): domain Eukaryota; kingdom Metazoa; phylum Chordata; class Actinopteri; order Salmoniformes; family Salmonidae; genus Oncorhynchus; species Oncorhynchus tshawytscha. The sequence continues at coordinate 53,383,592 of NC_056444.1, forward strand.
GTCGGTGTCTGACTCTATGGGCATGTTCGGGCCTGCGTCCTGACTGTGGGAGGCTAATAGCTGGGAAGAGCAACTCCTGACACGCTGGGATGCAGAGCATGCTCCGGCCTGTCCCTTCCTCATCCCAATCCACACCCAGCCGAGTGGCGGAGCATTGTCGGAGCATCGGGAGCGCCGATGGGTCGTTATTGGAAAAGGGCTGCGGCGTTAGATGTCATTTTCATCCCATCATGACACTTCTTGCTCTGAGAGCTCCAGGAATGTTTGAAGTTTTGGAGGCAAAGGGCTCATTTGAAGGATGGATGGTGCATGCTTGGGAGCAATTATCCCTAATACAGAATAATGTGTTGTTTACCAGACAGACACCCAAGACACCCATAACAGCAGCTATGAGATCACTTGTAAATAGAGTGGCTTAAAGTAATCTTGGGTAGATTCGTTCAGTGTGAATAATCATGATGGGGGTTTTTATGAAACACAAGGTATTCTTTGTGTTGTCTTGTGCCTTCTATTCTATTCCACCTACAGTAACCAAAGCAGGTGTCAACTCCCTCAAATAGCCAATACTGCAGTCTAAAACTGATGACTGCTGTCAGTCAAGTAGTTAGTGTATTCAATTCAATGTTCATTCCCAAGGACAGATTGTTGCTGGGCTGTAAATGGCAACAACATGGTAACCATAGCCTACAATACATAAGACCGTACAGACACAACAGCACTCCAAATCCTCATCAGTCCAGGTAAAAGAGAACATTTTAAAGTTAAGTGTCATTGAAAAGGTCCTATTGGCAAGGGCAACTCATTGGAGTGGCAATGTCACCTTTTTAATACATTTTTTAACACATAACGAGCTGCTTGCAAACACAAACCAAGTCTGTCTGAACAGCAGCCATAGTATTTAAGGAGTTAATCTCTCCAAAGCCCAGTGCCTCCTACAGTAGCTGAGAGGTGACGGCCAAAACTAGGAGGTGAAGTCAATATGCCCCTATGCCATTCCCCATAGCCTGGGCCCCCACAAGCCTACAACCACCCAGCCGCTTCTCCTACCTTAACCCTTTCAAGTCCACCACACAGTGTCTCAACTCCCCACAGACACTGATCCCCAAGCCGATTCATGTTCAAGCACGGGCCCGATGCAGGATTAAAGGTGTTACACACTCTCCTGCCATTTTGGGAATCCCCCTGCATTAGAAGCAACTCTTTCATTCCTATCGGCTTGACGGTAAGCTATTTTCTTTTCAGAAACTCACGCTTGACATGTTACTAGTAGCCCAAAAAAGCATTTGCGATGCAAATGGTCCACGAATGGACTTGACAAACATTGTTATGTCCTGTCTTGGGGGTTTCTTTGATTTGTTGTCCTACTCGAGTACAGATGCTCCTTTTGTTTAGTGCTTTGGGTAGAAGTTGCCTGTGGGCACAGATCTAGGATCAGTTTACTGTCTCCCAAAAACAAACCATAACCATTAGAGGAGAGAAAATGCTAAACTGACCTTGGTGCTTAGTATAGAGATATAATCCTGAATCCATAAATATCTCATTTACATAAGTATACACACCTCTGAGTCAATACTTTGTAGAAGCACCTTTGGCAGCGATTACAGCTGTGAGTCTTTCTGGGTAAGTCTCTAAGAGCTTCCGACATCTGGATTGTGCAACATCTGCCCATTTACTCTTTTCAGAATTCTTCAAGCTCTGTCAAATTGGTTGTTGATCATTGCTAGACAACCATTTTCAGGTCTTGCCATAGATTTTCAAGTAGATTTAAGTCGAAACTGTAACTCGGGCACTCAGGAACTTTCATTGTCTTCTTGGTAAGCAACTCCAGTGTATATTTGGCCTTGTGTTTTAGGTTATTGTCCTGCTGAAAAGTGAATTAATCTCCCAGTGTCTGGTGGAAAGCTCCATTCCTTTATTTTTTTTATCCTGAAATATTACGCAGTCCTTAACGATTACTAGAATACCGATAACATGATTTTGCCACCACTAGACTTGAAAATATTGAGAGTTGTACTCAGTAATGTGTTGTATTGGGTTTGCCCCAATTTTTTTGCAATATTACTTTAGTGTCTTGTTGCTAACAGGATGCATGTTTTGTAATATTTTTTTATTCTGTACAGGTTTCCTTATTTTCACTCTGTCATTTAGGTTAGTATTGTGGAGCAACTACAATGTTGTTGATCCATCCTCAGTTTTAATTAACCTAATGACAGAGTGAATGATAAATGATTAACACCTGTTAATGTTTTAAAGTCACCATTGGCCTCATGGTGAAAACCCTGAGTGGTTTCCTTCCTCTCCGGCAACTGAGTTGGAAAGGACCTCTGTATCTTTGTAGTGACTGGGTGTATTGAATACACCATCCACAGTGTAATTAATCACTTCACCAGGCTCAAAGGGATACTCAATGTCTGCTGTTTTACCCATCCACCAATAGGAGCCCTTCTTTGCGAGGCATTGGAAAGCCTCCCTGGTCTTTGTGGTTGAATCTGTGTTTAAATTCACTGCTCGACTGAGGGAACTTACAGATAATTGTATGTGGGGTACAGAGATGAGTTAGTCATTCAAAAATAATGTTAAACACTATTATTGCAGACGGTCGAGACAACTTATTATGTGATTTGTTAAGCACATTTTTACTCCTGAACGTATTGAGGCTTGCCATAACAAAGGAGTTACTTATTGACTTGAGACATTTCAGATTTTCGCTTTTTATTAATTTAGAACATTTTAGAAAAATATTATTCCACTTTGACATTATGGGGTATGTGTGTAAGCCAGTGACAAAAATCTAATTTTTTTATTAATTTAAAATTCAGGATGTAACACATAGAAATGTGGAAAAGTTCAAGGGGTGTGACTGTTTTTTTGAAGGCACTGTATATTTACGTGAATCCAAAGATCTATTCTTCATTTGTCTGTCTAGAACAAATTGAGAACAACTTTTTTTGTAACATTCATATTTCAGTTGGATACCATTCATATTCTAATTCCATATTTTATAATAGGGGACCAATTATAACAATCATCCCAGACTTTTACAAATCCACTTTTTCTGCGAGGTCATCTTCTTTCCCCTAAGCATTTGCTATACAAAATGATGAATTAATGTAATAACAGGGTATATTTTCACACCGAGGTACTTAACATTGTTCTCCCACTCTGTCTAACTACTGCGTTCAGGTAACAATACTGCTTTAATTGTTCCGTCAGGCAGACACGCAAGGCAAAGCAGTTTAGTGCAGGGTGTAAGGACTCTCCCTGTGCTGCCTTAAAGGCCCACTCTGTGATATTTACAGTCATTTTTTTTTGTATGTATATCAAAGGGACAATCTGTGATTTGTAAATCAATTTTTGTACTTTGAAATAATGAAATGTATACCCATTGATTCTTGAAGAATATAACTTACCAATGCGTCACAAACTTACTTCAACTGTCAGAACCCCAAATATAAGCTTGTTTTACTCCATTGTTTGTAGACAATATAATTGTGAAGAAACACTGTATAGCCTCAAAACATGGTTAGAACTATAATTTTGATATCACGGATGGTCAGTCCTTGCATCCATAGATCTGTCTATGAATTTGAGAATGGTTACACAGCAGTCCTTCAGCTGTACCAAAACAGTGGTGGGTAAACTATTTGTTATTGTTTGAACTGCAGATTGCCCCTTTAATTATATAAATGTATTGATTCTTGAAGAATAGGAATTTGAGAGTAGTTGGTTTACATTTCTCCAGCCCCATCGCTCAGCTTAAAGCAAATCAAGTGGAGGGGCAACCATTTTGTGATTTTTCAAATAAAGCAGTGGGCCTGTAAGGAGTGTATTACTCAGTGTGTATCACCCTGTGTGTGCGCTGCTCAGTCAAGTCGTTTTCTGTCTCTACTTGAATATTGCCCGACCTCAGTCCTCAGGTAGAAGTGTTTCGGATTTGTAACAACATAGTTCATACGTTCTCATTCAACATAAGGTGATGGATTCCAACTATCAATCATACAAACTATAGAATATAAGAAACCAAACACTAACATCAATTCTGCAATCACAGTAGGCTCCTCTCCTAAAATCTGTCAAAGGAAGGGCCCATAGATTATCCTGATGTAAAAAAAACGTTGGCCCCCGTAAATTGTCTAGTTACAACAACGGAGCTGGTGTTTTCCGAGTGTGTCCTCAGTCGCCATGAGACAGGTAAGGGGAAAAGCTTGTGTCAAAGAACAGTTGACAGACACATTGGAGAGGAAGCCTATGTGTGGGGACAGAGTGGAGCCCCGGAGCGACGCGGGTGACAGCCAAGAGAAGGGCTGAAGAAAGACGGAACACGGTGGTGGGTCAGAAGGCAGCGCCTCAGTGGCCGGGGGATCCTTTTACAGATCCTTACTGCCATCGAGCCCTGAATAAAGTCCCCCACGCTTGAGTACGCTTGACAGACACAGCCAAAAAGCCCCCACAGGCAAGGAAACACAGGTTCACATTTCAAACAGAGGTCAACTCTGTAACAATCCGGGGCGACACCTTTCGGGGGGGCAACTCTTTCTTTTTCAGCTCAGACAAATCACATCGCAGCAGCTCCCGTTTCAAGTGTCTTTAGATACATTCCTAGACTGTCGATTTAGTTTGGATTGGGTGTATGTCAAATACATACATGTCATTATAATTCTTCAGGTGAAACAAATGTGAATATTGATATGTTCCCAGGATTCCCAGGTATTCCCTTAATATTAATGGAGAAAGTGACTTTCTTTAACGGGAATCCTATCTTGCAACAGATAGCACAAAAGAGGTAAAAACAAACAAACCAGGATTGACTTTTAAACTAAAGAGACAAACTAACATTCTTAATCAGTTACTACAGTATATTGAAAATCATTAAACATGTACAACCATTCATTGTTGTTCAGAGCTGTATTTGTCAGACGCTACAAAGTAATTGTCCCCCCCTACAACAATCTCTTCCCCTCTGCACGCCCACTTTGTTTGACACGTGTTGCATGCACCTAAATGGAAGCATTTTGGATTGAGTCGTATGTACTGAACCTTTTAGTCATGCTTGTGGTATGGTATCAATAACAGATCAGTTCTGGGATGAAGAAAGTAACAACAGAACTAACTGTCAATCACTTGAAAAACAGATCACTGTCTTATACTGATACTAGAATAGTTTGGTCAGTGTCTACTCTTTGAACTCATGAAGAGTCAAACACACAGATTCCCGCAACTCAGTCTTCTGTCACAGGAGTGGTTGCAGCCAATAGACATAAATATATCCTCGGTTGCAGCCAACAACCCATCTCATTAAGAGAACTTCACTGATCTAATGCAGCAATGTCAGTCCGTTCTCAGGGAAAGTAGCACCGTAGCCAGCACCTTTTAGTTTGTGACTTTTACATGACCTTTTAGTCTAGGAAAGACCGAGACACCGAAACAGACAATAAAATGAAAAACTAGGGAGAGCAGAATAAAGAGCGAGAAAGAGACAGTCAGAGATAAAACAACCCCTCGCCGTCCCATTAGCTTGTAACGTTTGCGTGCGCATGTATGTCTGCCGTGTGTGTACGTCGACATGATCTGAAACTCACCGTCCAGGTGGCGGACTTGGCAGTACTGGACTGCTGGAAGGTGACCTCGAAGCAGTGGGGTCCAGGGTAGTCTGTGTTTGACGGGATAGCTGGCGCCGGCGACAGGCCGTCAAATGTGCTGTTGGGCTGCGAGTAGGGGGACGGCGTCGGCACTGCAGACGTGTTCTCCCCCGAGCTGTAGGGGCTGGTGGACGCCGCTCGCTGGCTCCCCAGGTTCGCCTCCATGCTGCTGCTCAACAGGTTGTACTGGGACTGCACAGAGGGAAGGAGGGTGGGAGGGAAAGGAGGAGGGAGGGAGGAGGAAATTGTTAAGGAAAAGGTAAGGCCCAACCTGGAGAGAGACAGGGATTTTTGGGCTCATCGGGGGGTTCAGGTTACAACACTCAAAGGAAGGGTTTTTGGAGGGGTAGGGAGGAATAGGAATTGTTGAGGTGTGTGTAAAACAAGGAAAATTCTAACAAGTGGGGACCTTTTGCCAGTCCCCACAAGGAAAAAGGCTATTTTAGGCTTAGGGGTTAGGTTCAGGGTTAGAAGTTAGAGAAAATAGGATTTTTGAATTTTAGATTTTTTTTTGTTTGGTCCCCACAAGGATAGTAAAACAAACACGTGTGTGTGTAGACCCCCACCCTGTATCCCCCCCAGGGGGGGCTGGGTGAGGTTGTAAAACATCAATGTAATCTGTGATCTGCCTAATTGCCTGCCAGTGCCATCTCCATGGGGAAATGTGTAACTCTGTGGTGAGAAACTTCAGATCACTAGCCAAACTACCTGCACATGGAGGGAAAAGCTTGAAGAAAACAATCTTCTAATACTCAATTTACAGACAACCTCAAAATCATCAATAATCAGAGAGTGAAAGCCTCTGGCCATAATAAAGTCTATACAAAGTCGCCAACTCGTGCAGTAACTACTTGATTGAAGATTAGCACACAACTGATAATTATCAGTCATCAATATAAGCAATATCATTTTGCAATGGAGTGTGGAATACTGTGGAGAAATACATTCAAAACAATAAAATATCTTTCCCCACCTGATCTCCCTTCACAACCCCTGGACAATCAAAACACTACTACTGCAATGAACTGGGCAAAACACAGGTATACAAGACAAGGTTGAACACACAGACATAAAATCAAACACCAAGAGTTACCTTCTTCTTCACGTAGTACATCCTTCCAACCGGCTCTATTCACTTTCACAACACAAACTCCTAAGTCAGAAGTTTCAGAGCAAAATAAAGCAAGAAGAAAAAGGAAGCATAGCCTGTAGGATCGGTAGAGGGGTGTGCATCGATGGACACAACTCTCTCCCAAACACAGCAGCACCCCTTCTCAAAGACCCTTTAATGGCAAAGGTTAGAAAAAAAAAACACTGACAGAAAGAACGACAGGGGATGAACTGAGAGAGAGGGAAAGAAAGAGGTAGAGAGACCCAAAAAATTGCGCCAGTGTTCTAATTACAGCATGCCTGGACTCAGACGACAACATCAGCGCAAGTATGCACACGCTGGAGAATGCATAGTGAAGACCCGCACAGCTAGGATAAACATTGTCTGTCTGACATTTGTCCCAGAGAGAAAGAGAGACAGAGGGGAATGAGGAAAACACTAAAAAAGTATAGGAGTCAGGCTCAAAGGTCACAGGAGGGGAGATAGTGGTGCGCCCATATAAGGACAGTGCATAGGATTGTCTGTGGGGCAGGCGGCCCATGTCATATCAATACTGAGGTGAATTCACACATTTTGACTGGGGTTTGTTGTTGTCAAGCAGCGGGTTGTGATTCCCTAAGTGTTTAAAACAATGATGACTCATCGAAAGTAATTTTGATTCCCCCGTACAGGAAAAACCAAACAGTAGGCCTATTTCTAGCCAGAACCTAGGCGTTCACCACTGGATCATGACCCATGCACCATTTGAGGAACTTACACCAGACACTACACTCTCAGAAAAAAGGGTTCCAATAGGGTTCTTCGGCTGTCTCCATAGGAGAACCCTTTTTGGTTTCAGGTAGAACCCTTTTGGGTTCCGTCTGTGGAAAGGGTTCCAAATCAAATTTATTTATATAGCCCTTCATACATCAGCTGATATCTCAAAGTGCTGTACAGAAACCCAGCCTAAAACCCCAAACAGCAAGCAATGCAGGTGTAGAAGCACGTGGAACCCAAAGGGATGAACTAACATTCTTAATCAGGAACCAAAAATGGTTATTTTCCTTTGGGGACAGCCGAAGAACCCTTTTAGGTTATAGAGAGCCCTTTTTCCCCCCTAAGAGTGTACCTGACATGCAACTATAAAGACCCATTCCTGATTAAACCAGGCTTGGGCTGGATGTATAGTTCAAGGCTAGCTCTGAACATTGGTAAAAGCCAGTGGTTTCCTATAACAGCCTGTATGAATGAATGCCTATAAATGCATTCATAATTTGTAGTACACAAAGACAGTTAATAGAAAGTGTTCTTAATATTTTTTTTACTGTTAATACTATGCAACATGTATCTATTTGAGAGACCTTGGTTCGTAAAGGGAGTTTCCACTATAGTGAGACAAGTCCAGCTGTTGTTGTCATCTCTAGAAAACATTTTAGACAAGTTCATCTGAGGAACATACTGTAGTCACAGAGGTAACCACACACACACAGGTGTGCTATGTCATAATGTCTCAGCTTGATCTATAACAAGTTGAAACAGAGCAAAAGCCGCCTGTGTGTGTGTGTTTAGAATAGTGCACTCCCGATGACCTACTGTTTGCGTCCTGAACTAATCACAGCATCTAAAAATGTTCCATCTATCTTCTTATAAATTTACTGCGTTGAAATAACACACTGGGTACACACTGGTTAAATCAACATTGTTTTCAAGTCATTTCAATTCAATTACAATGAACCAATGTGGAATAGACATTGAATTGACATGTGGCCCAGTGAGAAGACACAATACAAATACAATAAATATCCCTACCAATCAGGATGCAATGAAAAATGCATTTCATGGCATCATGTGTTTTGTTGCATGTCTGGACTAAGCAGAATATTTGGGAGGAGTAGATTAGCGCCTGGTAACTGCTACATCACCAATTTGGTCTAAACTCTGATCATGAAGTCATGAATGTCTGCCCCCTATTGGGAGGAAATGGGAAGTGTCAGTAAAGAGGATAAGGTTAAGGTTTGGGGAAGGTAAGCTGATCCAAGATCTGCACCTAGGGGTGATTTAACCCCAGCGCCAGTAAAGAGTGTTTGTTATACTGGGGTAGTTAGAAGTTTCCCTAACCGCTGGTCCAGGAACAGTGTTTTTCTTTGACCATCCTAATGATTATGTTTATGATTTCTTACTCATTAATTCATTAATTATTCTCTGTTCGTGAAAAAAAGTTGCAAAATTCAACTTCTTACATCCGATGTGAGATTTTTTGTTGTTGTGAATTTAACTAGGCAAGTCAGTTAAAAATAAATTCTTATTTACAATGACAGCTTACTCCGGCCAAACCCGGATGACGCTGGGACAATTGTGCGCTGCCCTATGGGATGCCCAATCATGATGCAGCCTGGATTCAAACCAGGTACTGCAGTGACACCTCTTGTACTGAGATGAAGTGTCTTAGACCACTGTGCCACTCGGGATTCATGGAATTCACACAACAAATAATTGTGTGCATTGAAATATTTATCTTCAAAACTGTTATTGTGAACGCCTGTGAGAACCAGTCCCATGATATCAGAACTGGAATGGTGACTATAATTCTTTATAGCAAACTCTATATCCCCCATCTACCCAATGAAGCCAAAAGAGTGTACCAATGTCAATACAGTTGAGAAACATACCAACAATATGGATGGACTCCAGTCAGTAAGTAAGCATTTCACGGTAAGGTGTTGTATTCAGCGCATGTGACAAATACATTTGGATTGGATTTGAAGTATAGTTAAATCCATGAGATACATCTTTTGTAATATTACAGTAAAATGACACTAGTCATCTATCATGTTAGTTACTCTGTGATAAATCTTAAATAGTATTTACACAAAAAGCAAAAGAACAGGAGGCATCCGACCTATCATTGACCCCCTTACATCTTCATCCTCTTCAGCCTTCAGCCTACCCTACTTGAATAACCAGTTGACACAAATGATGGTTCTGAGTAACCGTACTACAGAACAATACTGTGACTGATTCCCAAATAAAACCAATGACACAATCCAACCAAAACTAAGTTATCCTTGCAAAAATGACACATCAAAATGACACATCAAAATGACATCCACACAGGTGTGTAGACTAAAACAGATATATATACTGCATAATAGCAGAAATAAAAGTCAGACACCTTACCGTGGTGTAGTGCTGCCCGGGGTCACTAACATACAACATTTTAGATGTCCTGTAGAGAGCGGAGGGCGGTCGTAAGGAGAATGGTGTTCCCCTGACCGGGTGGTCATAGATGGAACTGGGAGAAGGGGAGCGGTAAGGTCAGGTGTGATCAGGTGCAGTCACTGCTATGAACCACACTAGTCATCTTTCAGATCCACAGGGCAGGTGAACCGCTCACTAGAACCTGGGTTGGGTCGTGATGGAGGAACGACGTATGACGGTTCATTCGCTTCTTTTGACCTGCCTCTGCTGCTGGTCTTGTCTCGGCCCTCTCAACTAGTTCTGCATCTAACAACAAATGTAAGGACCTCCCATTTTTTTTCCTCTCATGACTATTCATTAACTAGCAAGGCAAGTCCAGGCTTGCCCAGTGACATATTGGATCAGTCCAATATTGTACATCAGAAGGCTTGTTTGTAATTGAATGACTTGTCCTCTTCTCATAGATTTTGGTCACGTGAGCATTGTTTGATGGTGTTCAGGTAAAACAACACACTCTCTAGTCCATTAGTGCCTTCCTCATAAAGCACTGACAAGGTATCTGTTTGCCAAACACATTGAAAAATAATTGAAGTCGTCTGTTTACAATAGAGAGCTGTGTCTAAACATTTAGAAAATAATGTTATAGCAGTTTCTAGACTGTTGCAGCTGTTTTAGACACACACACACACACACACACACACACACACACACACGCTACAGATGGCAGAGCAGAAGTTTGTGTGTGTGGGGCTTGGCTTGCTGCTCTCTAATTAAGGTGTTAACCTCCCCCTAATCCCAGACCACTCACCACAGAGTACTGAGGGAGGGAAAGGGCTCCGGAGGAGAGGGAAATGAGGAGGGAATCTCTACTTCAATGGAGGGAAAATCACGCCCCACCAATACAGGAACAACCCTGACCTGATACCGGCTAGTCTGTTATTGTCCACGCATGTCACACCGCCGCAAAGTCAACGTGAAAACAAAAGCATTAATCCATTCTAAAATACTAGTCCCGTATATAAACTGAGTGGACATGCATTTTTAATTTTCTTATTTAACTAGGCAAGTCAGTTAAGAACAAATTCTTATTTTCAATGATGGCCAAGGAACAGTGGGTTAACTGCCTTGTTCAGGGGTAGAACGACAGATTTTTACCTCATCAGCTCGGGGATACGATCTTGCAACCTTTCGGTTACTGGTTCAATGCTCTAGCTACTACATTAAGTGTACATGACATAGACTAACCAGGTGAATCCAGGTGAAAGCTATGATACCTTATTGATGTCACTTGTTAAATTCAATCAGTGTAGATGAAGGGGAGGAGACTGGTTTAAAGAAGGATTTTTAAGCCTTGAGATGATTGAGATATTGATTATGTGTGCCATTCAGAGGGTTAATAAGCAAGACAAAAGATTGAAGTGCCTTTGAACGGGGTATGGTAGTAGGTACCAGGCGCACTGGTTGTGTCAAGAACTGCAACGCTGCTGGGTTTTTCATGCTCAACAGCTTCCTGTGTGTATTAAGGACAGTCCACCACCCAAAGGACATCCAGCCAACTTGACACAACTCTGTGAAGCGTTGGAGTCAACATGGGCCAGCATCCCTGTGGAACACTTTCGACACCTTGTAGAGTCCATGCCCCGACCAATTGAGGCTGTTCTGAGGGGAAAAGGGGGTGCAACTCAATATCAAGGTGTTCCTAATGTTTTGTACACTCAGTGGTAATTTCACTCGTCTGTATTTTAACGTATTTCTTCTTGTGATGACTAAATCTTATCATAACTCAAACTTCCTCAAATCTCATTATTTTACGCACATTTTTGAAAGTTAGGACTCAGCCCTTACAGTGTGTTGTTAAATGAATTAAATTGTGAATTAAATTGCAGTTGAACTAGACTTTCTCTTCCTACCATGACGTTGTCGTTCATGTCCCTCATGTGGTAGATGTCCATGCAGACCTCTGTAGCGTTACTGGGGGTGCTGGTGGAGGGAGCCTGCCTCTCCCCAGAGTGACCCCCGTGGGGGAGCTCAAAGTAGGTGGTGTCCGGTTCTCTGGGGGGGGTCAACAGAGACACAGTCTGATCAAACACTTCTCACTCAGATCCAAAGACAAGGATCCATCATCACTCACATATGAACAAACTGACCAAAATCAAAGAAAGAGAATGGCCCCAATTTAATCTCTCGTGGGCAGAGTAACCAAGAGAATCTGTCAAGGCTGTAATCGAATGGCTGAGATAACTAGCAGCAGCAGTTCCTGTGTTTGTGTTTTCATCATTGATTATTTGGACGAATCAGGATTGGGCGAAGGCTGTGCTTTAAATCTTTGAGTGGGGATTTCAAGCCTGTGTGCGCAGTAGTTAATTAGCGGAAGGGGGGGGAATTGTCTGAAAGTTCATTTTTGCGACTTCCTCTCTGGCACAACCCGAACTCTCAACTGTTAACACATTTGGACCCAGAAGCAGAGCTGGCAGAAAACTTGTGGCGACACAGCATTAGCCTCCGGTACTGTTCAATCTGGTGTGACGCCGCCAAGCAGCAGCACCAACCGCCTGCATTTTTTTCAGGTTCCAGTTCAGCAATTACCTGCTCTGTCGCAGTCTACCATTGACAACCATTGAATACTACACGCAGCAAACTTGTGCTATTTGTATTTGAGCAATATGATTGGCCATTCATTCAAGCACTACTACGCTCCCGCGAATCACATTTCGAGCAGTACGGAAGATGATAGCTACCTTCACACAGCACACGCAAGCTGTCCTGAGCAAAAAGAAGCATTCATCATCTACTCGCTGAGCTTGTTTATTATATGAAAGTGATTTACAAAAGTAAACCCTCAATAGTGAGCACACTAGCAATATGCTGGCTACTGTTGATAGTCTGCTAAAAGAAAACTATAAAAATACCCTTTAGCATGTGTCTTGGCTAGCCTACCGTGGCCAGGTCCTATCTTAAAAGGGCAGCATCTTATTTTGCGATGTAAAAAATGATATTCTAAATTGAATGCAATTACTACAATGCAATTGTAAAGAATAGAGTAATGACTTACATTGTTAAATTATATTAACCTCTAAATGTCTAAGCCATTGTTATTTTTTTCCTAAGCTAACAAATGGACTTGTTTTAAGATGGTCATACGATGGATAATTTACCTATTTGATATTGAATTTTAGGAACCCTTTAGTTATCAAAAAAAATGTAACAAATGATTTAATAAAGTATTGAATTTGGTCTTCACTGCTATGGCCCATAGAAACGCATTGAATATAACATTCATAAATGGCAAAAAAAAAACTGTAAAAAAAATAAATCATAAGGAATAAGGTTTAGAAGTGTCTGTCCTACTGTATGTCTAGGAGATCTAGGAAAGCTCAGGATATGTTTTTGTTTTTTAAACATATATTTAACACTTTATTTTTTGGGGCATAAAACTACCTCCATACTTCCATTCATTTGTATGGGTTACCTTCAGACGAGTCCCGTGAGCAAAACAGAATGCCATCGTGTTCGTGAGAGTCTCCCGTTTCCACAGAGGGGTCATATTAGTTTGTAGCCCAAACGGTTCAGATGCTACAGACAGAAGTTTCCACATCAGCGTTATCGACTTCAGACAAGTCCTTTGGGGCTTAAGAGGGACGTAAAGCAAAACGGAAAACACCATCTTGTTCGTGAAAGTCTTGTCTTTCCATAGAGCGGTCATTATTAGTTTCTAGGCCAAACCTTTCAGACACCACAGATATTTTTTTTTTTGGGGGGTTACCTCCTTTTCTCCCCAATTTTGTGGTATCCAATTGTTAGTAACTACTATCTTGTCTCATCGCTACAACTTCCATACGGGCTCAGGAGAGACGAAGGTTGAAAGCCATGCGTCCCCCGAAACACAACCCAACCAAGCCTCACTGCTTCTTAACACAGCACGCATCCAACCCGGAAGCCAGCTGCACCAATGTGTCGGAAGAAACACCTTGCACCTGGCGACCTGGTTAGCGCGCACTGCGCCCGGCCCGCCACAGGAGTCGCTAGTGCGCGATGAGACAAGGATATCCCTACCGGCCAAGCCCTCCCTAACCCGGACGACGCTAGGCCAATTGTGCGTCGCCCCATGGACCTCCCGGTCGCGGCGGGCTGCGACAGAGCCTGGGCGCTAACCCAGAGTCTCTGGTGGCACAGCTAGCACTGCCCTAGACCACTGCGCCACCCAGGAGGCCCCACCACAGATATTTCTGTGAGAAACATAGGCGGATGCGGTGGATTGAGACACAGCCCATGCAAAAAAACATCTCTCAAGCTTAAATTGACGGATTCTGATGGGGATTTTTTAAATTATGTTCCTTAGATTGTCTTCGTGTCAATAGACTCTTAAGGATTTACAGCTTTTTAATACATATCATAATAACCAAATATAGTCTATTCATAAATATGCAAAAAATGTGTAAGCGAACAATAAAATTTGATTTGAATTCATTTGATTTTAATAGCTGCATATAGAGAGAAAGCATGCAAACCTACAGTATAGGCCCTGCATGACCCCAATGCATTTAAAAACTACTCAGTGTCCGGGCCAGTTAAAATTCTGTTCTGTCATAGACTACGAATAGGACCCAGAGTTTTACATGACCAGGTCATGAGATCAGGAAAAACTCCAGGCCCCAGAAAAGACGCCTACGAATTTTGCCACACCACTTTTGAAGCTGTGGTGCCACCTCTGCCCAGAAGTAAATAAGAAAGCTGACCATATTTCACTGAGTTTACTTCTGGGTAACAGCGATTGCCCCAATTCAATGAATTGCTAATAAGGAAGAAATAGGGCACATTCTGAATGTTTATGACCATCTCTTTTGGCACACATTAGCTGTGGAATAAAATAGCCAACTCAAACACTTATTTCACAACTCAATTAAATTTTTATTAAATGAGCTGAAACACTGCACCAAAAAGTGAAAAAAAACCTAGTCGGAATAGATAATGCAATGACATAAAATTACGTTTAAAATGTAATAAGTATCAAGAGAGAAAAGGGAAATTGTCTGGTCCGTTCATGGCTTTACGGTGTGTGTGTGTGTGTTTGTGTACACTTACAAGGTGTTCCACAGGTGCTCGAAGGTGCTCCCCTCGTCAGCAGCAGTGGGCTGGGACATTTTGGCAGGAGGGTAATCCACCGAAGGGCAGATCACTCTGTAGGGGTCAAAGGTCAACTAGAGTTACCGCTGGAGTATCAGGGATATACAGAGGCATGAACTGTCTCTGACACAAAACCCATCAGACTGTTAAACAGCCACCACTAACATTGAGTGGCTGCTGCCAACACACTGACTCAACTCCAGCCACTTTAATAGTGAAAATTTATGGAAAAAATATATCACTAGCCACTTTAAACTATGCTACTTAATATGTTTACATACCCTACATTACTCATCTCATATGTATATACTGTACTCTATATCATCTACTGCATCTTTATGTAATACATGTATCACTAGCCACTTTAACTATGCCACTTTGTTTACATACCCTACATTACTCATATCATATGCATATACTGTACTCTATACCATCTACTCCATCTTGCCTATGCCGTTCTGTACCATCACTAATTCATATCTTTATGTACATATCCTTTATCCATTTACACGTGTGTGTATAAGGTATTCATTTTGGAATTGTTAGGTTAGATTATTCGTTGGTTATTACTGCATTGTCGGAACTAGAAGCACAAGCATTTCGCTACACTCGCATTAACATCTGCTAACCATGTGTATGTGACAAATAAATTTGATTTGATTTAGGTAACATTTAGACTAAAGTAAAGGTTCTATAAGTAGTTGACAGACTGTCATTTTTTAGATATTAACAGTGAAGGGTAGGCTAGGTAAAGAAAAAAGGTTGGGAACCACTGGACGAGCTAAATCATTCCTGTTCACATATGTGAACATACAGATAACTCACACAAAACCACCACAACTGACTAACCAGGTGGCAATAGGCACTATATGTTTGCCTTTTTTCATATCAAACAAACATTACAACTACATCCTTGAAAGGAGAAGGAAAGGAGAAAGGAAAAACAGATGTGTTGCCAGGGGAAGTGATTCACTCGGTAATTTTATCGATGGCCGATAGAGTGTAATCACCGAATGGCCTGAGTGTGTTGATGATGTGCAGGGAGTGTGAGTGCGACACACACAAGTGCACACGCACACACACACAGACACACACCCCTGTCTCTTGGTGCTGCTGTTTCCAGGTGTGATCACACCGGGTATGGGCCCAGTAGACTGGCACAGGGGTGTCGGGGGCTCGACATGCCTGGGCCTGCCCGCTCCTCATCGTCTCACCCCAAGAGAGGACCGTGTGCCACGTGGCATCGCACGCAACTTCCTCCTTCCCCTTCCCACTCTAAAGGATGAGGGCCCCACCCCTCTCCCCCATAGGAGGAACTACCAAACAAGTTTAAATATTGAGCTCTGTGGGCTTCGGAGCTGCAATAATGAATCTGTATAGACCTAAGTAGTGGATATCGATGCATGTATGACTGAAACACGTATGACTTGCAAAATATGACAGATGGCATGGATCAGAATCTTTGTTTGCTCTGCTGCTAACTGCACTTTGATATAAACAGACCATATTGACACTGACCTCTGATACACTACATGACCAAAAGTACGTGGACACCTGCTCTTCGAACATCTCATTCCATAATCATGGGCATTAATATGGAGTTGGTCCCCCCTTTGCTGCTATAACAGCCTTCACTCTTCTTGGCATGCTTTCCACTAGATGTTGGAACATTGCTGCAGGGACTTTCTTTCATTTAGCCACAATTGCATTAGTGAGGTTGGGCACTGATGTTGGGCGATTAGGCCTGGCTCGCAGTCGGCGTTCCAATTCATCCCAAAGGTTTTCAATGGGGTAGAGGTCAGGGCTCTGTGCAAGCCAGTCAAGTTCTTCCACGCTGATCTTGACCACAAAAAGCACATGGACCTCGCTTTGTGTACGGGGGCATTGTCATGCTGAAACAGGAAAGGGTCTTCCTCAAACTGTTGCCACGAAGTTGGACGCACAGAATCGTCTATAATGTAATTGTATGCTGTAGCGTTAAGATTTCCCTTCACTGGAACTAAGGGGCCTAGGCCGAAATATGAGAAAAAGCCCCAGACCATTATTCCTCTTCCACCAAACTTTACAGTTGGCACTATGCATTTTGGCAGGTAGCATTCTCCTGGCATCCGCCAAACGCAGATTTGTCCGAACGCGTTTCCCCTGCTCCAGAGTCCAATGGCTGTGAGCTTGACACAGCTCCAGCAGACGCCTGGCAATGACCATGGTGATCTTAGGCTTGTGTGCGGCTGCTCGGCCATGGAAACCTATTTCATGAAGCTCCCGACGAAACAGTTATTGTGCTGACGTTGCTTCCAGAGGCAGTTTGGAACTAGGTAGCAAATGTTGCAACCGAGGACAGATGATTTTTACACGCTATGCGCTCAAGCGATCCCATTCTGTGAGCTTGTGTGACCTACCACTTTGCGGTTGAGCCGTTGTTGCTCCTATATGTTTCCACTTCACAATAACAGCACTTACAGTTGACCGGGGTAGCCCTAGCAAGGCAGACTTTTGACAAACTGACTTGTTGGAAAGGTGGCATCCTATGACGGTGCCACGTTGAAAGTCACTGAGCTCTTCAGTTAGGCCAATCAACTGCCAATGTTTGTCTATGGAGATTGCATGGCTGTGTGCTCGATTTTATACACCTATTAGCAACACGTGAGGCTGAAATAGCCGAATCCACTCATTTGAAGCGGTGTCCAAGTACTTCTTGTGTATATAGTAGGTGTTTCATAGATCAAGTAATCAAAGCCTATACAATGCAATGGACAACAAAACAAACCAAAAGTGACCTTTGCTGTTTAAGCAGATGGGTATGCTAATGATAAAATAATCCAGACACAGCCATGATTTAGTAAACAACAACAAACACTTCAAATAAGCACAGATCAAATCAGCATATTGACAAAAGAATTATGTCAAAAGCATGGTGTAAAAGCTACATCATGTCCTGTTATATCCTCTTACATAATTCTGTACATTCATGTGCAGACTTTATCGCCTGTCCCTGTAGGATAATACATATTTTTTTCCAGGTAGAACCCTTTTTGTTTTCATGTATAATCCTTTCACCCAATGAAGAACCCTCAAAGAACCAGTTGGTGAAGCTCCCATGGGACAGCCATTTATGAACCCATTTTTCTAAGAGTCTATTACAAATGAGAGGCTACAATAGGCCATTATATATTATTCAATTGAGAATATATTTTTCCAAAACTGGAATATAACTGGAATATAATTTCCATTCCTCAAAACAGCCTCCACAAAATGTTTGAAACACACAGCACGAGAAAAGTGTACAATCATTTCCTAATTGATGCGAAAGTGTTGCTAAAATTACCGCAAAATTCTCCTAAAACAGGATTTCTGAGTTTTCGATAGTCTCCAACACAATTCATTCTTGAACACGTAGTCCCTTCCATTCGACCGCTATAAAGCTTACTTACTAATGTGCACAACGAGGCGTCATATCTCCTTAGCAACATTGTAAGAGCTAGAAAAAAAACTGTGGCAAAGGTTTAGGGGTTGAGCTGTGCGCACGAATGTGGAAAAGTTTAACCCCTGTTAGAATCAAGTTTATTGATGCGCGTCGATAATAATGCATGTGCAGAGCAATTAGGCTAATATAGCAATTAATAGCCATGCGAAAAAAGCACGTTTGGGCATGCATAAAAATGGAATTTGTGCATAATAGGCTTGCCGTGATGACACAGACACTAAAAGGTGAAAATTATCTGCTGTAATGTCAACAGTCATGCGTAATCACTAAACAAACAAACACACACGAGCGCTGACAGACAGACAGACAGACAGACAGACAGACAGACGCGCGCGCGCCCAGGTAGGCTATGGACAGATGAATTTCCATGTTGAAGCTGGGAATTTATTTTGAAGCAGCTGCTTGTTGGTTAAATTAGGTTCCCGCTATTCCCGTGGTAGCTGCCGCCTTGAGAACTGTGCAGAACTGCACTTGGGGTAATTGAGGAATGGCAGGGGATTTAGCATGAAGAAATAGATTTCCATCAGGACATGGTGGAGGCAACACACATTTCACTTACACAGAAAGGTCCATGCAGCTATACCAATTTTGGAATAGAATTTAAATGCGATGAAAGCATATGTGATTATAATTTAACTGTTTTTTTTATGAATAGGTTATTATTTCAAACATATTAAAGATGAGTGGATAAGTGAACCTTTGTAAGAGGCAGTGTAGGGTCTTTGCCTTTATGTGAAATTAAAATAATGGCATATCATATTAAATAAAAACTCTTCCATATTCCAATAAATATCCTGAATGCAATTGCAATAAGGGCAACAAGCAACTAAATAAAATAGGCCTATCGAAATGCACATTGATGCGTGGGATATGCTGATTTAAATTCACCTGTTCCACGCCCAAGTTGGAAACACTATGCAGCACCCATGACAACGACTAGATAGATACACAATACAAGCCATTCCTCCTGGGTAAATCGCCCTCCAGCAAACTAGGCTAATACCAGTGTTGTGGGAGAAAATTCTTAACGCCATTTGTCTAACCCTTATTTACACATACAAATTAGGTTGACTAACGAGCTTTTATAATCTGTGAAATGTAACTGAATCTACGATGATAGTGTATTTCAATTTAACGGGAGTAGATTTAAACAGCCTGGCAGAAAACAAAATGATACGTTTTCATTTATCATTGATTATTATTACTAGTCTATTATTATTGTTATTATAGAAATACCATAATAATGATATATTTTCATAACTTATTTTTTCCAGGTTTCGTCATCAATAACACAATAAAACTTTCTGAATTTGAGTCTTTATTTTCTTATCAGACTTATCAACATCTAGCTGTTGTGTAGCCTACTCTGAACACTGTACAATATTTTTAATGTATTATTGGTTTTTTTATTGACAAGGAGGGTTCACAGAAAAACGACAGGTTATGTTTGAGTTTTGTTTCTGCAAGTTTGTATTATTGGTGTTTATACAACACCACTTGACTTGTAAGTCAATTTACCCTTATATATCACAATAATTGACATTAGTTTACGTTTCTGTTCAATATAACATTTTGGAGACGCCAATTTCCCAAAACTTCTTCTGAATACTTGCTTTACAGATCTATAATTATGTAGTAACGCTCAAAGTATTATTTTGATATAGATAAATAATTTTAAGCTGTAGGCTAATGCCCTTTGTTTAAGACTTGCTATGTGACTGCTTCCCATAACATAATTAGGCCTATGTGCAAACTGCAAAGACAAGAACACTTACCAAACAAAATGAGCTTGGTCCAGTTTGACTACGTCCAAAAATAATGTGGTCGTGATAAACAGCGTATTATCCTTTTTTATAACATGTCTCATATCTGTAACATTCGTCACAAATCAAGCCATCGATTAAAAAGCACACATTATCGAGTATTTTTTTCTCCTTCCAGAAATGGCTGACCACTCACGACGAAGAAAATCATTAGATGATAAAGCGAGGAAACTTTAAGTGTCATGAGCTTCCTCCGCGAGGTTGTGTTATTGAGATTTAGAGTTGGGTGGGATTCGGGTGACAGGAGGAGGTGTTAGCCGCGGTTTGGGCGCACACGAGCGGGAAACATTTTCCTAACTCACTAGGGGGCACATGGAGGCAAATGCTAGATTAACCATTGGGAAAAGAGTTCTAACAATAAAGCTTTGAAACAAAAATACGTTGTCTTATACTTGTGCGTAGCCTGTCTGAAGCCTAGATAGTTTAACTTCTGCAACGCAATTATTCTATGGGGCACTATTAGTACTACACTTTAAAAATAATAATAATAATTTAACCAGGCAGGTTTGTTAATAACAAATTCTTATTTATAATGACGGCCTAACCCGGACGACGCTGGGCCAATTGTGCACGGCCCTATGGGACGTCCAATCACGGCCGGATGTGATGCAGCCTGGATTCGAACCAGGTACTGCAGTGACCACTGCTCCACTCGGGAGCCCAAATACCCTCAAAATGATTCGGCATACCGGAGATCACTGTCACATTCCAATTTGTTATATATATATATATATATATATATATATATATATACCGGGCCATAACCTGAGCTGCAGTGCACCGGGCTAATAGAACTCCCTCATTGTTATAATGTGAAATATGGTTTCTTGGAGACGCCAATTCCACAAATCTTCTTCTGAATATTTGCTTTACAGACCTATAACCATATTTCACATTATAATAATGAGGGAGTTCTATTAACCTGAGCTGCAGTGCACCGGGCTATGGCGCATGACGTGAACAGGCAAAACGTGGAAAGCTTTATTTGTGACCCATGTACAAATTAGAATTGTGCAATAGCAGAGCATAAGACAGTTGCCACATCAATGTTACACTGAATTAATTAGTTAAGTTATAGTTATTAAATGTTATATTCCAATTTTATTTAATGATATTGGTTATATTCCATTCCAATATTATATTCCAATTAATATTTTTGGGGTATAAATTAAAAACAACTATTGAAAACGTTTTGCTCCTGAATGGTAACTGGCACCTCCAGGGGCAAGTTACCCCGATAAACGCGACCCGAGTTCTTAATTAGGAAATGCTAGTTGGATGATTGTTCAAATAGATTTTTCCTGAGCTAGTTTTTTTTCTTGAGTTCCCAGTTGTCTTGAATGCACTGAAGTCTGAGATTTCCGAGTTCTCAGTTGTTTTGAACGCGGCAACTGGTTCCGAAACGAATGCACTCACTTTTCACCATAATAAAACTCCTTACACCGGGATAACCCGGGACAGATAATCGAATCCCCTCTAGGTAACCTCTGCTGAACTACATTTCCCGGCATAATGAAAAACTGTCTTCATGCTGATTGGATGGCGCTCTTGATATCAAGTGCGTTTGATTTTGCGCGCTCACCACGTCGGGTGACAGAGTAGTTTGCTCTTTGACCAGACTCTTGTGCAACCTCTGCTCATCCGGTACCAGAGGTGAGGTTAATCCATCGCACCGAAACAAGTATCAGACAGTTATTGTTGTCATGCACTTGTTTGATAGCATGTGAACGAGGAAAGTTTTCAACAAACCCTGGATACCGGTGAGTCGCTCAACCTTGGACGATAAAACTTCACGCTAAAACATACCGTTATATGTGTGGAACGAATTGGTGAACTACGGTATCTAGCTAGCTAGGCTAGCTAACGTAAGCTTGACGATAACACTACTGTTAACTTGAGCCAGCTTGCTTAGAATGCAAAAAACACGTTAGCTGACGTTCGTCATTGGTTCACATTTACTGATTTGTTTACGCGACTGGTAGGAATAACAAATGATTCATTGTCAATAGCTAGCCATTTCAACTGGCATCAAACAGGTGTAGCTACTTTGCTAATTTAGCAAGCTAATCTGTTAAACCTACTCGCTTGCCATTATAGAGCCATAACACTCGTCTGTGCTACCAATGCAATGTGCATGTTAATAGTCGCGTTACCGACTTGTTTGTTCACGCACTACTACTAGTTAGATGCATAGGTTTCTTTATTTTTAGCAAACGTTAGCTACAGTAGTACTGTACAGTTAGCCTTAACTTCCAAAGAAGGCATATGGTTTTTGGCTTGAAATACATTCACGGTCTCAGTCGCCACCTTGTGGTTATTATTGACCAAATAACTCAAGACTAGGCGAACACTGCGAGTAGCTAGCTTTATTGAGTTGTATACTGTTGACTAATCACATGATCATGTCCCCTTTCTACAGTGACCAGTCATTTAGTTAAGTTCAGAGATGAACTTCTCTGAGGTCTTCAAACAGTCTAACCAACTGTGCAGAGTTTCACCAGATGGAAAATATTTGGTAAGCAATCATTTGTTTCAATATACACTTAGTAATTAAATCAAAGTTTATTGCTTACAGGCTCTAACCAATAGTGCAAAAAAGGTATTAGGTGAACAATAGGTAAGTAAAGAAATAAAACCACAGTAAAAAGACATATATATACGCACACACAGTAGCAAGGCTACATACAGACACCGGTTAGTCAGGCTGATTGAGGTATTATGTACATGTAGATATGTTTAAAGTGACTATGCATATATGATGAACAGAGTAGCAATAGCGTAAAAGAGGGGTTGGTAGGTGCCGGGACACAATGCAGATAGCCCGGTTAGCCAATGTGCGGGAGCACAGCTCAATTGATGTAGTATGTATATGAATGTATAGTTAAAGTGACTATGCATATATGGTAAACAATGTAGATAATGTAATGATTAAGATTGTACACAAAATTCAACCGAAAACGGATACATACTGTATACAGGTTGGAGCAAGAAGGTGCCACACTGGATGTGTGTGTGTGTGTGGTTGCCAGCTCATTTCCGGCTGCCAATAATGATTTATTAATTGAAGGCTACTGAGTTCCATAAAATTAGTTCCTTTTGCATCCCTTTAATATTTTACGTAGAAATTGTGCATCAATATAGAATTTAAAAGCTTGTTATATTAAATGAAGTTCCCTTTAATGTAGACCACATGGACAATTCAATAAATCTGATTTATGGTATGAATAAAGAATTGCTAAAGTGCCAGAATTCTACATTTTGACATGTCCCTCTGCGACTTCTAGGAAGATTTTAATTAACTTAACCCCAGAATGTCTCCAAACTTTCACCATCATTGTAAATCCATAGTTTTGTTGCTTTGAGTAATTTCTGAATTCTAATGTTTATTTAATGTAATTAGTGATTCATCTAATCACATAATGCATGTACCTCATTTTAAAGCCAACCCTGTTAAGTGAAATGAACTTTCATTTTAATATGGTGAAAATATTCCTTTAAGTAATTTTTTCAAACATCTAATTGTCAGAACTGGTTCTAATCTTTTTGGCCATTTTCTGTTGTGCTGTGGAAAACTCTTACCTATAGATGGGCTCTAAATGTTTTAAGTTTCATTTTATAAATTGTTTGCATTCAATTGTCCCTCCCTGCACACTATAAGCTTCCAATTCCACAAATCCAAGGGGATCTATGGCTGATTTAAGATGAAATCGTCAACCCCGTTACTTGATTTAGCACTTACCATAGTCCTTTTTTATTTAACCTCTAGAGATAGGAAAACTTTATTTTTTATTATGGAGTGACTTGCTGTTGCTAAATATACAGATATTTCTGGGCATGCAGGATCCACTAGTCTACCTACCTCCTTTCAGCTGCCGCTCATTGCTCAGTCACTCCGTGACTCTGCTGCCACTTGTACACAAAACAGTTCGATCAAACGTAGCTAATTGTAACAGTAAGCTGTTGCAAACATAAGCATGACATAAAGAGGTCTAGCAATTTCATGTTATTTTTTCAGGAGTTAAATGCAGCTATTTAGGCAAGCTATATGTAGCTTACACAGCATATCAAACAATCAAGTCGCAAGACACTCAGTCAATAGCGATTTTATGTCATTTCTTCATCATTGGAAACATTGTCTGAACAGGAGGCAGACTGGCTATATGGCAGCAAAATTGTAAAGATTACATCACGCACAACAATAATTGTTTTGCCCTAATGCAATGTGTAGACTGTCTTGCTTGTGCTACAGCAATATCAGTTTCAACAGACAGAAGGTTGTAGCTGGCCCTTCATATAGGCTATATTTTTGGATCGATAGTTCAAATCGCAGCAGTTCAGGAATGACGCAGAGACATGGGCTACATAATTTCGATCAAATTGTTTGAGAGTTCAGAAGAGGGTGAGTAAAGAAAGAAACGTGAATATATAGCTAGGTTTCCATCAAATTGTCTACAAATTTCATGCAAATATTCTAAAATGCACGTAAAGAAAATATGCACATTTTCATGTTATGGGTATGCTTGTCATCGGCAAGGACTAGGGAGTTATTTAGGATAAAAAATAAACTTAATAGATCTAAGCACAGGCAAAATCCTAGAGGAGAACCTGGTTCATTCTGCTTTCTAACAGATACTGGGAGACAAATTCACCTTTCTGCAGGACAATAACCTAAAACACAAGGCCAAATTATACACTGGAGTTGCTTTCCAAGATGACATTGAATGTTCCTGATTGGCCTAGTTACAGTTTTGACTTAAATCGGCTTGAGAATCTATGGCAAAACATGAAAATTGGTGTCTAGCAATGATCAAAGATGAACTATACAGAGCTTGAAGATCTTTTTTTTTTTTTTTGTAAGAATAATGGGCAAATATTGTACAATCCAGGTATGCACAGCTCTTAGACTTACCCAAACACACTTGCAGCTGTAATCGCTGTCGAAGGTGATTGTAACATTTATTGACTAATGGTTGAATACCTATTTAATCAATATATTAGCATTTTAATTAATAAAGGTAGAATTTGTCCCCAACTTTGACATTAGAGTATTGTTTGTGGATCATTGACAAAAGACAAATCAATTTTAATCCCACTTTGTAACATAACAGAATGTGTAAAAAAAAAAAAATCAAGGGGTGTGAATACTTTCTGAAGCACTGTAGCAACATGCCTATAAATTACCTTCTGAAAGTATTCAGACCCCTTGACTTTTCCCACATTATGATACAACCTTATTCTAAAATGGATTAAATCGTTTCCCCCCCCATCAATCTACACACTAACCCATAATAACAAAGCAAAAACAGGTTTTTAGACATTTTTGCAAATGTATTAAATAAAAATGGAAATATCATATTTACGTACAGTACCAGTGTGGACACCTACTCATTGAAGGGTTTTTATTTTTACTATTTTCTACATTGTAGAATAATAGTGAAGACATCCAAACTATGAAATAACACATGTGGAATCATGTATTAACCCAAAAAGTAGCCACCCTTTGCCTTGACAGCGTTGCACCCTCTTGGCATTCTCTCAACCAGCTTCACCTGGAATGCTTTTTCAACTCTCTTTAAGGAATTCCCACATATGCTGGGTACTTGTTGGCTGCTTTTCCTTCACTCTGCGGTCCAACTCATCCCAAACCATCTCAATTGGGTGGAGGTTATTGGAGGCCAGGTCATCAAATAGACCTTACACAGCCTGAAGGTGTGTTGGGTCATTGTCCTGGTGAAAAACAAATGATAGTCCCACTAAGCGCAAACCAAATGGGATGGCGTATCGCTGCAGAATGCTGTGGTAGCCATGCTGGTTAAGTGTGCCTTGAATTCTAAATAAATCCGACAGTGTCACCAGCAAAGCACCCACACGCCATTACACCGCCTCCTCCATGCTTCACGGTGGGAACCACACATGCAGAGATCATTAGTTCACCTACTCTGCGTCTCAAAGTCACGGCGGTTGGAACCGATCTCAAATTTGGACTCATCAGACCAAAGGACAGATTTCCACCGGTCTAAATCTTCTTCTTATTGGTGTCCTTTTAGGAGTGGTTTCTTTTCAGCAATTTGACCATGGCCTTATTCATGTAGTCTCCTCTGAACAGTTGTGTCTGTGAAGCATTTATTTGTGCTGCAATTTCTGAGGCTGGTAACATTAATGACCTTATCCTCTGTAGCAGAGGTAACTCTGGGTCTTACTTTCCTGTGGTGGTCCTCATGAGAGCCAGTTTCATCATAGCGCTTCATGGTTTTTCCGACTGCACTTGAAGAAACTTTAAAAGTTCTTGCAATTTTCCGGATTGACTGACCTTCATGTCTTAAAGTAATGGACTGTCATTTCTCTGCTTATTTGAGCTGTTCTTGCCATAATATGGACTTGGTCTTTTACCAAATAGGGCTATCTTCTGTATACCACCCCTACCTTGTCACAACACAACTTATTGGCCCAAACCCATTATGAAGGAAGGAAATTCCACAAATGTAACTTTAACAAGGCAGACCAGTAATTGAAATGCATTCCAGGTTAATATCTCATCAAGCTGGTTGAGAGAATGTCAAGAGTGGGCAAAGCTGTCAGGTAAAGGGTGGTTAATTGAATAATATCAAATCTAAAATATATTTTGATTTGTTTAACCCTTTTTTGGTTATTTCATAGTTTCCATGTCTTCACTATTATTCTACAATGTAGAAAATGGTAAAAAAAAAAAAAACATTGGACACGCACCCATTTAAACTTTTGACTGGTACTGTAAGTATTCAGACCCTTTACTCAGTACTTTGTTGAAGCGATAATAGCCTTGAGTCTTCTCGGTATGACACTACAAGCTTGGCACACCTGTATTTGGGGAGTTTCTCCCATTCTCTGCAGATCCTCTCAAGCTCTGTCAGGTTGGATGCGGAGTGTCCCTGCACATCTATTTTCAGGTTTCTCCAGAGATGTTCACGTCCGAACTTTGGCTGGGCCACTCAAGAACATTGAGACCTGTCCCGAAGTCACTCCTGCGTCGTCTTGGCTGTGTGCTTAGGGTCGTTGTCCTGTTGGAAGGTGAACCTTCGCCCCCAGTCTGCGGTCCTAACCTGCTCCAGAGCGCTTTTCATAAAGGAGCTCTCTGTACTTTGCTCCGTTCCTCGATCCTGATTAGTCTCCCAGTCCCTGCCACTGAAAAACATCCCCACAGCATGATGCTGCCACCACCATGCTTCACCGTAGGGATGGTGCCGGGTTTCCTGCAGACGTGACACTTTGCATTCAGGCCAAAGTGTTCAATCTTGGTTTCATCAGACCAGAGAATCTTGTTTCTCATGGTCTGAGTGTCCTTTAGGTGCCTTTTGGCAAACTCCAAGCGGACTGTCATGCCTTTTAGTGAGGAGTGGCTTCTGTCTGGCCACTCTACCATAAAGGCCTAATTGGTGGAGTGCTGCAGAGATGGTTGTCCTTCTGGTAGGCTTTCCCATCTCCACAGAGGAACTCTGGAGCTCTGTCAGATTGACCATCAGGTTCTTTGTCACCTACCTGACCAAGGCCCTTCTCCCCGGCTTGCTCAGTTTGGCTGGGCCGCCAGCTCGAAGAAGAGTCCTGGTGGTTCCAAACTGCTTCCATTTAAGAATGTGTTCTTGGGGACTTTCAATGCGGCATACATTTTTTGGTACCCTTCCCCAGATCTGTGCCTCGACACAGTCCTGTCTCAACTTGTAGAAACATCTCAAGGATGATCAATGGAAACAGGATGCACCTGAGCTCAATTTTGAGCAATGGGTCTAAATACTTATGTAAATAAGGTATTCTGTTTGTATTTAATACATTTTCAAAAATGTCTAAACCTGTTTTCACTTTGTCATTATGGGGTATTATGTGTGGAAAAGGAGAAGGGTTCTTAATACTTTCCGAATGCTCCCCCCCAAAAAAAGCACCATTCTGCACAAACTAATTTTTATTCAGACATTTGCAACAGCACAAATAATCATAACATTTAAAACTATTTAAATATATATGAAAATAAGACTCATAAATATCAAAAAGTAACAAAGACAAATAGAAACAAATTTGTGTTGATTTGGTACTCGAGCATCATTACATTACCCATCCCCCCCAAAACTGGCAACCAAGGGTCAAGACTAAACCCATTCACCTTGGTGTTGTGCAGACTGGTTTTGTGTTTTTCTTAATGATTTTGCACAACCCAGAAAAAAATGCAACAATATGTCTGAATTTTGGTCCGCCACCGCATGGCAGGTACCCTAGTCATATAAATGTTTTCAGTGCAAATATGATGCACACCGTATGTACTCCACTTATGCACTCAAATATGCACTTTTAAACATCGACAACAGGCATGGCAGATGGACGTTCATGGGCTTACAACCGAGGAGTTAACAAGTCCAAAAGTACACAGATGTGCCGGAACACAACTTTTTCTGCTTGACTGTCTCACTGCCTGTCTCTCTCCATCTGCCCCCCAGGCCACGTGTGTGCAGTACAGGCTGGTGGTGCGTGACGTGAACACCCTACAGATCTTGCACCTTTACACTTGCCTGGACCAGATAGTCCACATGGAGTGGTCCTCTGACTCGCTCTTCATCCTCTGTGCCATGTACAAGAGAGGACTAGTGCAGGTATGCACTCCTCTATTAGGCTAGTGCATATTGTTTTTATCTCATTTGTCCAATAATGACAGTTGGTGTATTTTATTTTTAGGTGCTGAATTAGCTTGTTCAGACTGTTGATGAATGCTTAAATATACAGAATGTGGGAAATTAAACTGGGAATAAAGTGTACAAATATAAATCAACAACTTGCACAGATAAAGTGGAGTTTAAGTAGATAATTACTGACCATTTTGTAATGAAAGGGAAATTACCCCTCATTTGAGACAGTGTTAAGATCAAATGCACTGTGCAAAAAGAACAGCTTACTTTTGCAGAGGTAACCATCTCCAGTCTTTCATTTCGTCTCTGGGTCAGATTTGGTGTGGTCAAAGGTTTGAGTACAGGTTGAGCTCAGGGAAAGGCAGTTGTCCTTCTCTCACAATCTCTCTCTCCTCTCAGGTGTGGTCTCTAGAGCAGCCCGACTGGTACTGTAAGATTGACGAGGGCTCGATAGGACTAGTCTCCTCGCGCTGGAGCCCAGACGGACGTCACATTCTCAACACCACAGAGTTCCATGTAAGTGTGAAGTCACTAGGAGTGTGTTTATGTGTTTCTGTCTGGTGTCGACTGTTGCTGCCCATAATGAAGGAGGAGACCTGAAAATAGACAGCAGACACCAGACCCTGCCCCACCTGACAAATGTATGCCTGATTTCAGTTACTCCAGCTAGTGTTCTGTCATATCCTCGACACACAAATTAAGTTCCTTCGAGTCCTATTTAATTTCTCCTCCCTGAAGTGTGCACTCGTTCATTCCCTTTGAAGCATTTAAAAAGCACTGGATTGGTGTAAGTCTGTGCTTAAGTGGGTTTTCACCATGTTCCGTACACTACTCCCTCCCTTTGAAATCCATGGTGGAAGTGTACAGGGGGAGAAACGGAATTGGGCTGTAGATATTTATGTTATATTCTTGGAAGATGACAATCCATCCAATGTGTTATGTCACACATCCAATAGGCTGTAAAATTCCGCCACACTTAGACATTTTTAATGTGGTGAGTTTTGCTTAATAAGAAATGGCAAAGTACATTTATAGTGTCTTTCTGATTAGTTTAGACTTTGAATGAACATGCTTGCTGGAACCAAACCAGTGTCGGTGTGACGACATCGCAGCTTGCTTTGCACGTCTGCAACGACTGTAGGTGAAAGTGCAGTCGTCTGGCTTGTTGAGAGCATATTTGTCCCTAGGTATCGGAGGGGGGAGTGGGCTGCACTCGTCCTCTCCCGCCTGTTTGGGTTACGACTTGGGCACCGTGCCATGGCGGGGTTCGCCTGACACCCGAACCCGACTCCAAGACTCACTGACAGGTGCCGGGGCCCAGGCACAACTGTGTCTGGAGGTTTGAGAGGGAGCAGGGAGTGCAAGTGTCTGACATTTCTGCTTTGTCTGTCTGCTTCTTCAACTAACACAGGAATAGAATGGAGTCTCCCTAGGTCTGTCTGCTCCTGGGTCTGTCTGCTCTTTCCATTAAATTCTGAGAAGGGAACAATTGTCAGTTGTTGATTTGGGGAAGATGTAAAACAAATACATTTTGCAACAAAATGTGCATTTCTTATTGGATAAGATCAAGTAGCCCCCCCTGTTTGTTGCCTTGCATGGCTCAGAACTCATGCAAGATCCCCTGTATTCACATTTGGGGTGCTAAGCCCGTTTACCAAAAGTCTAGGGGTGATGACGCCCGCGTTGCCCAGTGCTGCTGACCTCACCTTCACCCCTCCACAAAGATTTCATTATGGCTGTGCCAGACTGGTGTTCGTATCAGGGCTCAGTTTCAGCCGGGAGCTCATGAACAAGATGCTATATTAACTTGTTAGGGGACAGCTGCTGTCTGTTGAACCCACTGTGTGTGTGTGTGTGACTGTGTGTTTTCTTTTCTCCCCACTGACTGTTTTGATACATGGGTGCAATTTGTCAGTTAACAGCTGATGGTGCTAGACGAGGGTTTGGATTTACGTTCATCTCTGTAGATATGCCATTTCGCGTGGGAGAGTCGCCGGAGCAGCAGGCCGCGGCGTGAGCCAGTCTCCGGATCTGATCTTACCTCCAGCCCTCACCACAGTTTGCACTGCTTTACTGTGCTTTGCGCTTTTTGTCCATGTACAAATGATTTCAAATGGTTAACAAGCAGCTTTTTTGATGCTAAAATTGTCTTACACCATATCTTGCATGCGTTATGTGATTTAGCTTATGGCCTCTCGCTACTGTACATAAAGGACAATTGGTTAGTCTATAGTTGATTAGTCTATTGCATTCTCCATGTTCTTACAAGTTAGCAGGACATCCTGGAGTCTCTTGGTTGTCTGAGTGGGTTGCCTATCGTATTACACTCTTCAGAAGTGACTTAACATTGGTAATTAGGACTAGCTTCATGGATAGGCCCGATGTCATTCAAATAGGTGTTTGTAAAATAACTTTTACCCTCATTGTATGTTCGAATCAAAAAGCCATACATGTTTGAATTCCCACTCCTGATTCTCTCCACTGGCACTATGCTGCACATATTCACTGCTAATCCAACAAACCAGCTGAGCGAGCTGTAAAACGGGTGTGGAAGACATCCACTCAAGGCCGGCACGAACATTATATACCTCTAATGGTTTATGCATTGTTGGGATCAGGTTAGCTGCGTGCCTGGCCGGCGGCGCGGGATCCCCGCTAGCGCGTAGCATGTTGGCAGCGTTAGCTATCAGAGAAACTGAACCCAAGTAGCTGCCACAGCTCTACTCTTGACAATCGACAATCAGTCATCCAGACTGACGCCTGGCTACACCGCACTCCAATCCACGGGGGAATTATAAGGCTGTAACAGGAGAAATGTGTCTATATTGGGTTGAGAGACCGTCTCTGATGGGGAATGCATATGGACTTATCCATTGCTGACAGATAGGCCTATGCAAAGATTCCTCGCAGGAGTCGCAGCATCACTAATTCTCTCTCGCATATAAAAAGTGCTGCCACAGGAGGAGCTGATGGATTTGTGATTTGCTGTCAGGGATTCTGCGGTGTAGTTGGTCCTGTTTATCAAGTGTAGCCTTTCTTGTCCCAGTGGGCCTGTTCTTTCTAGGGTTAAGTTGAGGGCTTGAGGCATAACTCCTGTGAGGTTATGTTTAGAACAAGGCTGTGGGAGAGCTTTAAACAGGATAAATGAAACGAAGTCAAATTAATTCCTCCAATGGGAAGTGAACCAGTACTGTTGTGAGCTGGTAGCCACGGTTTAGGCCCTCCATCCACCCTGCCAGTCAGCACAACACCCTAGCAGGCACCTCTGCTACAACTCTGTAAAATGTGCTGTCTTCTCGTCGACACATGGCCTCCCTGCTTATACAGTGCATTCGGTAAGTATGTAGACCCCTTTTTCCACGTTGTTACGTTACAACCTTATTCTAAAATGGATGAAATACATTTTTCACGTCATCAATCTATACACTACCGCATAATGACAAAGAGAGAACTGGTTTTGACGTTTTTGCTAATTTATTAAAAAAAGAAACGTACCTTATTTACGTAAGTATTCAGACCCTTTGCTATGAGACTTGAAATTGAGCTCATGTGCATCCTGCTTCCGTTAACCATCCTTGAGGTGTTTCTACAACTTGATTGGAGTCCAGCTGTGGTAAATTGATTGGACATGCTTTGGAAAGGCACACACCTGTCTATGTAAGGTCCCACAGTTGACAGTGCATGTCAGAGCAAATACCAAGCCATGAGTTCAAAGGAATTGTCTGTAGTGCTCCGAGACAGGATTGTGTTGAGGCACAGATCTGTGGAAGGGTACCAAAACATTTCTACAGCATTGAAGGTCCACAAGAACACTGGCCTCTATCACTCTTAAATTGAAGATGTTTGAGAAACAAGACTCTCTGGTCTGATGAAACCAAGATTGAACTCTTTGGTCTGAATGCCAAGTGTCAGGTCTGGAGGAAACCTGGTACCATCCCTACAGTGAAGCATGGTGGTGGCAGCATGCTGTGGGGATGTTTTTCAGATGCAGGGACTGGGAGATTAGTCGGGATTGAGGGAAATCTGAACGGCGCAAAGTACAGAGATCCTGCTCCAGAGCGCTCAGGACCTCAAACTGGGGCGACGGTTCACCTTCCAACGGGACAATGACCCTAAGCACACAGCCAAGACAACGCAGAAGTAAGTGGCTTCGGGACAAGTCTCAATGTCCTTGAGTGGCCCAGCCGTTCGAACATCTCTGGGGAGACTTAAAAATAGCTGTGCATCGATGCTCCCCATCCAACCTAACAGAGCTTGAGAGGATCTGCAGAGAAGAATGGAAGAAACTCCAAATACAGTTGTGCCAAGCTTGTAGCGTCATTCCCAAGAAGACTTGAGGCTGTAATCGCCACCAAAAAGGTGCTTCAACAAAGTACTGAGTAAACGGTCTGAATACTTTTGTAAATGTGATATTTCAGTTTTATTTTTAATAAATGTGCAACATTTTCTAAACCTGTTTTTGCTTTGTCATTATGGGGTATTGTGTGTAGATTGAGGGAGGGGGGGGGGGAAAGAGTATTTAATCCATTTTAGAATAAGGCTGTAATGTAAACAAAATGTGGAAAAAGTCAAGGGGTCTGAATACTTTCTGAATGCACTGTAACAAACTTCCTAGAAAAGAAGCCTAAAGCTGATGATCATGCTGTGAAGGCCAATACAAAGCATTATTTGTGTCCCTTTATTCTGATGGCTAAACATAAGCGGCTTTATTTGCTCTTGGACCATCTTGTCTCTGTCCTAGAGACTGAAACGCCAGTCTACTGCTCCCAGTTTGCTTCCAAGATGTAGTTTTACCAACTTCAGTGCCCCAGACTGGCATGCCAGGCAACACAGAAGCATTTCTCACCTATTTTACATATGTGCTGCTCCCTCCCTCTTCCCAGTTTAAAGTTACACCCCCCCCCAGACAACCTCCCAACCCAGTCCCCCCATGTCAATGTGGTGGGGTACAAATTGTCCAAGAAGAACTGTGTTGAGCTGTGTTGACGGTGGTTTCCATGGATCTGTGGGGGGGGGGCTTGTGGGTGTAATGACAGGCCACAGCTGGATGTCTTGGTATCTCAGGAGCATGCCCTGGTCAGTTAGACCCTTACCCAGGGAACAACAGCCAGTAGGTCAGACAGACTCCTGCCTGAATGCCTTCCTCCCCTGAGTGAGAAAGTGAGCCCTAGTTAGAAAATCAGGGAAAGCATGCCATGCTAGATCTATTTAAAGTTCATCTCCTTCTTCATACAGTTGTGTAGTTTTCTGATGTTTGCACTTCTCTTACAGGAAGGTAAGTGTAGGCAAAGGGAGCACCCTGAATGAAGTTTTAATTGGTATTTTGGGAGTGTCGATGTGTGTTCTGACATGCAAACCATATAAGCCGCCGCCTACCAAGGCCGCACAGAGGCTGAGGGTCTTGATTACAGTTCACACTTGAATTGACGACCCTCGACTTTGTCACCTCTGTCTCAAGCTTATTTATTGTTATGAAGCCGCATAACAGTCTTGGCTGATCACCGAGACTAGTTTAGTCCAGCATTTGCACAGGCTTAGTATTCAAAGTATGATAAGACAGGGTGCGGAGAAGTGTATGCATGCACATTTATATTGGCCTACTAGGTTGTAAAAGAAAATATGTAGGCCTTGCATTTTACACCCATAACATGCTTGTGGTGGTAGGCTACATAGCCATAATGTCATTTGGATGGTGTAGAATGACTACTGTTCTGGCTTTTACTTTTAGGAGTAATAATAACTAGGCTCGCTCTAGGCTGAATACAAATACTATATTGTGCATCTTACAGTATAGACCTAGTTATGTTCTTTTTAACAAAGCATATGTAGTTTCAATGTTTTCACATGAACACCTTTTGTTTTTCTGATCACGACTAAACGAGGAAGAAACTAAGAGTGCAGGACCTGTCACACGCTGTTCTTGGAGAGCTAGATGCAGCGTGTTACTGTCCGCCTGCTGGTTGTGTGCTGCGACGTGTAAAGCTCATCTCGGATGATTTTGGGGGGCAGGGGTGACGTGAATCTTTACGGGTAGACAGGCTGGCATTGGCCTTGTTTCTATTGTCCAGTTCTGCTGGTAACCGATAAGGGTCGTACTTGTACTTAACTGCTGTTATTAATGGATAGTCTAGAGATTTCATTATTGTAGTGTTTTAGATTTAGAACTTTCCCTTGTGAGTGGTTTAACCATTCAGCACAACCGCTCATCTTAGTCTTATCCATCAAGAAGACCCTCGTGGATCTCTTCCACAGACCGACACGGAGTCCCCCAGGGGCTGTGTTGAAGCCGAACGGGGTGACTGCTGCGTTTGGTATAAAACCTAAATGGACGGAGTGGCAGGGATAGCGAGGAGCTCTCAGCGGTCTCATTAGTCGAAGAGTTGACTGAGCTCTTATTAATAGACGGCTGTTGTTGACGCCCTGCTCTGAGCTCCACACTTACCACATTAAAGCCTCCATCCAGCTCCTCTTACAGAGGAAGAGGCCATGTTGCCAATGAAGAGCGGGCATGGGGTGCAAACGGCGATGCCGTTTGCTTTATTAAATGGGCGAAGACATTCAAAATAATTGATCGCGGATCAAAGATGTCTGTTTTTGGACGGATGAGTCTTTGTAGGCTATTCCCCTGTGCTAGCTAACCTTTCACTGGGAGATGAGGTATAGTTTGTTACATTTTGTTTCTTTTTTTTTGACAGCTGAGAGTTACCGTCTGGTCCTTGTGCACCAAAGCCGTATCTTACATCAAGTACCCCAAGGCATGTCAGAAGGGTAAGTACGTGAGTGTGTGTATGTGTTTTTCAGCGAGAGGACTTGTGGACAGGGCCACACTGACTGGCTTGACACATGGGCTGGTGAATCGCGTCCCTCCCTGTCCCTTGACCTTAGGGCCTATGGGCCATCTGCTGACAGCTGGAGCCCTCTTCAGTAAATGGTGCATGCTCGCCATAACCTGTTTGTCAGCAGCCAGTGGAGTTATTGTCTTGGGCTCCAACCACTACCCAAAGGTTCACACACCACCACCACGTGACCCAAGCACCGTTGGATCCACCGTATAAATAATCCAGCAATGCCAACCACTTGCCGCTGAAGGCCTCTTGATAGTTACACTCGATAGACTGTGCTGTACACCACAGCAACGCTATAGGTTAACATGACGACTAAATGACCACAAATCATTTTGTCACCTAGATTAACATAATGTAGGTCTAAAGCATATCACTTTTGCATCTGCAAATTGTCCTCTATCCCAACATTGTCTTTGTACAAGGACTAGATGATGAGTAGTTGAGTCAGGTGTGCTTGTGTGGGGAAAGATTTTGACTATGTTAAATAGCGTTTCCTGTGCATTGTTTCCCCCCTGGTCTGTGGTTCCAGGGATAGACTTCAGCAGGGACGGCTGCTACATGGCCCTAGCGGAGCGCCGCGACTGCAGAGACTATGTTAGCGTGTTTGTGTGTGACGACTGGCACCTACTGAGGGTGAGTGCCACTCAGAGCTCCCACCACGGGAGTGTCCCAAAAAAAGTTTGGGGATTTACATTTTAGTTTGATAAACTCAGCAAAAAAAAGAAATGTCCCTTTTTCAGGACCCTGTCTTTCAAAGATAATTTGTAAAAATCGAAATAACTTCACAGATCTTCATTGTAAAGGTTTTTAAACACTGTTTCCCATGCTTGTTCAATGAACCATAAACAGTTAATGAACGTGCACCTGTGGAATGGTCGTTAAGACACTAACAGCTTACAGACGGTAGGCAATTAAGGTCACAGTTATGAAAACTTAGGACACTAAAGAGGCCTTTCTACTGACTCTGAAAACCACCATAAGAAAGATGCCCAGGGTCCCTGCTCATCTGCGTGAACGTGCCTCAGGCATGCTGTAAGGAGGCATGAGGACTGCAGATGTGGCCAGGGCAATAAATTGCAATGTCCATGCTGTGAGATGCCTAAGACAGGGAGACGGGATGGACAGCTGAACGTCCTCGCAGTGGCAAACCACGTGTAACATCACCTGC
The DNA here is from genome assembly GCF_018296145.1 of Oncorhynchus tshawytscha. NCBI lineage: Eukaryota > Metazoa > Chordata > Actinopteri > Salmoniformes > Salmonidae > Oncorhynchus > Oncorhynchus tshawytscha. The sequence goes on from NC_056444.1 coordinate 53,420,611, forward strand.
ACAGGATCGGTACATCCGAACATCACACCTGCAGGACAGGTACAGGATGGCAACAACAACTGCCCGAGTTGCACCAGGAACGCACAATCCCTCCATCAGTGCTCAGACTGTCCGCAATAGGCTTAGAGAGGCTGGACTGAGGGCTTGTAGGCCTGTTGTAAGGCAGGTCCTCACCAGACATCACTGGCAACAACGTCGCCTATGGGCACACCCACCATCGCTGGACCAGACAGGACTTCCAAAAAGTGCTCTTCACTGACTAGTCACGGTTTTGTCTCACCAGAGGTGATGGCCAGATTTGTGTTTATCGTTGAAGGAATGAGCGTTACACCGAGGCCTGTACTCTGCAGTGGGATCGATTTGGAGGTGGAGGGTCCATCATGGTCTGGGGAGGTGTGTCACAGCATCATCGGACTGAGCTTGTTGTCATTGCAAGCAATCTCAACGATGTGCGTTACAGGGAAGACATCCTCCTCCCTCATGTGGTACCCTTCCTGCAGGTTCATCCTGACATGAACCTCCAGCATGACAATGCCACCGCACAGAACGAGCAGTATGGCTGATTTCCTGCAAGACAGGAATGTCAGTGTTCTGCCAGCGACGAGCCCAGATCTCAATCCCATTGAGCACGTCTGGGACCTGTTGGATTGGAGGGCTAGGGCCCCCCTCAGAAATGTCAGGGAACTTGCAGGTGCAAATCTGGTGCAGTCCATGAGGAGGAGATGTACTGCAGTACTTAATGCAGCTGGTGGCCACACCAGCTTCTGACTTACTTTTGATTTTGCCACCCCCCCTTGTTCAGGGACACATTATTCCATTTCTGTTAGTCCCATGTCTGTAGAACTTGTTCAGTTTGTCTCAGTTGTTGAATCTTATGTTCATACCAATATTTACATGTTAAGTTAACTGAAAATAAATGCAGTTGACAGTGAGGATGTTTTCTTTTTTTGCTGAGTTTACAAAACATTAGGAACGCTTTCAATTCATCGGGGCATGGACTTGACAAGGTGTCAAGCGTTCCACAGGGATGCTGGCCCATGTTAACTCCAATGCTTCCCACAGTTGTGTCAAGTTTGCTGGATGTCCTTTGTGTGGTGGACCATTCTTGCACACTGGAAACTGAGTGTGAAAAACCCAACAACGTTGCATTTCTTGACATGCAAACTGGTGTGCCTGGCACCTACTACCATACCCAGTTCGCTTAAATATTTTCTTGCCCATTCACCCCCTGAATGGCACACATACACAATCCATGTCTCAAGGCTTAAAATCCTTTAAAACGGTCTCCTCCCCTTCATCTACATTGATTTGAAGTGAATGTAACAAGTGACATCAATAAGGGATCAAAGCTTTCACCTGGTCATTCTGTCATGGAAAGAGCTCATGTTCCTAATGTTTTGTACATTTTGACACATTGTAAAGTGAGACCCAAACAACCGATGCACCTGTACAGATGCGCAGTTTTTCCCTGTCTATTTTCTGCTAATTGTCTGTATCCTCTTGTTTGACCTCCCCTGTCTACCTTTCAAAGCACTTTGAAACAGAGACCCAGGACTTGGCGGGGGTGGAGTGGTCTCCTAACGGCTGTGTTCTGGCTGTATGGGACAGCTGTTTGGAGGTAAGCCATTGGAAAATTAGTTGACAATATGTTGACAGAGTGGGAACCCTGAGAGAGTGTGTGTGCGCTCTCTCCCCAGTACAAGGTGCTGCTGTACTCGCTGGACGGCCGGCTGCTGTCCACCTTCAGTGCGTATGAGTGGTCGCTGGGCATCAAGTCTCTGGCCTGGAGTCCCAGCAGTCAGTTCCTGGCCATCGGCAGCTATGATGGAAAGGTCTGTGCTCTGTCTCCTTCTCTTTCAATAGGCTTACGGTGGCTTCCAGATACACCCATTCTGTGCAACCTGTGCAGATCCGTGTTAATTTCTTCAACAATAATTTAATTTCGTCAATGACCTATTTTTCTTGATGAAAGCGAGTGACGATAACGAGAAATGCCTTGGGGGGGAGACATTACAAATTACTTCATTTTAGTTGTTGAAAATGTAACTAGATGAGAATTCCACATGAGCCTAATGGTCATTCATGTGTGCTGTAATTCATCTATGTTGCCATTCTTGCGGTTCCACAAATGCGAGTTGCTTTTTTCTGACATAATACTTCTGGCATTGTTGGAAAGCTCGTCTTGTCCCCTTTTCAAGGAAATCACTTATTTACCCCCCTCCGGCAGTTATGATGGGGAGAAAATCAGAGCTCTGAATTGGTGAACCTGTAGCAATGGCTTTATAGCCATATGGTTTATTATTCCTGGTATTGGCTAAAATCTGCCACAATAGCAATGTTGACAGCTAAGGTATACGAGGGGATAGTGGGCTTAGTTGGACAAGGCTATCTGCACACAAGGGAAGCAGAAAGTTGTAGTTATGTATTGGATAAAATGCACTGACTATGTGACTGATAACTGAAATATATTTTAAGACTAAATCTAAAATAGCTGGCAAAATGAACGCGGGTGCAGATTATATTGATGTGGTTCCTGAAAAGAAACTCTTATCTACTATCGTGCGTAGGCCTTTACAGAGAAGTGATTTAGTGGTCAAGTCCCATTCCAAACATTTGGGGCTGGTTTCCCAGACACAGATAAGGCGTAGTCCTGTAATGAAAGCACTTTCAATGGAGAATGCATTTTGTGTCTGGAATATCCCCATAGTCATGTAGAAAAGAATATAATGAATTGAAGCTATTTTAGACTATAGGGACATGGAGTTGGTGGTATGACTGATGTGGGCTTACCTGATGGTTTTGATCAGGTCCGGATCCTAAACCACATCACCTGGAAGAAAGTGACTGAGTTTGACCACCCAGCCTCCATCAACAATACTAAAGCTGTGAGTACTCTTTCCAATGAGTACATGTCAGTTATGTGATGACCTAACGTGCTGAGGGGTAGGGGTTAAGGGGTCCATACAACTTTCACTAGTATGCCCTTACACTCTACTACTCTTCGTCAATTGTTCTTAACCCTCTGTGTCCCCCCCTGTCCTTCCTCCATTCTTCTTCTTGATCTCCACTAATATGTTTTTGATTGAACCGCTCGCAAGCAAGACCAGTTGCAGTTAAATAGATTTATAAACTGGGGGGTTTGAGCCCTGATTGCTGATTTGGCTTAAAGCTGTGGTATATCAGACTATACCACGGGTAATGCAAAACGTTTATTTTTACTGCTCTAATTACATTGGTAACCAGTTTCTGTGGCAATAAGGCACCTCGGGGTTTGTGATATATGGCCAATATACCACGGCTGAAGGGCTGTCAAGTTACTCTACATTGGGAAACACAACTTGAAAAACATGAACATGAAAAACCCTGCAGCGTTGCAGTTCTTGATACAAACCAGGGCGCCTTTCACCTACCATATCCGGTTCAAAGGCACTTAAAAAATTGTCTTGCCTATTCACTCTCTGAATGGCGCACACAGGCAAAATCCATGTTTGAATTGTTCCGAGGCTTAAAAATCCTTCTTTAACCTGTCTCCCCTTCACCTACTCTGAAGTGGATTTAACAAGTGAGTGACATCAATAAGGGATTGTGGCTTTCACCTAGGACAGATGATTTTTACACACTACTTGCTTCAGCACTCGGCTGTCCCGTTGTATTTTGGAAGTTGTATTTACTTTCTGCCATGCAAATGATTTTGGGACTGTATCACTGTCCCCTCTGCTACAATACTCACACTCCATTTCATGTCTCCCTCTACTGCTTTATATGTAATTGCTTGAAACACAATGCTTTTAATTGTGAGCAAGTGCTGCGAAAGGACCATTATTTACCTAACTGGGCACTTTAATGCTTGGGTGTAGCTGAGGAAGTGTTGACCATGTCAGGTGACTGACAGGAGCTTGTGTTGTCAGGTGGTCTACAAGGAGGTGGAGAGGAAGCCGGTGGTGGGGAGTGCGGACCTGTTCATTCAGCAACGCATCACTATGGGCAGCACCCTGTTCAACACACAGAGCAAATGTAAGCACAACTCATCACTATGGGCAGCACCCTCTTCAACACACAGAGCAAATGTAAGCACAACTCATCACGCCACACCTGACAGTGGATATTAGCCAACAGGAGTGTATATTTAATTAAATATGCAACATTCTTAGCTATAACTCTTTCATTAAACCCCAACCTTATGAAAAGTATTATAGCCTAAGAAAATATGCAATTTGGAATAGATGAAATTGAGATGGTATAATAACCCATATTCAGCCAAATTTTTATTAGTACACTGGAAAATAAGTTTTTTATCACAGAGGCTATATCACTGTCAAAATTGTCTGACTTATTGATCCTGCTTCTGTGGCGCATCCCTCTGTTGTAGATGAGATCTGCCCATTGCCAGTCCAGGTACCTGTGGTCAAACCTGACCTGGACCGTGCCAACCCTAAAGTCGGGGTCTCCTCCATGGCATTCAGCTCGGACAACCGCTACCTGGCCACGAAGAATGGTAAGGGACAGATTCACACTGTAACGTTGCTCTACTAGCCATAGGTGTAAACCCTGCAGACCCACACTCACAAAATGACCCTTTACCAACCAGGGTTAGATGATGTCAATCATTTTCTGAATAGTTTGTATAGCATTTGGTGGCTGTCACATAATTACTAGTCCCGTTTAATTGTATGGTGGCAATGATGGTGCTGACTAGGGTTTGTGTGTCTCCCTGTAGACAACATGGCCTGCGTGGTGTGGGTATGGGACATGCAGAGGCTGGGGCTTCTGGCTGTTCTGGAGCAGACGTCGGCCGTGCGCTGCTTCCAGTGGGACCCCCGTCGGCCCCGTCTGGCCCTCTGCACCGGCAACGCCAAGCTCTACCTCTGGTCCCCCGCAGGCTGCGTCTCTGTCCAGGTCCCTGCTGAAGGTACTGTAGCTCTGACCTGGCCGTCACCACAAACCGCATAGCATGTGAAGTCAAACACACATCACTTATCATGGGTTGTAATAAAACTGTAAAATAAGTAGTCAAGCACAGTCAAATGCTCTGTGTACTTTTATTGGTTCACAATATTTACATTCCAAATGGATATTCATCAGGTCACTGCAAACTCCACAGTAATAGAAATAGGACTGTTTCCCAAACCAAGTTAAATCAAGTACTCCGCTAGAACAACTGAGTGGAAGAGCTGGGGGAACACTGAAATGGAGGAACAGTACACTGGTAGGGACACTTCAGCTTGGCATATGTGAGCAGTAGGTGGAGGTCCTTAACGCCTCGTGTGTCCCTCCTTCCTAGGTGGTTTCCAGGTGCAGTCAGTGACTTGGCACTGCAGTGGAGACTCCTTGATTCTGTTGGGGAAAGAGCAACTGTGTCTGTGCTACATGGAGGTCGGGGAAGAGGAGGAGGAGGAGGAGGACGACGACGATGTCAAGTGAGAGAACCCCACGTACTCTCTCCTATGGGGGCCAGAGCATTAAGATTAGTACTCCAAAGACTGTCTGAGCCCATACTCAATCAGGGCTGTGGTCTTCACATGACCAGAAGAATTCCAAAGTGCTGCTCTGACAGTCAACTCTATGGCCATTAAACTGTGGTCATGTGTACTTGCACTGGTCAGTGTCAGCCATCCCTGCAGGTAACGTTTGACTTATTTAGGGGAGGATCACAATATAGGGCAGGTGTAGTTGAGGTCCAAGTTCCTGTAGTATTTAAGAGATGTTTACAAAGTGCATTTGTCAAATCTCTGTCATTTAATTATTTGAAGTATTGTGTTTGTAAAAATGTAAAGTCTAGAGGTAACAATTATTTTGTAATAAAGTTTGCTATGAATAACCATTTAGATGTTTGATTCAGACAGAAACTGTGTCTAACCATTCCGGTCTACATTCAATCACTCCGAAGGCCTCAAACAGTTGGAATGTTCTGCTGTGGATGAGAATGGAAAAGGGTGAAAACGTAGTGCTGAGTTCCTCAGGCACAGATTGGGGGGGGTGCTGATGTGGCTGGCTGTATTGTTAAAAACAAAAAAGCTTTAGGGCTCGATTCATCCATATTGCCAAAGTTCAGTGCTATAGCATGGATCTTCTGTGATTATTACCACAGCAAGCAAGGTACTTGGAGTCAAACATTCAGGCCTGGGTGAGATCTTTAAGGTCAGGGCCCTCTGCGGCTCACAATCATTTTAGACCCAAGCCACCCCCTGTACCTGGACTTTGAACTACTCTCCTCTGGACGCAGGTATAGGGCACCCCTCATCAGGAAAAAAACAACTAGACAATTTGTGCCAGGTGTGATATCCCTCCTAAATAGCTCGGGCTATTTAAGACCAGCAGGCTAGTCTTTTTTTTGTGTTTTATTTCTTTAATTATTTTTATTGGTATGTAAACTTGTGAAAGTTGTATTGTCAATTTAGTTTTGTATTTAAACGCCACTTTAAATGTGTACATGACACTGCAACAACATTTCCCCATGGGGTCAAAGTAAGAGATTAAGTATAGCCCTAGACTGTCTGGGAAACTTTTTCCACTTTGGCGAAATCCCTAATCCCCGGGGTACTTCAAACTGGGTTTACAGGAACCTGCAGTGTAAGAAACAATGCCACAAGACATGATTTTGATGAGTATTTATTTAATAAGCAATGTACAGTATTCAAGGTCAGTATGAGCATATAGTCAGCGTTATGAGTCAAACTAATCGGCAAATGGGTTGGATATCAGATTTACCCAGTATGAAATATCAAAGTAATGTAGGCAATTGCCTCACGTTGGTGACCGTGCTACAAATATTAAGCATTTGACCAAGAAGTTAGTTTTCTTTTTGTAACACTCAAAACCTGCATCAATTGCTATTCTGGAGCATTTTTGAAGTTGAACAGAGATGGCATGCAAACCAACATGCAAGACATGCATGTTACATTTAGACCAGGAGTGGGTGGGGGGGGTAGTTGGACAGACATCTTAGTTCATTCGAGCGGTTAAAGCATGATCTTGTGTGAAGCAGAGGCCTAACAACCAGATTCTTCTCTGGTGAATGGATGAGAAAGATCGGTTTATTTCAAACCAGTTTAAATCTGGTTCCTGGATTACTTGACGTTGATTTGTCTTGCGTACTTTGAAATATTCCGTTTGGATCCCATGCAAGAATGACATCTTACTCTGTTTAGAAATAAAATTGAATGTCCATCAACCATTGTGACTGATGGAAGAATGTTTGAAATGTAATAGGACCTCTAGGAAATCTTAGACTGTTCAGTTTCAATTATATTCAGCCAATGTCACTTCCTGTTATTGTCCCTTATACATTAAATCACTTCCTTTGATTGGCTCCTGTGCAGCGCTGATACATTTAAATTTGTGCTTGTTTAGGCTGAGACAGTTGGGGGTATTTAAGGTTCCTCTGGGTGCCAGCATGTGGGAGTAGAAGGGAATGAGGTGGATGTTCTCGCGGAGCAAGCACTCAAGCGTCGACAAATCGGTAAAGCAGAGGCCAAGGGGGTTAATAAGTGGTTAAAAATAAATAGCAAGCGTTGTGGAGCAGGGAGGGGTAGGGAGGTACCCAGGTCGAGAGGAGAAAAACAATGGCATGGAACTATTTCACTATAGTCCTTTCCAAATACATTAACAGAGATGGATTATTCTGTTCCTGAGAGCTACTGAACAAAAGGTCCGCGGCAAAGCCGTGCGAGCAAACGAGCTTGGTAAAAGGAGACCTTAACATGCAAATCTGATTGAGGCTGATATTTCAAACACTGTATCCAATTTAACTTCAGTTGCTTTTTTCTTTGAGGTTTATGTCAGACTATGGCTACAGCCCTAACTAGTTAGTTACTTGAATAGTTGACTAATAGATCAATGTAATCTAAAATGGCCACCATTTTTATTCCCACGTGGATTTTTAAAATTTTTATGGTCAAGTTATTCAGGTGGTTGATAAGACTATTTTAGCCTCCGAGCAAGATTTGTGTATTTGAATAGTAGATTGTTTGGTGAAACCATATGTAGAAGGGATTATTTTCCCCTTCTAGACATTTCTATACCGGTCAACACTAATAATCAAACAGGTATGAAAATGTACCTCAATCCAGGCATGGAAGGTGTCACTGTACTTTTAATTATCCCACAATGCCTGACGGCAAATCATAATACTGTTAGTTCGGAATTAAACTGCCTTTCTTGTCCTCATGCTATATAGCTAATGCTAAAGTAACATATTCCACAACACTTCCTCGGCAGCTACTCACCCCAATGTTAGACATCACATTTTCATAGGACCTAATCCGCTGTTTCAGCATGAACTAGCCTAGCATGAGGATGGTAAAGGCTGTGTGTTTTCTAGAAATGGAGATGAGTAGACCTAATCAATTTAAGAAAATTGTCACAAGGGGATATCTGTAGTTGGGCTTGCACCAGACAATGTATAATTCAAGTAAAATATAGTAAATAAACACTAACCGTCAGAATAACGTGGTCATAGTTTTGACTGAAAAAGCAGATTGTAGCACCGGAAGCCGCATTAATTCTCAAATTTTACCACTACAACGTCCCAATATGATGGATTTTAGAGCCAATCTGGCTAATGCAAAAATCTGCAATTTTGCAAGGCGTCTCAGGTTGAAAATAATGGGTAGACTGCTTGATCAGGCAAAGCTCATTGCATCAGTTTCTGTAATAACGAGCGCTGATAAAGCCCACTCTTATACCTAAAGTTAAAGCACCTAACCATGCCCTCGTACTGCACAAAAGGCCCACGATAATATTAACTTCCAAGGGCTCTAAGTCAGGTTCACCTAGCAGCATCAGGTGTGTATTACAGTATTTTCACAATGGCAAGGTAAACAGTATGCACTGTACCCACAATTAGCGACATTCCCTAATCGCACAAACACACCAAATTCACATACTGTAGGTCTCTCCACTCGGGGGTTAAATAATTATGGCAAATGGAAAACAACTTTGCATGAGAGCACTGTGGCAGGAGTGGAGAGAACTCAGGCTTGCTGCACACCATGGCTGCCCGCCGGTTATACTCAAGCGTTGGGTATGACACAGCCACATTGTCAGCATTCCACGAGCAGACAGACACACACTCATAAAACACACAGTTTGACAGCGCTCCCACTGCTGTGGAATAAGACGGTCACTCAGTGGGAAACATTTAGAAGCCAATCTTTCCCCTGGTCATGGAGTAGCCCAGCTTGGCCTCATTGTTGATGAAGGACATGATGCCCAGGTAGGTCTCGATGAGGAGGGGCCTCTCTAGGATCAGAACTCCGTTGGCCCTGCCCGGAATGGCAAACTCCTTGTGGGCCTTCTTCACTGCCTGAACCAGCTGGGTCCGGAAGATGTCCATCTGACAGAAGAGGTGTTTAATATACCAAGCTCCCATGTGAACATGAATATTGCATATAAATTGTTATTATTGTAAATGGGGGAGGGGAGGTGGCAACGTAAGAGTTTAACCTGGCAGAGAGAGGCCACTTTCTCGTCGGCACGAGCCATGGGGTGCTCAGTGAAGGTGACATAGGGCATGTCTGTGGACCAGGGATTCCAGCGGTTCACGAAGGAGGGGCGTGGGCGTTTGTCCCACTGAACCCGAATCCCATAGCCCTCCCTCCTGTAGAGACACTTATTGTAATTCCAGTGTGCTGGGAGTAATAAATGAATAGTAGGCTGTGTTCAGTGGGCACGAGAGGAGAAAAGCTTTAGAAACAGGTGTATCTATACTTGTCCAATATGCATTCCTAGTTTTCGGTTTCCATGCCTACTGAACACTGCTGAGTGTATTTGGCCCTGTCCAGAAAAAACCCCAAGCGACTTGAGTAGACTCAACATAGTTGGATATGTATAAGCAATATGGCAACATTTCCACCAAGCCTATCCCAAGTGAACGTTAGCCTTCTACCATATTGCTTATACTGTACCTATCCAATTATTTCAGAACATCGACAAGTGTCTTGTGTTGTTGTAAGTACAGGGTCTCTGTACAGGGTCATAGCTCAGTGGCGCTTACTTGTTGAGTGACTTGGGCGGGAACTCAAACTCGCCCACTGAGATGGTGTCCACGGCATTAAGGGAGATTCTGATGACCTGCTGACACAGCAGGTTGATGAAGTCATACTTGCAAACCAGCAGGGACCTGTTAGAAAACCAAGAGGGACAATATGGCAAATTAAGTGAAGAGTGTACAAACGTTCATGCAAGTTTGACGCCTTTATCATCACGAATATATCACAACCGCGTCCAGTCGGCAACATAAATGTATCAAATGATATGGGAATGGATCCCTCCAATTGGGTTCAAATGGATATCCAATCGTAACATTTGCCACTAATCATTTGGTTTACCTGTCAGTTATGAGCACCAGTCTCTCCTTCTCATTGTTCCAGTGGTCAACTCTAAGGGAAACATTATTACATTGATTTAGTATTCTCATCTGTAGCAAAATAATGTAATGAGATATTCATGAAAATATGAAGTCACAATGGTGTAAGAGAGACTAAAATGTGCCAAGGGGTTGTGTGATGTCTTTACCAATTGGCATCTGCCGGCAGAATATAATTTTTCATGGAGATGGTATGTATTAACTGGATAAATAAACATGCCTTTAAGCACTAGATGGCTCTTAATTGCCCCCAAAATATTATCCTTGCCTCTCACTTGCACTAATATCGTTTCAAAGTTTATTTACCACATCCACAGGAAAATAGGTGTAAAACAGTAGACATTCTTACCTTGAGAGCTCTTTCCCAACAATACAATAATAATAATAATAATATAGAATAATAACCACAAGAACTACGATGTGAGTTAGAAACACGAGAATGCAAGTATATACATGCATACATACATACATGCAAGTGACTGGTAGTAGGATAAAGAGCCTTCAGAATGTATTCACACCCCCTTGACCTTTTCCACATTTTGTTGTGTTACAGCCTGAATTTAAAATGAATTAAATGTAGATTGTGTCACGCTAGTTAGCATTGTGAAACTACCTGTGTCCAGTATGAAGTTAGAGACAGAAAAATGGTATCCACAAGGTCATTGGACTCTGGGTAAGTAGATAAAGGGACTCATTGCCAAAATCCCAAAGTATCCCTTTAATAGGTGAATGACTGTCACGCTTGCTAATAGTGACGAGGTCACATTAATAATACCTTCTATTTGTTTAACCTTTCTTTAACTAGGCAAGTCAGTTAAGAAATTCTTATTTTCAATGACGGCCTAGGAACAGTGGGTTAACTGCCTTGTTCATGGGCAGAATGACAGATTTGTACCTTGTCAGCTCAGGGATTCGAACTTGCAACCTTTCGGCTGCTAGTCCAACGCGCTAGGCTACCCTGCCGCACCCTATGCCGATGAGATAGGAAGCGATGTGAAGTATAATGTGCTTACTAGTCATTAAGACCAGCCTTATTGATGGTAGTGTTTAACATGATTTTGGAATGACTATCTCTGTACCCCACACATAACGTATAATTATCTGTAAGGTCCCTCAGTCGAAGTGTGAATTTCAAAACACAGATTCAACCAAAGACCAGGGAGGTTTTCCAATGCCTCGCAAAGGGCACCTATTGGTATATGGGTAAAAAAGTTCAAAAGCAGACATCGAATATCCTTTTAGGCATGGTGAAGTAATTAATTACTACTAAACGATATCATAACCGCCATCGATAAAAGACAGTACTGTGCAACCGTCTTCATCGACCTGACCAAGGCTTTCGACTCTGTCAATCCCTATATTCTTATCGGCAGACTCAGTAGCCTCGGTTTTTCTAATAACTGCCATGCCTGGTTCACCAACTACTTTGCAGACAGAGTTCAGTGTGTAAAATCGGAGGGCATGTTGTCCGGTCCTATGGGGGTACCACAGGGTTCAATTCTCGGGCCGACTCTTTTCTCTGTATATATCAATGATGTTACTCTTGCTGCGGGCGATTCCCTGATCCACCTCTACGCAGACGACACCATTCTGTATACTTCTGGCCCTTCCTTGGACACTGTGCTATCTAACCTCCAAACGAGCTTCAATGCAATACAACACTCCTTCCGTGGCCTCCAACTGCTCTTAAACGCTAGTAAAACCAAATGCACGCTTTTCAACCGTTCGCTGCCTGCACCCGCACGCCCGACTAGCATCACCACCCTGGATGGTTCCGACCTAGAATATGTGGGCATCTATAAGTACCTAGGTGTCTGGCTAGACTGCAAACTCTCCTTCCAGACTCATATCAAACATCTCCAATCCAAAATCAAATCTAGAGTCGGCTTTCTATTTCGCAACAAAGCCTCCTTCACTCACGCCGTTAAACTTACCCTAGTAAAACTGACTATCCTACCGATCCTTGACTTTGGCGATGTCATCTACAAAATAGCCAATAGCCAAAATTCCAATACGCTACTCAGCAAACTGGATGCAGTTTATCACAGTGCCATCCGCAATTGTAAATGAGAACTTGTTCTCAACTTGCCTACCTGGTTAAATAAAGGTGAAATAAAAATAAAAATAAATACCACCCACCACTGCGACCTGTATGCTCTAGTCGGCTGGCCCTCGCCACATGTTCGTCGCCAGACCCACTGGCTCCAGGTCATCTACAAGTCTATGCTAGGTAAAGCTCCGCCTTATCTCAGTTCACTGGTCACGATGGCAACACCCACCCGTAGCATGCGCTCCAGCAGGTGTATCTCACTGATCATCCCTAAAGCCAAAACCTCATTTGGCCGCCTTTCCTTCCAGTTCTCTGCTGCCTGCGACTGGAACGAATTGCAAAAATCTCTGAAGTTGGAGACTTTTATCTCCCTCACCAATTTTAAACATCTGCTATCTGAGCAGCTAACCGATCGCTGCAGCTGTACATAGTCCATCGGTATATAGCCCACCCAATTTACCTACCTCATCCCCATACTGTTTTTATTTGATTTACTTTTCTGCTCTTTTGCACACCAGTATCTCTACCTGTACATTCATCTGATCATTTATCACTCCAGTGTTAATCTGCTAAATTGTAATTATTCACTCCTATGGCCTATTTATTGCCTACCTCCTCGTGCCTTTTGCACACAATGTATATAGATTATTATTTTTCTACTATGTTCTACTCCTCTACTTGTTTATTGTTTATTGTTTACTCCATGTGTAACTCTGTGTTGTTGTCTGTTCACACTGCTATGCTTTATCTTGGCCAGGTCGCAGTTGCAAATGAGAACTTGTTCTCAACTAGCCTACCTGGTTAAATAAAGGTGAAATTTAAAAATGTAAAAATTACACTATGGATGGTGTGTCAACACAACCCTTCACTACAAAAAATAAGCATCCTTCTGGAGAGAAAGGAAACCTTCTCATCATGAGGCCAATTGTGACTTTAAAACCGTTTTTAAAATTGCTGTGATAGGAGAAAACTGAGGATGGATCAACATCGCAGTTACTCGGCAATAATAACCTAATTGATTTCTCTCTACGCGGCCTCATTGTCTCTAGTGCCCCCTGCGGTCATAAAACGGAAGTACAGACATATACTGAGGGTGGTGGGTGCATAGAAAGACGAAACTCCATTAGTTCCGGGTGTCCGAGATTATGAGTGGGTGAAACAATGATATGAATGGACAAGGCCATCGATCACGTGAAACCATTCATTCCGTTGTGAAAACTCGATAGCGCATAGAGGCCAAATGAAGGCGGTTTCAATTATTCCTATGGGTTGGTTAATCTCTCGTGGACAGTGCACGTAGCATAACATCTGACACAATTGCGCATTATTATATATTATATATTTATTTATTATATATTAGATATTTAGTTCATGGAGACAACATGGTTTGTGCTATCCGGAAACATTGGGACGTCCCTACCCCCATTGAAGTTGAAATGTAAAACGGTTAGGGGTTAAGGTACCCCATTCATAGACGTTAACTATCTTTAGCGCCTATTGACGATATTAAGTATATTTCAGAATATACTATCATCGAGAAATAATAATAAAAAACATTACTACACAATTTGAATAGGGTTCCCACAAGGCCATATTGGTATGTTACAGTGCTTGTTTACGGAAGACAGAGTGGACCACCTGTGCCAATTAGCCTTCTGTGTCTCCGTACAACTGTGTGCAGACGGAAGACTGACGCCCAAACGTGTTGTCACTGAAAAATACTGTCAGCTGCAAATGTTAAAACAGTGTATAGTAAGTGTGTATTGTCATGTGAAAGTAGAGGGATTTGTGTTTCTAGAACCCTACCGCAACCGATAATCGAATCACGTTTACATTTGAGTATTTGGCTTCCAGAGCCAATTCCCCTAAAAAAAAAAGAACATGTAAGGTCCTTGGACTATAAGGAGTCCGTTAGTCCATTATTGGGCTAGGTTTAGGGTAGGGACATCTCAAGTAATCCCGGATAGCACTGAACAACATGCGCTGTTTGAGCTACTCCAGAAAGTGACTTTGCAGTGCTGCCGTCTCATTGAGTTGCTCAAATTGAAGGCCGAACGGGGTACTGCAGGCTGCCATTATCAACTCAATCTTTCTAACTTCTGTGTGCGATTTAAAAACAATTGGTTCAAAGACATACAGTTGAAGTCAGAAGTGTACATACACCTTCGCCAAATACATTTAAACTAATTTTTTCACAATTCCTGACATTTAATCCTTGTAAAAATTCCCTGTCTTAGGTCAGTTAGGATCACCACTTTATTTTAAGAACGTAAAATGTCAGAATAATAGAGAATTATTTATTTCAGCTTTTATTTCTTTCATCACATTCCCAGTGGGTCAGAAGTTTACATACATTCAATTAGTATTTGGTAGCATTGCCTTTAAATAGTCTTAACATGCGTCAAACGTTTTGGGTAGCCTTCCACAATAAGTTGGGTGAATTTTGGCCCATTCCTCCTGACAGAGCTGGTGTAACTGAGTCAGGTTTGTAGGACTCCTTGCTCGCACACACATTTTCAGTTCTGCCCACACATTTTCTATAGGATTTGAGGTCAGGGCTTTGTGATGGCCACTCCAATACCTTGACTTTGTTAAAGCCATTTTGCCACAATTTTGGAAGTATGCTCGGGGTCATTGTCCATTTGGAAGACCCATTTGCAACTAATCTTTAACCTCCTGACTGATGACTTGAGATGTTGCTTCAATATATCCACATAATTTTCCTACCTCATGATGCCATCTATTTTGTGAAGTGCACCAGTCCCTCCTGCAGCAAAGCACCCCCACAACATGATGCTGCCACCCCCGTGATTCACGGTTGGGATGGAGTTCTTCGACTTGCAAGCCTCCCCTTTTACCTCCAAACATAACGATGGTCACTATGGGCAAACAGTTCTATTTTTGTTTCATCAGACAAGAGGACATTTCTCCAAAAAGTATTTGTCCCCATGTGCAGTTGCAAACCGTAGTCTGGCTTTTTTATGGTGGTTTTGGAGCAGTGGCATCTTCCTTGCTAAGCAGCCTTTCAGGTTATGTCGATATAGGACTAATTTTACTGTGGATATAGATAATTTTGTACCCGTTTCCTCCTGCATCTTCACAAGGTCCTTTGCTGTTGTTCTGGGATTGATTTGCACTTTTCACACCAAAGTACGTTCATCTCTAGGAGACAGAATGTGTCTCCTTCCTGAGCGGTATGACGGCTGCGTGGTCCCATGGCGTTTATACTTGCGTACTATTGTTTGTACAGATGAACGTGGTATGTTCAGGCATTTGGACATTTCTCCCAAGGATGAACCAGACTTGTGGATGTCTACAATTTCTTTTCTGAAGTGTGTCATGCACAAAAAGTAGATGTCCTAACCGACTTGCCAAAACTATAGTTTGTTAACAAGAAATTTGTGAGGTGGTTGAAAAATGAGTTTTAATGCCTCCAACCTAAGTGTATGTAAACTTCCGACTTCAACTGTACATCTGGTGTATCAGAAGCAATTATTGGCAACTATAGAATGGTGAAGAAGAACTCCGCGGAGTATACAACTAAATTAATTTAGCCATTCATTGTAGCATTGGCACTCTGTAGAGTTGCTATTTTCTCATGTTCTTGTGTCAATTAACTCATGACATTCCTAGATTACTCATTATACTAAAAGTCAGATTTAAAAATCAACAAATGCAATAGTCAGTTTAAAAAAAGGATAAGGGTACAAAAGTGTGTGTGTGTGTGTATGTATATATATATATATATATATTTTAAAAATCAATATATATATTTAAAAATCAACAAATACAATAGTCATTTTAAAAAAGGATAAGGGTACAAAAGTGTGTGTGTGTGTATATATATATATATATATATATATATATATATATACACATATATATATATACACACACACACACACTTTTGTACCCTTATCCTTTTTTTTAAAATGACTATTGTATTTGTTGATTTTTAAATATATATATTGATTTTTAAAATATATATATATATATATATATATATACACACACACATACATACATTGTATAATTTTGGACTCAGACCAAAAGGACAGATTTCCACTGGTCTATGTCCATTGCTTGTGTTTCTTGGCCCAAGAAAGTCTCTTCTTAATAGTGTCCTTTAGTAGTGGTTTCTTTGCAGCAATTTGACCATGAAGGCCTGATTCACGCAGTCTCCTCTGAACAGTTGATGTTGAGATGTGTCTGTGAAGCATTTATTTGGGCTGCAATTTCTGAGGCTGGTAACTCTAATGAACTTATCCTCTGTAGCGGAGGTAACTCTGGATCTTCCTTTCCTGTGGTGATCCTCACGAGAGCCAGTTTCATCATAGCGCTTGATGGGTTTTTGCACTTGAGGAAACGTTCAAATTGTACAGATTGACTGACCTTCATGTCTTAAAGTAATGATGGACTGTTTTGCTTTGCTTATTTGAGCTGTTCTTGCCATAAGGCACACCTGTTAATTGAAATGCATTCTAGGTGACTACCTCATGAAGCTGGTTGAGAGAATGCCAAGTGTGCAAAGCTGTCAAGGCAAAAGGTGGCTACTTTGAAGAATGTCAAATATAAAATATTTTGATTTGTAAAAAAAAAAAAAAAAATTGGTTACTACATGATTAAATGTGTTATTTCATAGTTTTGATGTCATCACTATTATTCTACAATGTAGAAAATTGCAAAAAGAAAAGAAAAACCCTGGAATGAGTAGGTGTGTCCAAACTTGACTGGTACTGTATATCTGGCTGTGTTGGCAAAATCTCTACATATCCCATTGAGGCAAGCAGGGAGAGGCTGGCCATTGTCACAGTTTCAAGACCGGTCAGAAACATCCAGCTAACCCTACGCCAATGGAACTTAGATCCACATTAAGTAGCAATGATATCCTTTGCCACTGCTGTCTTAACGACAAGACAGCTTGAACCAGTCATGACTATTACAAAAAAATAAATCTAGCTTTCCAACAAATGTCTTATACTGAAAAATATATATAAAAACGTAACATGTAACATGTTGGTCCCATGTTTCATGAGCTGAAATTAAAGATCCCAGAAATGTTCCATATGCACAAAAAGCTATCAAATTATGTGCTTGTCCCAGCTCCCGCCAATTGTCCAGCAACTTCACACAGCCATTGAACAGTAGTTGGACAACATTCCACAATCAACAGCCTGATCAATTCTATGCGAAGGAGATGTGTCGTGTTGCATGAGGCAAATGGTGGTCACACAAAATAGACTGGTTTTCTGATCCACACCCCTACCTTCTTTTTTAAGGTGTCTGTGACCAACAGATACATATCTGTATTCTCAGTCTTGCTAAATCCATAGATTACGGCCTAATGAATTTATTTCAATTGACCGATTTCCTTATATGAACTAACTCAGTAAAATCCTTGAAATTGTTGCATGTATATTTTTGTTCGGTGTAGTTACATGATTGTTTTGAAGTTTAAGGGTGCAGTATTTATGTACAAAACAATAGCATAGTTCAAGTTTAGGACAGGATATAGCTGCTGGACGCACATGCGCTCTAGGCTAATTCAGGACAAAGGTTGTAGTTTTTATTTGATTAAACAATTCAGAGACCAAAACAAATACATCAGATTAAATATTTAAGGAGAGCGAATCGATATACAGTCCCTAAATCAGCTGTAACTGTCAATACTAAAACAAAGCTTAAAATGAAGTCGCTTCTGGACATAGACTCCTCACCACTAATTGGGGGATCCTGTTTTCCGCTAACAATGTCTGCAGTACCACGGTCGGCCTTCAACTTCCATGGCTTCAATGAGAGGGGACAGTTGTTCTCCACTGGAATGAATCATTGAAAACACTCAGACATCATCAAGCTCATTTCAAATCACCTGTAGTGCTAGGGCAAAAACGTGCACGGGGGGCCAGGACCAAATTTGGGAACTTCTGTACCGCCAATGTAACTTTACTGGCCTATGTGATGATGTGAATTGCTGATAAAATGACTCACTCTGCAAGCAGCCACACACTCAGCACTTCTCCATCCTCTGAAGGCAGGCCCACTGTTCTGATGTCATTCACTGCTCGTTCAATGGTCCCTGGCTGAAATGAAGAGGCCACAGTTAATTGATTTCAGTCCACTCATCATTATAATAATCGAGCAGATTGTTCCATATATCATAGCTGAATAAATTGCAGTTGTCTGAATAAATGGGTGCGTTTCACAATCTAAGAAATATAGGTTAGTTTGTAACGACATGTTGCATAGGTGTTCACTGCCACAAATACGCCCCTTCAAATCAGAGCGAGCCAAGCTGATTGCAGCGTGAGCGTTTGACAGCTGTTTCCAAGCTAGCCTATTAGCTTGCTAACTAGCTAATATCCGACGTTGTTCAGATAAAACAAAAAGGGCAATTATTAGCCAGACTTACCCTAAAGACGAAATAATCCTTCACTTTCGCTTGCATTGTTGGGTTGTGGACATGAAACGGCGTCAACGTTTGTAAGGGGGAGCAACATGCTACAGAAGAACTATACCCAAGGCTCCCTCTGGCCCCCGGCGGTGTGAAGGCAACCTCGACTCCATCCTCTGCCTCTGCCGGATGAAGGACCGCAGCCCCCGGACTCATTGGTTCAACCGTGTCGTTTAGCTGAAGCATAGTGCAAACTGAGTTGTAATAAAAAGCACAAAATAGACTTCAACCTATCCTCTCGAAAATAAAGATTCAGCAAACGGTGTACTGTTTTGAATTGGTCATTGCGCACAATAATATGATCAGAAAGGATGGTGTTTACAAGGAAGTACCCCTGCCTCACTTCCCCCCTTAGATTTCCTTTTTTCACCTCTTAAAGGGGAAATCTGCAGTTCAAACAAGTGTTCACTCCCGCCACTGTTGAGCTGTAATCCTTAGTACGAACAGCTAAAACAAGAGTTTCTATTATTTTGTATTTCAATTTAACCAGGCAGGTCAGTTAAGAACTCATTCTTATTACAATGACGGCCTACCGGGGAACAGTGGGTTAACTGCCTTGTTCAGGGGCAGAACGACAGATTTTTTTTTTAAACCTTGGATTCGATCCAGCAACCTTTCGGTTACTGGCCCAACGCTCTAACCACTGCCGCCCCTATTGGACAAATTCAGATAGGTTCCTCTTGTTTCGTTCCGTTAGCTTCCGTTTAAGAATATAATACAACTTTATTGGCCATTCAGGATGGACATTTTTCTTTGGCATCACCTTCTATTAAAATAATCACATACACATACATTCTCACATCATACACTTTTAAACCAGTCAGTCCATCGTGTTGCATACACCAACAACATAGAGGACATTTTAGCTAGATAGCCACTTGTTGTTCTCCTAATGAAATAACTAGCTAGCCAGCTACTTAGCCCTGTTGCCCACGTTATAACGTTATTAGCAGCCAGCTAGTATGGCTTGACCGGACCGGGTTATTTGTTGTATAGCTAGCCACAATAAGGATTAGCCACATAGTGGAATTTGCGTTTCGCCTTCAAACTAAAAGTCCCTCGTTGAAAGTATAAGAGTCTACCTGGCGACACCCACAGAACACAACTGTGAAGAGTTTACGCAAATATTAGCATCTTAGCTTGACACGTCAAATAACGGGACTTTGACTGTGGGAAATCACCTGCCCAGTCAGCCTATTGTGCGTATTGACATTCATATCGCACTGTACGGCCTTACCTAAGGATTGGGGATCAATTAAATGGGGTATCAGTCTACTCAGTACCAAATAGCTTTTTCAGAGTTATCAGGCGCCAAACATCCACATTGCATTGTTTTCCCTCTCGAATAGTGTTCAGTAGGTTAACTGGTACAATAAATGTGGCTCAATTCACAGTGGTTTCAGAGTCCTGCAATAAGAAATATGATGCTAATGTTCTCTGGATGTCACTGAGTAGACTGATACCCCATGTCATTGATCCACAATCCATAGGTAAGGCTGTACAGTGAAATAGGTATGCCCCCCTCAATAAAAGTATATAGTCTAACAAAATTCAGTGTGATTTCAACAGACTTTTGTCAAATTAACAAATTATTGTCTTTTGTTGAATTTATATAAGGACATTCTAACCTTGTTTAGCATGATCTATTCCATTATGGCATGATTCCACTATTTGTATTCATTTGCATTACTTTCCTAGATACTTTTATTTTAAAGGCAAATCGCAAATTCCACTATTGTGCCTAATCCTTATTGTGGCTAGCTTCACATAGATGGGTCCGACCATCATTAATCAAATAAGAAGTGTATTTTAAATTAGGGGTCTTTAAGATGATGACACCCAGGTAGAATGATAGCTAGCTAGCTAACTATAGCTACTGAAACAGATCGTTGATTTGCTATGTTTTTGGGGAAGAACATTGTTTTCATCCATCAGCTAGCTAGCTTTTTTATGACCAGCACTGTCCATAGTTTGGGGAACTCGACCAGCATGTATCGGTGAATCGATATGAAATAAGAGTGATAGTGTAATCAATGTGTAATAACTACGTAAAAAATGTATGAACGTGTTAAATTATTATGTGACGTGCAGTCATTTCCAGGTCCTGATTGGTCAACAATATTATTTATTTAACGTGTTTTACATCTTTTACACCCAAAGAACCAAACGGCGTTCCATATTTAAGAATCAATGGGTATATATCGTTAAATTAAAAGGATATGCCAATCACAGATTGCCCCTTTAAAGTGGTCGCATGCATGATTTGATCATCATGGCAAGTGGGCGGGGGGTAGGCCTATTTAGTTATTTAATACATAATCTAAATATCTCACTATCTGTCCATTGCTTTATAAGACATACAACAATTAGGCCTATAACAATTTTGACTATGCAGAGAAGAGAGAGAGAGAGAGAGAGAGAGAGAGAGAGAGTTCTCTGATGGGTACATGACAAATACAAGGGACATTTCATATAAAAAGCACACAGGTTTTTATTGCATATCAATTTCATGTATAAATTCTTCATAGCATTGGAAAGATTACATTTGGTATACATTTCTATTCTACAGAATTAACATCAGAATCATATCAATTCCATGAAATTTCTCTGAAGTACATCTTCAATAATCACAAGCATCAAAAAAACTTCAATTTCAGAATTGTTCAATATTATTCTACAATCCTTTCATTTTTTTCATTACAGCTTTCTCCCACAATCTTTTTTGTATTCATTTAAGAACCACCTGCCCAATACATCTGTAAGGACTTGAAGTCAAACCTACTAACCTAACCACATGTACAATAAGTGCATCTACGGATTCATCATTTTTTATTTCATTTTTTAATTTAAGATACACATTTCACAAATGGACATCATTATGACTGCCAAACACGTCATGCACAATATCTTTTTAATAAACATAACAGAGGTGATACAACTCGGATTCAAATGAAACGAGCACCATCCATTTAAACCCATATTTTTTTCATTGAATTTTTCAGACATATGCAACATTGTTTTTTAAAATACTATACAGTTAAAAAGAAACTTTTTTTTGTTGTTTTTTTGTACTTTTTCCTGTAACAGTGGGGAAAGAACAGCAACCGTATTCTGAAGTTATCAGTTTGTGACCATTTGCCAGATCCTTTCAAAAGCTGGCAATGTGATCTTTGACTTCAATGTGCATCCATAATTCTACAACCGACAGCGCGCACTTATTACAGTAGTACATGACATGAATTACTCCATATATAGTATACCTAAATATTTAGTAACCCCAGTCTCTGCATTTAATAGTAATGTATTGCAAAACAATGTGTTAACCGTGGATCCACATTTAGTATAGCAAGACAGAGACCTCTGTCATCATTATCATCGGACATGAAATGATGCAGCAAAACTAGTATCACCCTGCCACCTGCTGACAAAAAAAATTAAATTACAGTGCTTCAGTTACTGATTTTTTTCCAAGTTCATCATCATTTTAAGTGAGGGTTGATCATCCACTCCAAGTGAGGCAAATCAGGTTAACTCCTAGTAACTCTTTAGTGACAGAGACCCATGCCTGCCCAGTTTGTTGTTTTGGACCCATGCGTTTAAGTGCTGGCCTGAACCTATCCCACCCAGTCCTGAAAGTCTTCATTCACATGTTCAGCGTGAAAGCAACTTTTGCAATTTACAGTGAACAACCCTTCAACTTACAGCGACATGAAATAAAAAAAACCTGCGCAGTATTAAGTGCCATCTCTACCTTTGTCTACAGTTTGGAATGAAATCCCGTAAATGAGAAGATAATTGGGAGGAAGGGAATTGACAAGGGATTTATCAAAAAGAGTGTGTTTGCAAATATGAATACAAAGTGAATAGAAGTCTTTGAAACTTAAAATCCTATGTATGTCATATTTCTCTCCAAACCAGAAGCATTTCCTGGTTTGATTTCTTTCCTAGTTTGACTGTTTAATTCTTTTGCTGGTCTCACAGTACAGTAAATGTGTTCTGCTGGGTGTTAAAACCCTTTACAGACACTCAAACTCATCTCAGTTACAGCTGGAGTAAAGGGTGAACCATCAAGCTATGACCAGCGGGTTATATGCCTCCAAGGAAGAAACATACTCTTCTCAGGATTAAAAGTCTCTCGGCTGTCGAAACCCTCGTGTCAACACTAGTTACAGAACCATTTAACCCCGAGAGTAATGCAAGTTCTACTAACAAGTGGAAATATGATAGAATGCTACACTGTAGTTGGACACTATCTGAAAAACAATGTCGATTTTATCAATGACTGGGCATTCTGAGACATTATTTTTTTCTAAAACCACACGGTCACATTTAAAAAAAAAAAATCCTACAATTTGAAACCATCATAGCAGAATCTGAGCACTAATAAACTGATTGAGTTGATTGGATTTGTTATCGAGTGAAATGTAGTTGCTTATACTTAGGATCAATGATAAGCTAACAATACAATGCCCTGGCATCCAAATCCCCTGACATTCATAGTGAAGGCTTCCATTTCATGAAATGACCACCGTAAGACTTCCAACACAAAACACATCAGCATACTGGTTGAAATGGTTGAACTGAAACGAGACAAACCAAACCTCATGCTAGACACAGCATTGCAAAACATGATCTAAACAATCTAGAACTACCGTGTCACTAGAAATAAAAACAGCTGATTTTCATGCTTTCTTTCCAATTTGGCACACTGGTCTTTCCAGAAAAAAAACCTTGAAACCCAGATTCAAAATCTCGGTCGCGTTTCGATTCAACTTCATTCCTTCAGCAACACTTAAAAGAGGGATAAAACAAAATACGTTTTTTTTTTTCGTGTTTTCATTTGTCACTTGTCTCCAATCGTGACATTTTTTTTTAACCTAAATAAATAGAATTACACACACTCTTTAAATCAAATATATAAGAAGGTAAAAACAACAACTATGACAGCAATTAAAACCCCTCGAAATAGAAATGATTGTCGGAGAACAAAACCTTTTCTATGGGTTATTTGGCACATACCACTCTTGCTATGAACGTCCAGGTTATTTTGTACATCATACAACAATATCATACAATTTTGGTCCTTCACTAAATAATTATATTAACATTTGAGCACAGAGGTGCCTAAAATGAGACAATACTGTTTTATCAAAGAGAAAAACACAAAATGGAATCACGTTAACAAATGAGCAAAAAAGGGAAAAACAGGCTTTCCCTATTCTAACCAATGGACATCCATTTAACCTCTTGTTCACCGGATA
Source organism: Oncorhynchus tshawytscha (assembly GCF_018296145.1). Lineage (NCBI taxonomy): Eukaryota > Metazoa > Chordata > Actinopteri > Salmoniformes > Salmonidae > Oncorhynchus > Oncorhynchus tshawytscha. The sequence continues at coordinate 53,444,739 of NC_056444.1, forward strand.
ACTTTTGAGGTCGAGACTTTGTCCTCTGCAATGCCCATTATATGTTGGGGGCGGTCATTCTCCATGACATCATTGCCATTCGAGCTTGATGCATCATCCTACTGTACTTTCTTCATAAACAAAAGCCAGAGTGCCGTTTCCTGCTCTAACATTTATCATTGTGCTATTATTGATTTGAAACAAGAATGAAGAGAGTGAAGGCATTGGATATGATGGGGGGTCCATCAGCTAACGAGCTAGTTAGTACATCCCCACTATGTGTTGATACTGCTGCTCCTCCCACCCAGTGAAACAGCACCCCCCTATGGACATGCAGTGCATATGTTCCAGACCGACTGTTACTGTATCTGTTGCTATTGAGACATTGTGTTAGACTGTGTAGAATAGATGGGTGTTTTGCTCTCCTAGTGATGCGTTTACACACTCAAACATAACTGTCTCTGAGAGTCCAACCAAAGGGGTTCGCTGGGGCGGAGTGGGCGGGTCTTGTAGAATGACTGGGGTTTGGGGTGGTCAATCCTGGGATGTCCTTCACTCCTCTACAGGGAGGATCTCTGCCTGCGACTGTCTGTTTGTCTGAGGGGCCCCTCGTACACACACGCACTAACGTGGGCATGCACGAATCAATGCGCGTAAGCGCGCGTGCGTACGCACACAAAAACACACACACCCACACACACAGAGAAGGGCAGGAGCCAGTAGTCCTCTCTCTTCTCAGGCCGGGGGTGTGTGAAGTTGAGTTCTCCTCCGTAGTAGCCTCCTACTTTCTGCCGCGCTCTCTCTCTCTCTCTCTCTCTCTCTCTCTCTGTGTCACTTTTCTTATTTTTATCGTGATACTATACTGCCTCCCTCCTCTCTCTCCTAGATGTGGTTGAGTGGGTGAAAGCTGCTCGTCTCGGACGGGCCTCCTCCCAAGCTCAGCCAGGCATCCAGTGAGTTCTGGGAGGACGCGTGCAAAGGGTTGTTCTCCGACAGAGACAGCATCATTGCATAAGCCTGGAGGAGACAGAGAAATGACAAACAAAATCAACATCCATTGGTCAGAAACCATTTTGTGAGTCTCCGCGTTGTCGGCCAATCGAACATGACTGTCATTATTGTCGATAAAACACCTAGAGATGTTCCATCTCGGATTAGGAGTATCGTTTCAACGATTGCAACAAGTCTGGGCATGCAAGAGGTCAAAGGTCAAATGTGACGCTGCTGATGGGACAGTAGGTGTAGTAGAAGGAGAGCATTAATAGCTCAGTTAGTAGGTAAGTTAAGCGAAAGGTAAGGCATGTCAAGGAGAAGAACACTGGTCTTTTATTCAACGACTCTCATCCCGACACTCCATACAGCAACACTGAACAACAATGGCCTCGTTGTCATGCGTTTTCTTCGCTGTGTTTTCCCTTATCATCGAACTCAATCGAACTCAAGCTTCAGGGACCAATGTCCAAAATGATTGGCCACTTTCTGCCTCCCTCGCTCTCTTTCGACGAGAGTCCACCTACCTGGGTTTTAGCCTGCCTGTACAGAGTCTCTTTCAGGGCCTCAGACTCGAGCGAGGCGGTGTTAAAAATGTCTTTAACATCAAAGGGGGGCTCCTCGCTGCTGCTGGCCTTATGCAGCTCCAGGCCCTTGGGGAAGCTGGGCAGGGACTCCAGGTCTAACAGCCCACCGTCTTCCTCTATACACCTGCAGCAGCACCAGGGAGGGGGAGGGGAATGGTAGGGGGGGGATGAGGGAAAGGGGAAGGAGCATCCTCAGTTAGCCCAACCAATACTGTCTTGTAACTCGATGGATGGACTTTTAGATGGCGCATGCATGGTGGGGGCAGATGGACGCACGGACGGATGGAGACGGACGGGATAGGGGCTATGGAGGACATCGAGAGAGAGAGAGAGAGAGAGAGAGGACCACGGATGCACTGAAAGGGAAAGGGGGAGCTAAAAGGCTCAACCATTTGGAGCCACTGTGCTCGGTGCGGGGAGAGAGAGACTGACAGACAGGTGGACATGGAATGGAACTGTGAGAGTTCTATCTGCATCCCGACACCCTTTTGTCACCGTCTAGCTCTCGTTGACCTCACTGCACTGCCATTACAGGGAGGGCAGGTCATGCATTGTTACATTTGATTAGTTTTGTTAGTTGGAATGGGAGGAGACAAAGGTGGCTGTTGTGATTGGGTGGGTATGTTTGTGGAGGTGTTGTGTGGTGTGCTGTACGTGACTGTCTGAATTTGTCTGTAGTTGTGTGTAACTACGTCTGTATTCTACCAGATAGGACATACCTGCGGGTGTGTTCGTAGCTCATGGCTAGCGGTGTGGCCTCCTCCTCTTCTTCCGCCTCCTCCTCTTCTTCGTCCTCGTACGCCTCCGGCGTAACCATAGTGACCGGGGAGGGGGACTCAGGCGCCTCGTCCTGAGACTTCTCTGTCAGGCTGCCTTCCTCCTCCTCTTCGTCATCTCCCTCCGCCTCCTCCTCCTCTTCCTCCAGCCCCCGGGCTGCCATCTTGGAGTTGGACAGGCTGTGGCTAGATGGACGCTCCTCTTCCGCAACCTCTGACCTGCAACGACGAGAACCTTATTGATTTTGCACTTTATTTCTAGCAACAACAAAAAAAAAATTTCCTTTCATTTCAATAAAATACAATCTATTATATTCTTAAAATGTCTTGGTTGACCCCCATTGGGTTTAATAGGTGGAACTATGCATCCAAATAATAGAATGCCGTCTGTTTTCTCTCCTCATCTCCTCACATTCACTGCTCAGCTCACTATTTCCACCCATTCTGCTTTGGCTAGATGAGCGGAGACGAGGGAGAGAAGACGGGAGGAGAGGATGGCCCTTTTAGCTCCATATTAGGACTTTGATTGGTCTTTCTAGGCCCACTGCCCTAGCTGCCTCAGTGGGCCCCGGCCAGGCATCCCCTCTGTCTGTCTGCCTGTCTGTCCCCTGTCTGTCTGTCTGTCAATAGGCAATGAGTCATACTTTGCACAGCCATAACTAAGATGCCAGGAGCTCCGTTGACAGCGAGCAGAGCCCCATTCCCACTATCCAAGCAAACACACGTGTGTCGACAATTGTCAAGACCCGTTTCAAAGGGGAAACGGAGACGAATGATTAATTGGCTAATTCCTGAGAACCAGTATATAGGCAAGAATGGCTCAAATGGTTAGTTTGGGCCCCGATTCTGGATGCTGTGTGTGTGTGTGTGTGTAGGAGTGTGTGTGTGTGTGTGTGTGTGTAGGGAGGGCGATGGCTGCTCAGCAAAGCAGCCATTGTGACCTGCCGCCTTTACATTATCCAGCCCCCCCCCCCTCTCCGCCGCTTCATACCCCATGATGTCATTTCCTCAGGGGGAGCGCGTTTACCCTAGGAGAAGCCGGACAGACGGACATTTATCAAACCAGACAGGATACCTTCGGGGAGCGAAAGGGACAGAGGGGTGGTGGGGGTGGGTGCTTGTTCTCCTCTTTCAATCTAGATTAAATATTGTATAATCAAATTGGCAGGGGCTGTGTGGGGGGGATATAGGGACGCGGCTCTGACGCTGGGCCCTGCGTTTTGTCACTTAGTCTAAACACGTCAGCCGTGTGTTTGTGTTAGCAACCTGGGAGACTGTTTCAAATGGAGTCTCCCTGAGGACCTGCACTGCCAGCCTACCCTCCAACAACAGGCATACCCCCCACAACAGGCCTACCCTCCAACAACAGGCATACCCCCCACAACAGGCCTACCCTCCAACAACAGGCATACCCCCCACAACAGGCCTACCCTCCAACAACAGGCATACCCCCCACAACAGGCCTACCCTCCAACAACAGGCATACCCCCCACAACAGGCCTACCCTCCAACAACAGGCATACCCCCCACAACAGGCCTACCCTCCAACAACAGGCATACCCCCCACAACAGGCATACCCCCCACAACAGGCATACCCCGCCACAACACGCCTACCCTCCAACAACAGGCATACCCCCCACACAGGCTACCCTCCAACAACAGGCATACCCCCCACAACAGGCCTACCCTCCAACAACAGGCATACCCCCCACAACAGGCCTACCCTCCAACAACAGGCATACCCCCCACAACAGGCCTACCCTCCAACAACAGGCATACCCCCCACAACAGGCATACCCCCCACAACAGGCATACCCCGCCACAACATGCCTACCCTCCAACAACAGGCATACCCCCCACAACAGGCCTACCCTCCAACAACAGGCATCATACCCCCACAACAGGCCTACCCTCCAACAACAGGCATACCCCCCACAACAGGCATACCCCCACAACAGGCATACCCCGCCACAACATGCCTACCCTCCAACAACAGGCATACCCCCCACAACAGGCCTACCCTCCAACAACAGGCATACCCCCCACAACAGGCCTACCCTCCAACAACAGGCATACCCCCCACAACAGGCATACCCCCCCACAACAGGCATACCCCGCCACAACAGGCCTACCCTCCAACAACAGGCATACCCCCCCACAACAGGCCTACCCTCCAACAACAGGCATACCCCCCACAACAGGCCTACCCTCCAATAACAGGCATACCCTCCCCCACAACAGGCCTACCCCCACAACTTTTGAGCACAAGAAACGCCCAGTCCAGCTCTACTCCCCCCACACACACACTGTCCACTGTCCCCGCCCCTCTGCACACTGTGTAGTGCCCCATACACCACTCCTTACCTCACAGGCTAGACAGTGTCCAGGAGAGAGGGGAAAAAACACTCGAGCGAGACAAGTGACTAGACCGACTTGACTTTGTTTACAAACACTTTGTGGAGAGGAGACGCATGAGCGCACAGATAGGCATACACACAGCTGTGTGTCTGTGTTCAATGAGGGGGAGTGGGGAGTGCTTCAGTCAAAGTGTGTGTGTGTGTGTGTGTGTGTGTGTGTGTGTGTGTGTGTGTGTGTGTGTGTGTGTGTGTGTGTGTGTGTGTGTGTGTGTGTGTGTGTGTGTGTGTGTGAGTGTGTCTGGGATGGACAGAAAACAGAGCACTTATTTTGAATTACAGATATTAAAATGCCAGACTTGCTTGTTCTGGATGGTTCTGCACTATTGATCCCAGATGGCAGAGGGGCTAAATTACCCCTGAGTTCTGTTAACTTTTATGTCTACTGACCAGGGAGGGAGGGAGAAAAAGACAGAGAGCGAGAGAAACAGACAGACAGAAAGAGATTGAAAGAGAGAAAGACAGGGAAAAGGATGGATATATTGAGAGAAAAGAGAGGGAGAGAGGGAGAAAGATGGATATATTGAGAGAAAAGAGAGTGAGAGAGGGTTTTGCTGATTTTGTACGTTTGCCCTCTGACAAAGTAATGATCAGTCTATCATTGTAATGGTAGGTTCATTTGAACAGTGAGAGACAGAATAACAACAACAACAAAAAAAACACATGTCAAAAATGTTATAAATTGATTTGCATTTTAATGAGGGAAATAAGTATTTGAACCCTCTGCAAAACATGACTTAGTACTTGGTGGCAAAACCCTTGTTGGCAATCACAGAGGTCAGACGTTTCTTGTAGTTGGCCACCAGGTTTGCACACATCTCAGGAGGGATTTTGTCCCACTCCTCTTTGCAGATCTTCTCCAAGTCATTAAGGTTTCGAGGCTGACGTTTGGCAACTCGAACCGACAGCTCCCTCCACAGATTTTATATGGGATTACGGTCTGTAGACTGGCTAGGCCACTCCAGGACCTTCATGGGCTTCTTCTTGAGCCACTCCTTTGTTGCCTTGACTGTGTGTGTTGAGTCATTGTCATGCTGGAATACCCATCCACAACCCATTTTCAATGCCCTGGCTGAGGGAAGGAGGTTCTCACCCAAGATTTGATGGTATATGGCCCCGTCCATCGTCCTTTTGATGCGGTGAAGTTGTCCTGTCCCCTTAGCAGAAAAACACCCCCAAAGCATGTTTCAACCTCCATGTTTGACGGTGGGGATGGTGTTCTTGGGGTCATAGGCAGCATTCCTCCACCTCCAAATACGGCGAGTTGAGTTGATGCCAAAGAGCTCCATTTTGGTCTCATTTGACCACAACACTTTCACCCAGTTGTCCTCTGAATCATTCAGATGTTCATTGGCAAACTTCAGACGGGCACGTATATGTGCTTTCTTGAGCAGGGTGACCTTGCGGGCGCTGCAGGATTTCAGTCCTTCACGGCGTAGTGTGTTACCAATTGTTTTCTTGGTGACTATGGTCCCAGCTGCCTTGAGATCATTGACAAGATCCTCCCGTGTAGTTCTGGGCTGATTCCTCACCGTTCTCATGATCATTGCAACTCCACAAGGTGAGATCTTGCATGGAGCCCCAGGCTGAGGGAGATTGACAGTTCTTTTGTGTTTCTTCCATTTGCGAATAATCGCACCAACTGTTGTCACCTTCTCACCAAGCTGCTTGGTGATGATCTTGTAGCCCATTCCAGCCTTGTGTAGGTCTACAACTTGTCCCTGACATCCTTGAGGAGCTCTTTGGTCTTGGCCATGGTGGAGAGTTTGTAATCTGATTGATTGATTGCCTCCCTTTAAGAGTGTGCTCCTAATCTCAGCTCGTTACCTGTGTAAAAGACACCTGGGAGCCAGAAATCTTTCTGATTGAGAGGGGGTCAAATACTTATTTCTCTCATTAAAATGCAAATCAGTTTATAAAATTTTTGACGTGTTTTTCTGGATTTTGTTGTTGTTATTCTGTCTCTCACTGTTCAAATAAACCTACCATTACAATTATAGACTGATCATTTCCTTGTCAGTGGGGAAACGTACAAAATCAGCAGGGGATCAAATACTTTTCCCTTCACTGTATATAGAGAAAAGAGAGTGAGAGAGGGAGAAAGAGTGAAAGAGAGAAATAGAAAAACAATCAGCCCAACTGGCATGAAGACGGCAGAGCGAAATCAAGGAGGAACCACTACGTGTCATTAAAAGAACCCAACATGCCTGCCTAGGGCTTATTGAAGAAGACGGCTCGGATATTTCCCCCAGAACACGTCTGTCAGAGCCAGTACATGTTCCCGACATCGCCCAACACTGGTTCGTATTCATTATGAGCCAAATGCAAGAAAACAGACTGAACCTACCTGGACTTGTCCAAAAAGAAATGCATGATTTCATTTTCAGTTGCAAAACATTTTACTAAGGTGTGCACTAATGAACATGACCGTGCTAAGCACTAGCTGCTCTCTATATACCTGCGCAGGGCCGTAGACAAGAGAAGGCCAGAAGCTCTGGTATATGTCTATCCCTGGTTAGAACCTGGGAATTTTCTTTCAGTTGAGGAGAAATTAGTCGTTGAGAACTGAACTGTCAGAGCAGAGTTAAGGGGGGGGGCATTTATAGAGCTGTACTGTACAGTGTCTACTATACTGTACTGTACTCCACCTAAAGCCTGTTGGAGTAACATTCAACCACTAGAGGGCAGAGTATGTACAGTTTCACCATAGACACACATCTGACAGGGGAGTAGAGACAGTGTTAGGAAGGTGTGTGTGTGTGTGTGTGTGTGTGTGTGTGTGTGTGTGTGTGTGTGTGTGTGTGTGTGTGTGTGTGTGTGTGTGTGTGTGTGTGTGTGTGTGTGTGTGCTATGTAAACAGAGGTCATTCGCTGAACCATGCTTGCGTGATGATGAATGTCCTTGCCTGAGACCTGAAGACTTGTGTTGGCTCCCCAAGCCAATGCCTTGGCTTTAGCTCACCGGGCTCACACAGTCTTGTGGTAGGAGACTGGGATTCAAAACCCCTTTCTGACTAGTGTCACATATTTGTAGAGAACATTACGAGTGCTCTGTTCTGAGCTTGTGTGTCCATGTGTGTGTGTGTGTGTGTGTGTGTGTCCTACCTCTTGTCTGTTGAGCTGGATGCCTGGTTCAGCTCGCTGTTGGAAATGAAGTTGCGGATTTCCGAGAAGTACGAGTCCTCCTTCTCATCTAAAAGTGCATGATTGTCTGGCTCGGAGTTGGGAGAGGAAGCGTTGTTTCCTAGGTTGGAGAGGATCCCAGAGTGTTGACTCACTGTAAGCAGGAAACACACCACCGTTAGCCACAGCATATGGAGCTATAATAAACAGCTGGAATCGGGGACTACACTGCACATTTTAATGACACACTAAGCTATACACTACATATGTCAACGTTATTACGTACATGACACTCACCACCAGGGAGGAATAAAATTGGTAAAATAAATGCTGAACCCGGAAAGAGATGGCCGGCGCCGAGTAACAACTGTTAATGTCGAAAGGGATAGTTCAGGATTTTGGCATATCCGTTTCCTTACCTCGAAAGCAGTCGACAGACAACGAGTGACTGCAATCCACGTTACCCACACAAATATCGAAACATGTCAAAATCGTTGAGCTGGGGGTTAATTAGGCGAACGGGGGACCCACCGGGGATGCTCTCATGCTCGTGCTTCTTGAGGTGACGGTCCAGGTTGGTCTGCTGGCCGAAGCAGCGGTTGCACAGGTGACACTTGAAGGGCTTCTCCTTGTTGTGGATGTTACGAACATGCCGCTGGAGGTTGGAGGAGATGCTGAACGAACGGTCACAGTATTTACACCTGAGTAGAAAATACGGGGAGGGAGGGGTAAGTTTGATTTCTGATTTTTTTTACATTTTTGTGCAGGTAATGTAAAGGTGGTAGGTTGTAATGCCAATACCGCTCAATGCATTGAATCTGAGTTTAAAGAGAAAGGGAGAAAGACATAGAAGCAGAGAATGAGAGGGATGCAGAGAGAGAGAGAGAGAGAGACAGAGACAGAGACAGAGAGACACAGACAGAGAGAGAGAGACAGAGAGAGAGACACAGACAGAGACAGAGAGAGAGACAGAGAGAGAGAGAGAGAGGGAGACAGAGACAGAGAGACAGAGACAGAGAATAGAGAGAGAGAGAGAGAGAGAGAGAGAGAGAGAGAGAGAGAGAGAGAGAGAGAGTAGGCTAGACTGGTAGCGGGGCATAGACAGGCAGGGAAAAGGGAGCTCGGGAAGCTGAGAAAGAGCGAGAGATAGAGTGGTAGAGAGAGAGGTGGTCTAAATGAGTGGCCTGTTCCACTGTGTAAACAACAGTAATGACCCAGAATGCCTCAGTCTAAACACTGTGGGCAACATGACTGTTAATCTACTATTGGTCTTTCTACATGGACACATTTGTCACTGCAGCTCTGACACACACACACACACACACGCGCAGGGTTTTCCCCCTTGCCTGCATGGTGGGAGAATATGGAGGTGTGTTGTGCGTCCGTCAATTCCTCAAGCACACGCAAGTAATATGATGAATAGGCGACCGCATCAGTGGTCAGAACATAAACTAGAAGCAAAACGAGGGTTTTCACTCCGTCACCACATCATAGTCACGAAAAAACACACAAACAGACTATGGGTCAATTAACACTGTAATAGCGCCACCGTGTGGTGGAGAAACATTGATGCGCCACCAGTGGGAATGGGAGTCCTGATGCAGCACAGCCCAGCTCAACATCCACTCTGACTACTGCTCAATCTCACTCCCCACTATGGGAAATCTGGACAATCTGGCAACCGGGGGTCGGCATGGCAACCCAAGAGACAAACAAGCAGGTAGGAACGTGGTCCTGATTTGAGGGAGGATTTCTGGAAAATCTTTCAGCGATATATCTGGGGTCGTGACCGCGCACACAAGCACACACACACACACACACACAGCTGTACATCTATTTAACCTGGCCATAAATAAACAGTGGCCAGGCCTTGTCAAAACCCCCAGCCCACTGACACTGGCTCTTTGTTGTGTGTGTGTGTTTGCATCAGGGCCTGCAGACCTGCTACAAGGTGACCTCCGCTAACCCCAACAAACACCACACACACACTGACGTCAGACAGCAAGCCCCTGCTGCTGCAAGGCTGGCATTCAGGGCTAATTGCTTTGGGAAAAGTTGCTGGTGATCAAGCTTTGGAATCAAGATGCAGGGCCCTTTTCATGTTCTGCCGTGTGTTTGTGTGTGCGCTACGTGCGTACATGTGCGTGCTGAAGCTCGCTAACATCCAGACTCGGAGCAACACACTTCACAGAGCATGGTCGAGCGCCAACACTAATTCCTTTTTTTCTCTCTCTGTGTTTATATTTATTTGTGTCCGAAGGGACGTGAAATTACGACTTCTTTTTCTAGTCCCCGGCAGTCCAGAACATTGCGACGGGGGCTGCACATGGAGCGTTACTGACTGAATGGGGTCTTTCAGTGGTCAGGTCTAAAGTGTGGCCAATTTCTGGAGCAGAAAGCAGCCGCCTGATAGGATCTCAGGCAGGCAAATGGCCCTAAGACAATGAAGCATGAAGGCGGCTAGAAGGCCCTGGTCTCTCTTTCTGTCTGTCTCTCTCACACACACTCTGTCGCTCTCTCTCGGTCTCTCTTTCTGTCCGTCTCTCTCACACACACTCTGTCGCTCTCTCTCAGCCTCTCTTTCTGTCCGTCTCTCTCACACACACTCTGTCGCTCTCTCTCGGTCTCTCTTTCTGTCCGTCTCTCTCACACACACTCTGTCGCTCTCTCTCGGTCTCTCTTTCTGTCCGTCTCCCTCACACACACTCTGTCGCTCTCTCTCAGCTTCTCTTTCTGTCCGTCTCTCTCACACACACTCTGTCGCTCTCTCTCTGTCTCTCTTTCTGTCTGTCTCTCTCACACACACTCTGTCGCTCTCTCTCGGCCTCTCTTTCTGTCCGTCTCTCTCACACACACTCTGTCGCTCTCTCTCGGTCTCTCTTTCTGTCTGTCTCTCTCACACACACTCTGTCGCTCTCTCTCGGTCTCTCTTTCTGTCCGTCTCCCTCACACACAATCTGTCGCTCTCTCTTGGTCTCCCTTTTCCTCTCCCAGTGTTTCTTTCTCTCTCCACTTGTCGCTCTCCCCCGCTCTCTCTCTCTCACGGTCACTCTCCACCTCATCTCGGTCTCTCCTTGTCGCTTTCTCTCCCTCTCCCTCTGTGCTGCTTTTGGTCTTATTTGCCTGAAAAGTGGCAGAGATAATGATGTCTGCTATTTGTTATGGTAAATTGTTTCTAAATGAGCTAATCAGTAGATTGTTTGGACTGGGCCCGGGAACTGGGTCCCCCGAGAAAAATCTCTCTCTCTCCCTCTCGTTCTGTAGATTGTGCTCAAAGAGTTGGCACTACAGCTCAACAGAAGACAAAGTGCACCACTTTGGGGCCGGGCCCTCAGGTTAGCCAAGTTTCCAATAGTAGGAGGTTCATTTGAAAATGAGATTGCAGGTTCCTTTCTAAAGTAGTACTGCTTGGCTATCACTGTCCCTCTTGCCATTTACAGTCAATATGTTCTCAAACTGCACACGGTTTATTGGGCTCCAAGATGGAGATGGCGAGAGATGGAGAAACAGAGCGAGAGCGAGAGTGAGAGCGAGAGCGATAGAGAGAGATAGAGAGAGAGATCATCACCTATCCACCTATCAGAGGATAGGTGATGCAGAGGAGAGAAAGAGAGGGAGAGGTAAGGATAGAGATTCAGCAGGGAGGAGACTGAGAGAGCGAGAGACAAACAAACAGCAGAGACAGAGGGAGACAAACAGAGAGAAAAGGAGAGAGAAAAGGAGAGAGAGAGGGAGAGGCTGGGCAGGAGCCAAATGATTGATAATTAACGGGTCTCTATAAACAGAGTTCTGATCTCTCCAGGGCACCATTACAACCCAACATTGTCCAGGACCACCACTCCCCTGGCCCATTCCATCCCTCCCTCCCTGTCCTACCCGACTACATCTGGGCAGACTGCATCAATCTTCCTTCTCTTTCCTACATTCTCGCACTTTCCTTGCTCTCTCACTCTTCTCAAGTACCAGACCCAGCCCTCCTCACGTTTCCAGCAGGTCGTATATATGTATATATCACTCTGCGGTGTGTGTGTGTGTGTGTACAGCTGAAGCTGCACATTTGAGTGTGTGTGTGTGTGTGTGTCCGTCATCGAGGCCTATGCCAGGCATGAGTGTGTTTTTGTTGCCAAATGAGGAGGGATAAATCAGGTGGGAAGGATGTGATTTCATCATTGGTTGACCGGTTGGAGTAGGCCTCTGTCAGCGGTACGGAGAGACCGAGAAGAGAAGAGAGGGCGAGAGGAGCAGAGAGGAAGAGGGGGAGAGAGAGAGAGAGAGGGGGGAGAGAGGGAGGACAGGAAAGGCTTACCTGTAGGGCTGCTCTCCTGTGTGTGTCCGTAAGTGCCTGGTAAGATTAGCTGACCTGGGGAAGATCTTCCCACAGTACCTGGGGAGAAAGAGAGGGGAGGGGGAGAGAAAGAAAGAGAGAGAGAGAACACAGCTTAAATATCCTACACGGTCCTGTACTTCTTACAAAAAGTTTACCCCCCCCAAAAAAAATCTCCGGCGTGGTGCCTACCTGCAGGTGTAACGCTCTTTGCCTTTGCGGAGGATGGCGTCGGAGAGGGAGGGCGGCGGCGAGCGGAAGTTGAAGAGCGGGTGGGCGGAGTGCTGCAGTGAGTTGGGCGGGGCGTCCAGTTTGAGAGCGCCGAAGCTCTCCAGCTTCTCCGTCATGTTCTCCATGGCCGACATCTGAGGTAAAGAAGGTGTACCACGGTAAAGATACTGTAGCTGTAGATAGGGGAAGATTTACAGTCACGTTTTAGTCAACAATAACTGTTCTTCAACAGGTTGCACTGTTTTGTTCCAGTCCTACACTAGGCCTTGATTAGTTGGTTAAATCGCGCAAACTGTTCGCCTCGGTGACGAGCGCCTGGTAGCGGGGGCAGGAGAGAGAGAAATGGAGGAAGGCAGGAGGAAGCGATATATCAGAGGTCGTTCTCTTGATTGTGCTGTCGGGAGTCACCTCCCTGACCTATCGCACGTTGGCAGACACTCGAGGAGTCCCCTGAGTCCCACCCCCGGCCCAGGCAGACTTTGTTCTCAGCCACCTCCTCCTTTCCCCTCCGCCCTCAGACTCTCGGTGAAGCCACCGCGAGCTCAATAAGCCATTCAATGAGAACTCTGACGGGAACCATACAATAAAGTTCAAAGATGCCCGTCACTGATACTGCTTTACCTTGTCTCCTCCCCCAGCCTCGGGACAAAGGGCCAGTCAGTTATGGACTGGGGTTTTTTTATTTGCCAAAAACAGCTTACATCCTTCCTGGTTTGGGAATACAACAGGGGACATGGAGACAGACACGCCGTCTCAATTTATTTATTCGTGGCGTCTCGGTGTTGGATGATTCCGTCAGCGGAACGAATTAGCGAATGAGCGGTCCGGTCATTGCGGTGTGATAACTGGGTGGATTGAAGCCTAGAAGGTTGGGATAACAGAGGGCTTATTGGGCTTCGTATTTGTCTTGGATGTGTTCTGTCCAAGACCCAGGTGAAAGCAGCTTTGACAGACCATTCCGTTTGTTCGTACGTCTCAAAGGTCCTTACGTCCTTATGCTCCCGCCTGTTCTTATGTGCCCCCCACACCTGGCATATAGGAGGAAAGGATCCACTGTTGTTGTTGGATGCACATGTAGGGTACAGTGTGTGTGTGTGTGTGTGTGTGTGTGTGTGTGTGTGTGTGTGTGTGTGTGTGTGTGTGTGTGTGTGTGTGTGTGCGTGCGTGCGTACTAACTCAGTGTGTGAGTGCCTCGTTCAACTTCACAATTGATAGAGGACCAAGCAGATTCCCGGGTCAGATAAAACGAGTTCCCAACAACAGCCCCCATTCTTCCCCATTCTCCTGGACACAAACACAGGACGTCCTTGATGGACACACTGCTATTATCTAGGCAGCCAGGGAGAAGAAACTGGCCAGGAGGAAGTTATTAGCTCTCCGTGTGCTCCGAGGCCCAGAGAAACAATGCCGCAACTAAGTTTAGGATTAGCAAGGGGCTGAATCGTGGGATAGCTGCATGGGGTGAGATAGGGCTCGATTCAAAAGCGTATTATTCTTCTTATTAATACGTATCATTCTTGTTATCGCCGCTGGGAGGTTGTTTGGTAGGTGGGAAGGGTTGGAAGGGTTCGAGGACAAGCCAAACAATGTGGTTTGGTTATCAAAGGGGCGACGCGATACCAGACCTTTTGTCTTCTGTGCTACAAGGTGGGAGGCGGTGGAATTCCGAGGCGCCACATCGTAAACAAAGGAAGAAATCGTACAGAGCCCCTGAGAAATGACAGTGGCGCTTCGGGACCGCTGTGGGACCGTTGCGCAGGAGAGGAGGGTTTCAGGAGTGGGTTTGTGGGAATTCTCATAGAGCAACATGTTGGGACAAAATCAGATATCGATTCTAAAACTCTGCCTAAGAGTTCAACTTGGTGACCAGTTTTCCTAATCTGTCTCTACCCATCTGTCTATTCAATGACATAGATGAGCACATCTGTGTCTAATCAATCAGATGCAGTCAGTCAGTCAGTCAGATTGATATTAAGATTACTTTATTTGTCAATTGCACACAATGTCCAACTGAAATCTGACTTCCTATTTAACCCAACCCTCTGAAAGACACATACAATTGAAGTGGGAAGTTTACGTCCACTTAGGTTGGAGTCATTAAAACTTGTTTTTCAACCACTCCACAAATGTCTTGTTAACAAACTAGTTTTGGGAAGTCGGTTAGGACATCTACATTGTGCATGACACAAGTCACTTTTCCAACAATTGTTTACAGACAGATTATTTCAATTATAATTCACTGTATCACAATTTCTGTGGGCGTTTACATACACTAAGTTGCCTTTAAACAGCTTGGAAAATTCCAGAAAAGTATGTCATGGCTCTCAAGCTTCTGATAGGCTAATTGACAAACAATAGTATGCAAGTGTACACCAAGTTTACACCATGGGACCATGCAGCCGTCATACCGCTCAGGAAGGAGACACATTCTGTCTCCGAGAGATGAACGTACTTTGGTGCGAAAAGTACAAATCAATCACAGAACAACAGCAAAGGACCTTGTGAAGATGCTGGAGGAAACAGGTACAAAAGTATCAATATCCACAGTAAAACGAGTCCTATATCAACATAACCTGAAAGGCCATAAAAAAAACAGACTACAGTTTGCAACTGCACACGGGGGACAAAGATCGTACTTTTTTGAGAAATGTCCTCTGGTCTGATGAAACAAAAATAGAACTGTTTGGCCATAATGACCATCGTTTTGTTTGGAGGAAAAGGGGGAGGCTTGCAAGCCGAAGAACACCATCCCAACCGTGAAGCATGGGGGTGGCAGCATCATGTTGTGGGGGTGCTTTGCTGCAGGAGGGACTGGTGCACTTCACAAAATGGATGGCAACATGAGGGAGGAAAATTATGTGGCTATATTGAAGCAACATCTCAAGACATCAGTCAGGAAGTTAAAGCTTGGTCGCAAATGGGTCTTCCAAATGGGTCTTCCAAACTTCTGACCCAGCTCTGTCAGGAGGAATGGGCCAAAATTCACCCACCTTGAGTGTGAAGCTTGTGGAAGGCTACCCGAAACGTTTGACCCAAGTTAAACAATTTAAAGGCAATGCTACCAAAAACTAATTGAGTGTTTGTAAACTTCTGACCCACTGGGAATGTGATGAAAGAAATAAAAGCTGAAATAAATCATTCTCTCTACTATTATTCTGACATTTCACATTCTTAAAATAAAGTGGTGATCCTAACTGACCTAAGACAGGGAATTTTTACCAGGATGAAATATCTGGAATTGTGAAAAACTGAGTTTAAATGTATTTGGCTAAAGTGTATGTAAACCTCTGACTTCAACTGTACATATACAGGTTGCAGAGGTTGGAGCAGGAGGCTTCAACACTGGACTCCTGTGGAGCAGTTGCTGTGGGGTTTAGGTGTCCTTCTGAAGGGCACAACGGCAGGCAATGGCATCTAGGACTTGACACCAGAAAACCTCCTGTTGCCAGTTCACTTCCCGACAGATTTTTACCATCAGACCCGGGATTTGAACTGGCAAACCTCCAGTTGCTGGCTCGCCTTTCTAGGCTACCTGCTACCCGTCTGTTTCCCTTGCAGCAGTGGGGGCTTGCTGTGTGTGTGTGTGTGTGTGTGTGTGTGTGTGTGTGTGTGTGTGTGTGTACCTGTGGATGAAAGAGCAGCGGGCTGGGCCTCAGGTACTTCTCCTTCAGAGCTCCCACAGGGTCCAGTAACTTCCTCTTTTCCACCCTGCTGGACAGCAAGGACAAGGGTTACGTACGAAGGTCGGAGGTCAACTGGAAAGGTCGCACTGATTCACACTATACATGCCCATATAACGTATTATAATTTCATTTATACATTTTATGGACATAGTATGTTTTACATGAGTTATCTTGTTGTTATTAGTGCCACCCTTCAGCTCCATTCAACCCCTCCCATCTATCTCTTAACACCATCCATATTGGATTTCTATTTGCCATATATTTTTCAACTGTGCTGTGATGTTTCACAAAAGCTCTGAACCTTTCCATTCTCATAGTTTCTACAGACTGAACATATATATTTTTTGCTAAAAGCATTATTATATTATTGATCGATTGACTATGACTTCTCAGATCACCCAGTAATGTGGGAGTGCATACTTAGTCGTTTGCTAGTGTGGATATTGCAACCTAGTCCTTTCCTCTTATCTCATGAGGGGAAAGGTTAAGTCTGAACACTGACATACAGATTTGGAGATATATATTATACTGAATATAGGTTCTAACATGAGTTTCAACTTGAGTGGGTTATCATACAGTGTCTGGTGAGGCCTCTGGTCTACTCGGGGCTGAAATACCTGTATATTGGGTCCATGAAGAAGGGTGAGGGCTTGGCGTAGTGCAGGGAGGGCTGTTGCTGGGGCGGCTGAGCCAGGGACTGCTGTTGCTGGGGCAGCGGGGGCTGGAGGAGGGAGTGGCCCTGGGGGTGCTGGGTGTGGGAGTGCGGGTGGCTGCCGGGGTGCTCCTCCTTGCGGTGATTCTTGCGGCTGGGCGGTTGCTCGGGGGCCACCATCCCGTTGTGTCCGTCCCGTCGGCGGCTGCCGATGCTCAGGTCCAGCGGCTGCTCCTCACCCCCGGGGAGAATGAGGGGGGCGTTGCTGCTACTGCTGGGTGGGGTGGGCTTGGAGGGGGCCGGTGGGGCCGGCTTGGCCTCCTTGGGCTTGGTGGTGAGGTCGAAGGGCGATGACTCTCCAGTGCCCGGGGCGGACATTTTGTGGGGTGTCGGATGCTGCTCACGAGGCGACTTGGGCTCAGCTTTGAAGAACATGCCGGGGTTGAGGGTGCCGGCCCGCTCTGCGAAGGGGTAGAGGGAGTGAGGGAAGTTGGGTAAGAACTGGAAGGGGAACATGGAATGGTAGGGCAGCGAGCCGATCTTCTTCTCCTGCAGGCCCATGAGGCCAGGGCCAAAGTACTTCTCTGCAATGGAGGCGATGGCCTTGATGGAGTCAGTGGCAGCGGCGCCCCCTGTGGTGGTGGGTGGCAGCGCCTGCTCCTCCGGAGGCGGGAAGAAGGAGTGTTGGGAGGCGCCGGAGAGGAAGGAGGGACGCTCGCAGGCCAGGTTGCTCAAGCTGGACACCGCCGACACCGAGCCACTACTCACGTCGTCCGGCCGCCCGTCCAGGCCCACCCTATCCCCCCCCCTCGCCCCTCCAGCACCCGCCGCCTTCCTCCTCTTGGCGCCGGTGCTCCGCTCCCGTTGTTCCCGCTCGCTCTCTGCGTCGCTGTCTAAGTCTGAACCCGAGGCGGTGCCGGTGGTGGTGTCCAGGTCGGTGCCGCTGGTGGTGTTGACGTCCTCCAGGTCACTGCCGTCCGACACCTCCGACATCTTGGCCTTGGCCTTGGCCTCGCCGTACGCCAGCCTATCCTTGTCCTCCCTCTCCTGGCTGCTGAGGAGACTACCACCTCCATTGTTGTTGTTAATGGAGCTGACCAGAGACAGTGGAGGACCATCCAGGGGGCTGCGGGGCAGCTTGCCCTCCTGAATCCCACCGTTGTTACTGTTGTTGCCCAGGGGGCTCTTCAGCATCGGGCTGGGGGGCAGTAAGGGCGGCCGGGGGTAGAGCGAGGGGGAAAAGGCCCGGGAAGCCGTGGGAGAGCGAAGGGAAACCATGTGGCCCAGGGGAGAAAGGAAGGCCGGCATGGGGGTGAGGGTGTGGCCGGGAGGGGAAGTAGTCGGGGAAGGCCAGGCCCGAGTGGTTGAGGCCCGGGTGGTGGTGGGGATGGTGGTGCTTGGACTTGGCCAGGATGGGGCTGCTGCTCATGGGGATGCCGGGAGCGAAAAGTCCCCCAGCAGGGCCGTAATGGTTCTTGCCCTCACAGAAGCGCCGGTGCTTGTTGAGGGAGGAGGTAGTGCTGAACATCTGGCCACAGTCCTTACACTTGATCTGGGTGCGGCAGTCAGCGTGCATGCGCTTGTGGCGGCACAGGTTGGAGAACTGCGTGTAGGACTTGTGGCACACCTCGCCTGGGGAGACACACAGCCCACATGGGCCTGGTTAAGCCCATTTAAACACTGTCACTAACTCAGAGTACCAAGTCAACAGTCTACACGGATACAACACTAGGCTACTTAGAGAAAAAGACATGTACATCGCGCCTTCATTTTGTCTAAAGACTGTATATCTATACAAATCAGAAGCCGTACATGCTTTTGGTGAAATCCAGTGACAAGTTTTCATCTTCATACTTATTGGCCATTGAATCACTATGACTGGCAACACACCTACCATATGTCCACAAGGGGCAATATACGGTTAAGCTGACTATTTTCACACTATGTTCTATGAAGTGTTGCTTGAATACATACTGTACGTATACATGTATATAGGCATATACACACATACGTGCACATGAGTACAAACAGAAATGCAAAGCAGAAAGTTGAGTGAGAGAAGTAGAGATCATGGCTTCCGGCATCGTTCAATGGGGAGCTGAAGCGGATACTGTAGGATCCACTTTGATCATATCAAATCTGCCCATGCCGTCAGGAAATTTGTTTTACATCACCCTCAGAGGGGAAAAAACACACACAGAAGGAAAAGAAACCAAAAAGGAACACACAAAGTAACACTTTTTTTGAAAGTCCCCCTAAAGATGCTCAACAAATTATCAATAAACTATTTTCAGTAACATATCAGCTGCAGAGGGACCATAGAGTTGAATAGAGGGCCCAACTCCTATCTGTACCATTGCAATTGCGCCCTCTATCCAATTCTAAGCTGGACTATCAAAATAAAGTGTGACCCATACAACAAAAAGAGAAGGAGAGTGAGAGGCACAGAGAGGGGGAAGGAGGACGGTAACAAAAACAAGCAAAAAAGGTAGGAAAAACGCAAAACAAAATGGCGGTTGAAAAAGGGATGGGGGTCATGGAATTGTCTCTGACCTATGGGATTGTGTCTGCTACTGTCACTGGCCCTGCCTGGGGTTGGAGAGAGACGGAGGGAGGAGGAAGAGGAGGATGAGGAGGAGGCCTTTGGACACGGGGAGGAGGTAGAACTAGATGTGGGTTGGCTAGGCCGTGGCGGCGACAGGGGCGGTGGCGACTCAGACTTACAGATGAAGGGCTTGACACTGCTGTGAATGTGCTTGTGCTGCTTGAGGCCCGAGGAGGTGGCGAAGGTCTTGCCACACTCGGGGCAGGTGTGAGCGCGCGCTCCTACGTGCTGTGAGCGGATGTGGCGCTGCAGGTTGCTGGGGTCCGTAAACACCTACGGGTAGGGGGGTGGCCGGCACGTTTACATTGACACACACACTTATGCATACGCACAGATATAAAGCAGTTATGGCCAGCGATCACAGTCATCCGATCACTGTAATAAATAGTACTGAGTAAAATGGATTTTACTGCCATCATAGACAACACAAAACCTGACGATCTATCTCAGTCTATGCCAGCTGCCCATGAATGGCCTATTAACATTGATGGTGGTGACATTCACAAACAACTAACTTGATGGCCAGTCAACCAACAAGCTGAATAAACTGAAACAAGTGACACAAGTCATCTAACATAAACCCACATGATTAAGTTGGTACTAAGTTGCGTTTATGGTTGCCGACTTAATCATGACATCACACGATTACAACCACGTGTTCCTACATACATACAGGATGGATTTTCTCCTCATTCAAGTCGCTACTGTAGCTAGTGTCAGCATTCACCAAGGTAGCGAAGGAGAAGAGCCAGTGTTTGAGTGCACAACTTACGTGCCGGGTGTGCTGTACCTTATCGCAGTTTTCACACTCGAACCGCTTTCCGCTGTCGTGGGACATCTGGTGACGGATGAGGTTGGACTTCCAGTTGAAGGCCTTGGGACACTGGTCACACTTGTACTCCCGCTCCTCTGTGTGCACAATCATGTGCTGGCCCAGACTGGACAGGGAACACACACACACATACATACACACACACACACACACACACAGTCCTTTAGGATAATGATGATACTCCTCCAATCATTAGTGTAGAGGTGATTGTACCACTGTGTGTGTGCATGTGTTCTCGATGACGCACGTGTGTGTGTGTGTGTGTGTGTGTGTGTGTGTGTGTGTGTGTGTGTGCTGCACCTGTACTCGTTGGGGAAGATCTTCTCGCAATCCTTGCACTCATGGACGGGCTCATGGTCGCTGTCGTCGCGCTCCTGCTTGAAGTCCTCGTTGCTGAGCGTGTCGAACAGGGAGCCGGCGCTGGCGCACGAGTACTTCTGGTGCCGCCGCAGCTCCAGGCCCGAGGTGAACAGCTCGTCACAGTCCTCGCAGCGGTACATCTGCTCGTCTGCAAAACAACACAACTTGATTTGTCCCAACTGTTTTATCGGATACATGTGTCATCTGGACAAGGACCGAACGACACACACCTGCGAAAGGTAAAGGTCTGAGCAGGATGACTACATAGCTCCCCAGCCTATATCCATCGATGATCCCAGACTGAACACACAACTACAAACAAGGCAAGAGCATCCAGAAATGTCTAGCATTCAAACTTGTATGAAAAGAAATCTCAGGGTAGCCCATACCCTGTACTCTCCTGTCCAAGCTCATCAAGAGCATGTTCAAACGCTTAAAATAACCACTCTCCAATTGGTGTTGATGTAAAAGGAAAAATCTATTAAAAATCAAATGTAGCCTGGGCTAGAGGGCTTTACACCTTAATTAACTCATAGCTGATTACTTTAAGTCCAGTAGTAGTGGCTGTTCTTTGGCTTTATAGTGAGCAAAGGAAACAATAGGCTACACATTTGTCATTGTTTTCCAGCATGATAGCCTTTGTAATTCTTTTCCCAACCAAGGTCAAACCAATAAAACTTGGAGGCAGGGGCTTTCAATGGCGGGTTCCTGACTTGGACGCCAAGTTCAACAACTCAGGCCAAATGAGAGAGAGGGGGAGTAGATGGTGGAAGTTGTCCAAGAAGAATGAGCCATGCGGGGTTCGGCTAGGTTGTCACCCACCCCGTGGAGGTTTTAGAGCGCCAATCAACCCACGATGCCCGCTCTGCCGTGACCCTAGTGGGCACTGCGCGAGGGCACCAGAGATCCCCCTAACACACCACACTGTAACTATTAGTCATCGAATAGCAAAGCAGACAAGTTGATTCAAAATGACTTACAGTGCATGGCTCATCTGGTTTCTACTGTATGCCTACATTTATTCCGCTGGCTATGTCTAGAGCCATTAAAAGGGCAGAAGTGTAGCAACAGAACTTTGTCTAAACATGTATTTGAACAAATGACCCTCTTTGGTCGTAGTCGTCCATTACTTCAAACTCAAACACTATGCATGCATAGCTGCCACCCTAGCCACATAACTCATAACGGAGTGAGCGTTTTGCTGTGTTAAATGTTCCATTCCAACCTAAAAAACACCTCAGCGCCAAGCTATTTGGATGTGTCACCTTTGAAAGCTGCGACGTGTTTCCACGAACAGGCTTATAAAAAGCGCTTATTGAGGCTTTGTTACCTGTTTTATTACACCGAGGCTTTGTCAAATCAAACAGCACTTCAAGTGGGAAGTGAAACGCGAGGTTGGACCGGGCAGAACCGCACCTAGCCATCGGCTTCACCGCTACATGGCGTTCGACTCGAGGCCTACAATGCTAGATAGGAGGCGTGCGGGGCGTTTAAGGCCGAAGAATACTTTTGGCGCCATTATCTGTGTTCCATCAGTAACACTCCGGAATCGAGAGGAGGAATGTTGCGGAGGGAGGACGGTGAGAGGGCTCATAAATGGGAGACTAATAGCTTTCTGGGAGATGTAGGGGAACACAATTATGTGCAGTTTAGCGACTAATCTGGGAGCATGGGTGAGGTCTCGGGGGACTCCTCAAGCCCCACTTCAAATTCCAGCTCCTATAAGCCAGCCGAAGAGTGGTGCAGCGCCAAGCTATTCCTCTCCCCTTCTTTTCTCTTGCGAACACACACACACACACACACACACACACACACACACAGTCTACCTTTCCCTTTGTTACTAATTTGTTCATTCATTCTGCCTCTCCTCCATTTTCTATCTTTCCCAAACTCTCGTAATATGTCAGTCTCTTTCGTTTTCTCTTGCTCTCTTTACAAATCTCTCGCCTTTACGTCCCGTTCCTATCCTTTCACCCCCTCTCCTGTTCTTTTGGCAAAGAGATCTGAGGGAGGCTTTCGGGGAGAAAACATTTTGTGTGTTAGAACATCTATGGCTCACGAATACCTTCTTCTGTCTACACCGTTTTTATAGTTCATGACAAGTAAAAACATAACCCCACTTCATTGCAAAAAGACCAAGATGTTCAAACGTCCAACTGAACTATGCCTTACCTCACCTTGATCAAAATGGAGTACCTGGATCAAATTGGAATGATGAAATAACGTTCTCTTTGACATGTAGCATAGGCTACAAGATCATTTACAACAAGCACGACTGAAATGTCGTAGTCCTAAATTAATTGGAACGGCTCAAGACAATTTGCATGTTAGACAAAACCAAATTAATCCATAAAAATAAACAATAGGCCTACATGCCAAAACACGAAATCCGAAGTGTGGGGAGGTCCCCATTCTGATATTATTTTATTATTATTATTTCTCAAAAACAAAGTCATTGGATTTCAGTTATTGTAAAATGACCCATCAAATCTCATTTGCCACTAACGTCGTGTTTTACCTAACTATTCTGTCACTTGTTGACTTTAGGCAAATAAAACGCTTTTATCCCCATCACAAAACCTATTAATTCCAATAATATGCTACAGTATAGCCTATCTAATAGGTTAAGGCTATCCTATATTAATTCTAAAACAAGGTAAGTATGGCAGGGCCTACATCAAATCCTTCCCTACAAACATAATAGGCCTACTTGTCAAATCCTTCCCTACAAACGTGATTTACATTTCAAGAAATAGCCAACATCATTTTATTTGCAATTGTTTTCACGACTTTATAATATTTTCAACATACCTCAGTGTTATAGTGACCGCTGTGATATGTAGGCCGAGGCTTAAGTCATTTTGGAAAGTGATAGCTGACCCCTAGACTAGACCAGGATTTCCCAAATTCGGTCCTCCCCCCCCGCTGGGTGCACGTTTTTTTTTTTTTGCCCTAGAGAGCTGATTCAAATAACCAACTCATCATTAAGCTTTGATTGTTTCAATCAGCTGTGTAGTCCTAGGGTATGGGAAACGCTGGGCTAGACTGAAGCAATTGTCCGAGGATGGATGAGGACTGAGTTCATCATTGATGGGTGTATGGGATAGCAATCAGATCTCTTTTCATGATAGGACACAAATCTCACTCAGAAAAAGGTATAAGATACGACTCTCTGAAGGGGGACACACACAACCCGTGTGAATTTTGTCCAAAAATAATGATGACGTTTTGGATCTTCCTCAAGAAATCCATAGAAAGAGGTTATTTGGGGTACATATATTTGTCCTGAAGGTTAAATCCAAACGCAGCATCTTTAGCATATGTGAAAGATGGGTGTGAGTTTCTGAACTCTATAGCCACATTGGCCAACAAAGCCGCGCAGGATGTTCGTTTAGAGTTTGTTTAAAATATGCGCTAATGATGCGCATTAATCTTACCTTCTAGGTTCGGTGCCATCGATCCCTCCGGGAAAAGTCCGTCCTTCATATACACCAGGAGCTCCTCCCCCACTTCAATATCCCTAATAGCTTTATAATAAATCTGTTAAAGAGAAAAGGGAGGGTGAGAAGGCGGTTAGGGACAGTATAGTCAACAAAAAAGCTATAGTCTGTCATTAATAAATCAATTACTCTTCATTGCCGTCGATTTAATAGGCGTATTAATATCTTCATCTGTCAATATCGTTGTTGTTATTATTGTTATTAATGGCAACAACAATACAAATAATAATTTGTATTAGGCCTATTTATGTAGGCCTGATCAAAAAAAGGCTATTTGACAATTATCCTTACAGCCCAATTCGTTGATTTAATATTTAAATTGCTTAGCATATAAATGCATTTATAAATACGATTTCGTTTTTTTGTCTACTTTACAGCAATTGTTTATCATATAAACATGTGATAGTGATAGGTCTATTCATCGATGCACATTCAATATTATTGTTTCTAAAAATCGAAAGATTATTATTTATATATATTTAATAAAAAATTATAGGAGGCAATATTATTTTTTTATTTACCACAATAATTAGGCTACCCAATGACGCTCTTCTTTTGGGTTTTAAAACACCATAATAACTCATTGTTATTAGAATTCAGGCTGACTCCACGCGCAAAAAAATGGCCTAGAATATGTTGAATTCAATGAGCCAAATACAAACATAATTTGGGATGTAAACAAAGATATAGTTCAAGTATATTTGAAGATTCCAAGATTGAAATAAACGGACCGTGTCTCGTAGGCTATTCTTTTTTAGAAAGGGATGCAGACAATGACACGAAATGCCAAATCAAATACGAAATACCGGGAGTGCATTAATTTACAGAACAACTTGCATGCATACCCGTACGCAATTAAAATAATACAAACGTGTCTAAAACATGTAGGCCGACAGCTGATTTAATTTGAGCGACTGAAACATAGAGGTTGCAAGAAATGTGTGTTTTTGCTTGTTAAATTGAAAGAGCAACATAATTACACGTTAACTACAAAATAGGCCTAGGATCATGTTGAATTGAATAGGCAATGTGGCTGAATTATGAACAAACATGTAGGCCCACAGTTATATACAATCACCAAGCAATGAACAATATACAGTAGAAATACACTGAAAAGACCAGCCACAATGTGTGTTGTGCGGACGCATGGGGGCGCTCACCACCAGTTTAAACAACAATTCATCCTCACGCAGGCCTTCACACAGCAAAACATTGCGAGAGGTAAAACACATTCACACAGAATAGTAAAACTGTAGTAACTTCATATAATACTTTTATCTTATACTGTTATGACAGTACGGATGTGTGCTAAGAGGCTAGGCCAAATATTCCTAATCACTGAGAAGAGCAGGCACATTATTATCGTAATTATTATTATTAGGATTGTTTTGTAGGCTATAGTATTAGATTATTATTATTATTATTCATTTACACACGGGCAATTATGCGACAGACATGTTTATCTCTGACCTTGCTGTTCTCGGTGAGGTGGTAGAGTTGGGAAAGTTGCGCCGCGGTTCTTAGAGCTTCCAGTTGTAACAGCAGTTGAGTCCCGGTGGAGTTGGCAACACAACCCATAGTATCATTACAGGAACGAGGCCGTCAGGCCGGGGCTGGGGTGGCAGGCAGGGCCAGGGAGAGAGAGAGGAGGCAGGCGGCCAGTCAGGCTGCGGCGTGTCGTCCCTGGTTGGAGCTGAAGCCGCCACTCTCTAGTCTGTGTGAGCGCGTCTTTGATGATGAGGGGAGCTCTCTCTCATTAGGCTAGTGATTCCCTATTGCCCCATCGAGCGCCCGGAGTTATCCGAAGGCCACTCCTCCTCCCGTCCTTATCTCAGACCAAAGGATTGCCTGATCTGACTAGGAGACCCCTCCCCACAGCTCCGTCTCCGCTCTTACCACTAGATTCATCTATTATTGATGGTAATAATGTATCTAGCGGTCAAATACTTTTTTTAAACACACACGTGGGCGATATAAAGCTGGTAGGTGAGGCGCACCTTAGTGGGTGTTTTAAAGGCTTTCGAAACAACGCTAAGCAATGTGTTTTTAGTTGAGGCTTTAAACACAAGTCTCTACACCTGTTTTAACTTGTTATCTTTCACCAGATGCTTTTCGCAGTTTGTGCAAGAGTACACATATTTGTGCCAAAGACGTAAACAAGGGCATGAAACATTTGGATACGTTCAAAATAATTGGTATCAACTGACCTTGTTATCATAAATGGAACCTGCTTTGCTACATTGAATAAACGATTTATGTAATTGCAACGCGTGAGCCCTATTTAAACTCGCAATTGCCTGCAATAAAATATAGTGACATGACTTACTATTAAATAAGCTTATGATAACTGTTTTGAAAACAATATTTAACAGTTGTTTTATAAGCCTACATTCTTTTTGCCTATATTATGTATACTTTTAAACCCTACACCAAATACATGTTCCTCAATAGATTTAACCCTCTTATTCCTGTGACAATGTGTTATTTTTTTCTGAACAAATTGAACAATTCTCTCTCTTAATCAGCATTTTACAACCAACAATTTGAGTGAAAAAATTATGTGAAGAATAGAGACATATATTAATGTTAAATAAAATCGTAGTTATTAATGTGTGTAAATACAAAATGTCCACATACAAATATTGTCACAGTCGTCAGGTTGTTGCTGCAACAATACCCACAAAATATCATAGCTTTTTTACAACATATCACTGCAAGGACAGTAAAGATTTACATGAACAACTCAAAATAGGTTTTATAATTATTTCCGGAAATGAAGCTGAGCCATGTCATGGGTATAGTCTTTTTGAAGCAGTCTGTGTGATGTATTGTGATATGAGCTGTCTCTCTTGACAGAACTGGCCTGACAGCTCTCAGACAAATCTTGACCTCTCCCCATTTCTTTTGAGTGTCCAGGGGACAGATACATCATCCATCAATGCCATTAAGGTCCAGAATAATCCCCCACTGTCCCCCTCAAGCACGCGCACACGCGCACACACGCGCGCACACACACACACACACACACACACACACACACACACACACACACACACACACACACACACACACACACACACACACACACACACACACACACACAACGGCCTATTTATCACAAGGGAGTGTGTGATCAAAGCTGAGAGAAATGGGAGATCAAACAACATGGGGTGTAGGGGGGCCTTGTCCTCTTGAGACACAAAAGACAAGGACCGTGTGACAAGAGGGTGGACATGCTTGATGCTTCTGCTCTTCAGCGAGCTGTGTAGCCTACGTTTACCATCCGAGACAGAACACCACTCTGTGTATGAGGACAGGCTTTTGGCTATGGGGAAACGGGCCTCCTGTAATTCTGTGACCTTGCATTTCGTAGATGGAAACTCTATTAGGACTGGGATGCTCCTAAACAAGCTTCAGCTCTGTCCCTCTTTCCAACATGCACGCACGCACGCACACACACACACACACACACACACACACACACACACACACACACACACACACACACACACACACATGCACGCACACGCACGCACACGCACACACACGCACACACACACACACACACAGATGCACGCACACGCACACACACACACACACACACAGATGCACACACGCACACGCACACGCACACACACACACACAAACACACACACACACACACACACACAGGCTAATTGCCTAACTGGCTTCCTTCATTTGCTTAACC
The DNA here is from genome assembly GCF_018296145.1 of Oncorhynchus tshawytscha. NCBI lineage: Eukaryota > Metazoa > Chordata > Actinopteri > Salmoniformes > Salmonidae > Oncorhynchus > Oncorhynchus tshawytscha. Next base: position 53,472,504 of record NC_056444.1, read on the forward strand.
TTCAGGTTAGGAACCTGCATATTGATTTAGAATAAATTTAGTGTGTGTGTGTGTGTGCTCTCCTTGGCGTAGCGAGCAGAAGGAGCTGGCAGGACTCAGTGCGTACTTGATGTTGTTATGACAAACTGCTTAAGAGCATCTTGAGAAATGAGGGCTGAGGGGTTCAGAGGTCAATGGGCTCTCTGAATGGCTGGGCCTATTGAGGAAGGAAGCCCCCTCCCTATCTGTGCAGCTTCATCCTTACTACTAGACGGACATGCACTCACTCACACACACACACACACACACACACACACACACACACACACACACACGCACACACATGCACACACTCGTCATTTCACAATCAATTAATTGAACAGGGAAATGGACACTCATTCATTCACACTTAGGTCAATATTGACGACCATTAAAGCATTTTTCTCATTCCCTGAAAGAAAGTAAATGATTTGGACATGCACTGAAATGTATGAAATCATTTCAAAACGCGGTGCTGCCCTAATTGTTTAAATATACATGATTATCCATGTATTTTCTGATACACTACAACATTAATGACATATGAGTAAACGGGTAAATAAATGATCTTCTGCTGTTTTAAAATGTTACCGAAGGAGTCGAATTTGCTTGTCATGAGCATATTTCCATAAACTCATGCATTGTGCATGCTGATAAAAAAAAAGCAGCAAAGTAACAAAGTTTGATAAATTATGCATTTTTGCACTGTATTTGTGTGTGGTGTTGGTAAATAAATTATAAGGTTGTGCCCGCGAGCCACTAGACAAAACAAGGCCTCGCAAACAAAAGCAAAGCAGCCCACTGAGTACAAACAACTAAGAAATGATCCTAGGTCCAAAACGAACCATTGGATCTGGGACACGCCCCCAGATATGGATGTAAGACCCGTTTGTTCTTTGATTCTGGCTGAGTCTAAAAAGACACCCTATTCACTATAAAGTGCATTACTTGTGACCAGAGCCCAAATGCTCTATATAGGGAATAGGGTGCCTTTTCAGACTGTGTTTGGGGTAGCGGGGGACATTGATGTGAAAAATCTGACCAGGATTAGAGCCGATAGCGTACCCAGCTATTCTGGAAGGCCCCCAATGGTGTCTCATATGTCACCGTCAGAATGGACACACCAGTACAAGGGACAGAGACAAGGACGGGAGTGGACAAGCTCGGACAACGAGAACCAATTGTAAAACAGGAAATCATTATTGTTTGATTTACATACACTGTACGTGCATGAAATTAGACAAGGCACTTATGGCAAACAAGCCAATGTATTCCTTTAAAAAAATACCCTTCCTCCTAGCACAGATATACTGTATCACTGACATGTTAGGTTCTTTGTATGCTGGTACACATATGGTAGAGCAACTTTAAGGAGAGAGCCTACGACTGGCGAAGAGATGTAAGCGGCACCCAGATATTGGGGTTAGGCTCAGCTGGGTTTTATGACCAAGTGAGTGGTAGAGTGTGGGCATTCCTCCAGGAGTGTTCCATTTCCAGGTTTCCTTTCTGGACGGGCAGAGAGTATGGCTGGCTTCCAGAGAAGGACCCAGAGTGATTACGAGACGCAGGTGTGTCGGTGTATTATTGTTCTACCTCTTAACATGAGTCACTTCCTCAGCGAGGCACTCACGTACCAGCCTTGGACACACAATAGAGCCATTCTTTTACTCATCATCATGGTTAAATAAAGGTGAAATAAAAAAATAAAATCATGCGCACAACGCTTACTTAGACGAACGCAGACACACACACACACACACACACACACACACTAACAATGACAAGCATACACACACACGCAGACTCATAGTCCACTGTTCTTCCCACTGGGTGGGTAGGAAGAAAGGCAATAGCCACTCTGACACTGCCATGTGTTAGGTGCTTCTAAACTTCTCCCCCAACCACTAAACCCTGGCAGCTGATAGGAGGAGGGAGGTGCCACATCGCCCCAAACACTAAACTCTGGCAGCTGATAGGAGGAGGGAGGTGCCACACTGCCCCAAACACTAAACTCTGGCAGCTGATAGGAGGAGGGAGGTGCCACTCACAGCCCAACCACTAAACCCTGGCAGCCCATAGAAGGAAGGAGGCGCCACTCACCTGGTCTCCACTGAGGTGACACGCCGCCAGGTTCTGCTCCTCGAAGGAGGGGGCGGTGCGTACGTACTTGAGCCAGCTCCCGCCAGCCTCCGAGCCTTCATCCAGGCAGAACTTGACATTTCCCATCTCATCCACCACCTGTTGGAGAACACAGAGGTCAGAGGTGAACCTGTTTTAAAAGCCAGCACACACAGAGCTGAGCCTCTATCTTCTCAAGTATGTGTGTGTGTGTGTGAATTTCATCTCTTTAGTCACCATCATATCAAAGTTGCCTGAATTACCATGGGCAAAGTAGATAATACCAGAAAGTTTCACATCTCTCAAACCATTGGCTCCAAAGAGGGTTATTTTGACTATTTGTCCCTTAAAAGGGACATTTTGGATTTTCTCAACACTGTGTATGTGTGTGTGTGTGTGTCCATATCTGTCAGTAGACAGAACATTATCTGCCAAGGGCCCCTAACCTTGTCGCTCCTCCGAGCAGCGAGAGGAAAGGGGGAAAGGAGGGAGGAGGAGGGGAAGGTCGAGAAAACTGCGGCTTCTTTCACTTGTCTAAAGACTTTCTTTGGCACATATTGATCACCCTTTGTAACCCCTGGGCCGCCCCGGGAACGAGGGAGCAGTTTCAGGTTACCCCTTAGACAGATGAGAGGAGACGGAGGAAAGGAGGAGGAGAGGAAAGAAGAGAGGCTCATTGTGGGGCAGAAATTAAGTGAAGAAACCAGGGAGTTGATCGCGAGCTGCCACCATTTTATTTATTTACTGCTGGAGGAAAATGAACCTCTCTGCTCTAGACGAGGAGCACACCACACATACTTCAAAACTGCTGCGCCATGATTGCTGCTAAGCACACAAGACTGAGAAGTTCAGCCACTAAAATCAAAGATTTCCGAGGAGGGCTCAGCAAATATTACAGGTTACATGTCCAATATCAACTTTCTCACTAAAATGTGAACATATTGGGCATAGTATGACTGAGTATAAACTATTGCAAAACGAGACCAACCAAAGGGCACTGAGTGAATGATACACTGACGAAGGCCTGGTGGTACAAGACAAGAATCCAAATGAAAACAAGATCAATGTAGTGGTAGTAGCTTGGTGGGACAATGGCTCTCGCTGGTGGCAAATAAGACTATGACAGTTTCTAGAGAGTGTGGAGAGTGTCTGAAGGCTCCAAGGTAGTGTTCATTTAGGCACCAAATGGAAGAAAACAGACTGAAACAGGGAGGGACAACATGGACTTGTCCACTACGAAAAGCACATTTTCGTTTTCCAGTTGCGAAACGCTTTAAAACAGTTTCCATTGCCTGCCTTAATGAACATGACCCAGGTGTCTGTCTGCTGACCTATGCCCTCAGAAGAGCCTGGAAGGAGGAAAATCTCACAGCTCTGCTCCTCCACAAAGCTCTATAGAAGATCTTATTTCTCTTGGTGGAGTATTCTGGTGGAACTGATACTCTGTTGGTCGCTGGGCAGATCCTCTGGGGGCTGAGACGAGACAGGGCTGGCTAGGGCTTTTCATTGCTGGCTCATAATCAGCCTCCTCTCACCTCAACTTCTACCTCTCTGTTTCTTTTATATTGCAACCCAATCTCATGGATTTACTAGTAACATATTTACGTTTTGGCCGTTTGAGTTGGTTGTAGGATATTTACGTTTCTGGTTTAACCTTCCCAGTTGAATTCTATGGTTACAGTTTTTTTTTTAAAGTTATCTGACTTTCCAACAGAACATTTACAGGCTTGCTCGATTCTGTTGCTCGTAAACTCTGAATGGCCTTCTTGGTCAGGGAGTGAGCGATTGCAGAAGGTGTGGTGTCGGTGAAGGGAAGGTGTGGTGTTTTGTGAGTAAATATGGAAATAGCGGGTCTGGTCCGAGGTGAGAAGGCCGGTTCATGTTCGCACACGGTTCTGGTGAGCGCGGTACGCTAACTAAACATAAGTGTGCCCCAAAGTTGCAGCTGTGCCTCACACTATGGCGTTGTGGTGAGCCCGTGGGGAGAAGGAGTGTTAGGTTACTCCACTACTAACCTGCTCGGAGATAACAAAGCCTTTTAGTGCTAAAAATAATGAGACAACGCCTACGCACATGTAGCATGTAGCACGTAGCACTGCAGGTCTTTAACATCAACAATAACCTGTGGATGCCTCGCATGCAAGTACCTGACTGTGACAGTGAGTTAGAGTAAGACACTGATTGTGCGAGAGGTTTCCTTTCCACGCAAACAGTCTCGTCCTCCAGCGCTTTACTGGAAACCAGACATGTTGAGTTGATTAGCTTGACTGCTCCGATTGGACTATTTTTGTCGTCCATGTTTTAAGCGATTAGCTAGCCATACTCAATGTCAACTTGAAAAAGAGGTCCTTTGATACACTGTCCTCTACACTGAGCTCACAGAGAATACCTCAGTACTTAATTCTCTTCCCACTCTGCAGTGGACAACATAGTAAAACAGTGATCTACTGCTGCCGCCGTTTATACGTTAAGCAGTCCGAAATGATGCAGTCCAGACCCTTCATTTTATGTGTGAAAACAGTCACTGAAAACTAACCAGGCATAGAGGCGAAATTATCCCCTTTAAAAAAAAAAAGCGAAAAGAGCCAATGTCTTGCGCAGGTTCAAGTCAGAGTGCACTTGTCCCAGCGCCTGTTGGGAGCTCAAACACGGGTATTGTACATGTTTTATGAACAGATGGGGAACAGCTTCGGCTGAGGCGAGCGATGTCGAGGGGTGGGGAGGGGGGGGGTGCGGTGGAATTGCAGGGGCACTCCTGACCAGGCTTTACACACTGAGCACCCATAACCTCCACCCCCACACACACCTTGCAAGGTAGCAGAGGGTCTGGCTGTGGGCTCTAATGAGCTGCATGTCAGTGTGTTGGGGGGGGCTGCGAACACTCTATATGCAGGTGGAGCCCTGATTTACGAGGCCTCAAATGAGATGCAACAGAGGCAGAAAACCTCCAGATTGTTTCTTTATTTACCTTCTATTCTTCTCCTCCTGAGAAGCGAGGGCCACATGTGACGTCGTAAAACACCAGCCTGAGCAGAGACACACCCTGCCACCACTCGGCTAAGGTACAACCCATGCACGTGTGCACCCACAGACAGACAGACAAACAGACAGACAGACAGACATTCCCTGTTTTAGGGGATTAAATACCAGGGTACTTCTCCAAAGTCTACTTAGCTGTGTTAAGAAGTGCCCTTTATACAAGGGACCAATTAAATTGAACAGGTGTGTGGGTGTGGAGCTGATCTGCCTGAGAGGCTTGTGGCAGAGTGTGTGTGTGTGTGTGTGTTAACGACAGGAGGTTGGTGGCACCTTAATTGGGGAGGACGGGCTCGTGGTGATGGCTGGAGCGGAATGGGTGGAACGGTATCAAATACATTTATTATGAGCCGTCCTCCCCTCAGCAGCCTCCGCTGGTGTTGACAGTGGCAGTTGTGAGGTTGTGAAGGTTAAGGTGACTATATGCAAGTCGTTTTTAGAGGTTTGGCTGGACCACAGTGTGTCTTTGCATGTCTTTGCCTTGAACCAAACACTACAACTATGCAGTTCCACTATGGCAACATCTCAACCTCCCTCAGATCACCTTGTACACTCTCCTCACATCCTACCTACAGTTAGCGCAGGAACCCCAAATAATCCATCAATGAAAGGGCCCTTCACACACCGTCTTCTGTGTGTCTGTGTACGTGCGTGTATCTCTGTCCGTCTGTGTGTGTGTGTGTGTGTGTGGGGGGGTACCCAAGGCTGGGCCCTTTGGCATAGGAACAGAGCCTCAGAGTCCTATCTAGGTAATACAAAATAAGGTTCACTAAGTAGATTTTACTTGAAGAGAGAGATCCACTCAAGGACACGTCAATGATGAGCCTGAAGTAAGGAAGGGAGAGAATTATACATTTTCAAAAGATTCGAACAATAACACAGACTCCTAGTGGCCAGGAAATTGGGACCAATGCAACAGGAAGGGGTGATAAGAGGGCTCCCGGGTGCGACGCGTATACGGGTCCACGGCAAACAAAGACAGGAACCTTTGACAGCTTGTAGTCTTAATGGATGTGTGGGCAGTCATGCAGGCCTCGTGGCTGTCAGTCTGTCAGTCCTGCTTGATGGACGTGTGGTATAAGGGAGGAATTACCAGCAAAGTGTCACCTGTGGGGGAAGCGATGGATGAGAAGTTTGAGCTACTTCTGAAATTAATCAAAATGAAGCCTGATTTGTGAGCAAAGTTGAGATTTCAGGATAAGAAAGTGGTCCACATGTTCAGGAGGTAATGTGGGATATACTGCAAACTATGCACATTTCTCATAGATTGGGTGTTATTTAGGATATATAGGACTTGGGATCTTAGTGCCTTGTAGGCTTGTCTGAGGGTGAGAACACACACCCAGGTCTACATTGTGTGAGTGTGTGTGTATGTGTGTGTGTGTGTGTGAGAGAGAGAGAGAGAGAGAGTGTGTGTGTGTGATAGAGAGTGTGTGTTTGGGGTTAAGTTCTCTTATCCTGCTCTGAATCTGACAGCTTAGCTAGGCTCTGGGTGTAATCGATGAGAAAGACCCATGCTGTGGTTACCAGGGTGCGCTCTGTGTGTGTGTGTGTGTGTGTGTATGAGAGAGAGTGTGTCTGTCTGGCTGAGTGTGTATTTCTATGTGTGTGTGTGTGTGTGTGGGGGGGAGGCCTGCGGTGGTCTCTCCAAACCCAAACCACATTGCGGAGAGATTGGTTCAGATTTGATGGGGGAGGTGGGGGGTCAAGAGGGTGCACAAAGACACAGCCATATCTGTAACATTACACCTCAAACTGAGACGTGTGTTTCTGTGTGTGTGTGTGTGTGTGTTTCTCTGTGTGTGAGTGAATGAGAGTGAGAGAGAGAGTAAGAAAGAGTGTGTATGTGTTCATGCGCATGTGTGTGTGTGTGTGTGTGTGTGTGTGTGTGTGTGTGTGTGTGTGTATCTAGCAGCCATGCCTTTCTGATTTCAGCAGGAGCACTATCCATGATGTGAATAGCACCGAAACACACCAACAGGAAACGAGCAGCCCTAAAACAACAACAGCCTCAAAACTCCTTAATGTCACCAGCAAGTCCTTTCAAGACGAGAGAATGAACAGAAAGAAACCAAGAAGCCTTTTCTCAGCCAGGAATGCCCATTGCCCAGCTTTCAGGACCCACATGTCCTCCCAGTTTGTCAACATACACACACCCGTTGAAAGGTTTCCTTGTAAAGAGCGTTCGCGGCTTGGGAAAACAGGAAGGCGTTTGCTAACACAACCTGAGGAGAGCGGTACAGGCAGTACAATAGTGTTGTGGCAGCTACTGTGGCCCTATCTGGTTTACGTGTTCGTATCCTGGGGAAGTCGGCCTACAACAGGGGGCTCCTCAGCGGAGCCCAGGGGAATGCTGGGAGGAGGAGGGAGTCGGATGATAAACTTCTCTCTCTCTCTCTCCATCTCTCTCTTCGTTTATTGTTGTTCTGCTTCGGGAGACCGCCAGCCACAACAAACACAGATTTAGCTGGCTTTCAGGGAAGGTGTGTGTGTGTGTGTGTGTGTGTGTGTGTGTGTGTGTGTGTGTGTGTGTAACAAAAAGTCTGCATGTTAGAGTTTACATGTGCGCACGTGTATCACTGCCTAACTGCCTGTGCAGACTATAGGCATACCTCCGTCTAGATGTTACATGCAATGATCACTGGTATGGATTGACATTTCCTATAGCCAGAACAGACTCGGGAGGGAGAGAGAGAGAGAGAGAGACAGGGTGAGAAAGAGAGATAGGGAGAGAGATAGGGTGAGAGAGAAAGAAAGAGGGGGAGAGAGAGAGAAAGAGGGTGAGAGAGAGAGAGAAAGAGGGTGAGAGAGAGATAGGGTGAGAGAGAGAGAGAGAAAGAGGGTGAGAGAGAGAGAGATAGGGTGAGCGAGAGAGAAAGAGGGTGAGAGAGAGAAAGAGGGTGAGAGAGAGAGAGATAGGGTGAGAGAGAGAGAGAGAGAGAGAGAGAGAGAGAGAAAGAGAGAGAGAGAGAGTGTGTGTGCTCCCAAATGACAGCTAGAGGGCAGCCTGGTATGAAATCTGTCCGGATGGAGAAGTAAGGAAAGGTCAAGCACTACTCTACACAGTGACACACACATGTGCCCATTCATTCTCATTTATCTGGTGCAGGGGCAACCTGGAACCTGCACAGGATTTCCTGTAGCCTTCATTACACAGGGCACAAGTCATTACTCACACACACACACACACACACACACACACACACACACACACACACACACACACACACACACAAACATGTGTGCATGCACACACAGACACACACAGCTAATGTGCAAGACAGAGGGGCTGCGAGGTGGATATGGGGCTAGGCATTTGAGGCGTTGCAAATTAAGATGAGAGACGACAACCTGAGTGTGTGTGAGTGAGTGAGTGTGTCTGTTCTGGAAGGGGGTCTGTTTCCGGCTGGAAGGCCCCTCCCCACACACACACTCACACACACTCAGGGCTGCTCAATAAAGAGCCTGACAGAATGCAGGCCCCTACAGCTCACTGGGCCCCTGTAAGTGTGTGTGTGTGTGTGTGTGTGTGTGTGTGTGTGTGTGTGTGTGTGTGTGTGTGTGTGTGTGTGTGTGTGTGTGTGTGTGTCTGTGTGTGCGTGCATGCGTGTGTGCGAGCGGAGGTGAGAGGTGGACGGGCGCGAGGGGGTCCTGCCAATAATGCTCATTTCTAAGCAGTTGTGTCTGACAGCTTTTGTCTGCTCCAAAGATGACTGGAGAAGGAAGAAAGAGAGGAGAGAGAGAGAGAGAGAGAAGGCTAGCCATTAATCATATCTTATTAACTTTAGTGGGCTGGGGCTTGACTGTGGGGCGAGGAAAGGGGGAGAGGAAGAGAGATGTCCCTATATATTTACATTGGCAATGCCAGATGATGTCTGAGCCAATACAGCTGATTGAATTGAAATGAAGGAATAGAGAGGCTGTAAAAGATGGACAAATATATAGAGGATGAGAGGAAAGGAGGGAGAGAAAGAAGCTCGAGGAAGAGCAACACAACCCCTGTTAAACACACATACACACACGAGCGTGCACACCGCAAGTATAAATAAAAAGCCAGAGTCTGGGCCTCTTCTTACCACAGCCCAACCCAGCTCAGGCCTGGAACTAAAAGTCGTGTGTGTCGTCAACATGTAGCTAGTTTTACTGGCTGCTGTTTTTACACACACACACGCGCACGCGTGCGCACACACACACACACACACACACACACACACACACACACACGCACGCACACACACACACACACACACACACACACACACACACACACACACACACACACACACACACACACACACACACACACACACACAATTGGACCCATGTTTAGCTGTTCTTCTATAACACTATTAAATTCATTTGATTGAGATGAGTCATTTTCATGGCAATGACAAATGAGTATACAGACGGGAGGAAACCGAACCCATAAAAACGTCTCATTCCAAACTCCTGTCGGGTCCTCTTTACCTTCAAATCAGGGTTGTGTTCATTGGGCAGCAAACAGAAGGAAACATACTGAAAAGACAGGGACTACCTGAACTACCTTGTCCTGATACCTGTATTTTCATTTCCCATTGTAAGATGAATTGCTACAGTGAGCACTAATGAACACGACCCAGCAGAACTGTAGCAGGCTGATTTGAAGATAGCTAGATAGAAGAATCCATGTTTGAGGTTACGAAACACACCCCACCAAGTACTGACGTTATGGTTGAATGGAGGGTGACATTGATCAGAGAGGTAGAGTACGCGAAACCTCGACGACACACACACCGTCATTTAAACGCACACGCAGACACACTCATCATTTCCCTATGTCAAATGTGCCAAGTGGACATGGGAGAGACGCAATTGCATTCCTTGATAAGCGCTCAATTTCCTCTGCATTAACGAAGTTGTGAGAATGCATTGTCATACAATTCTGCCTTGGCTAAACTTGGCACGTTTACAGACACGATGAAGGGACACACACACATATTCTAGTGTGAACATGTCCCATACGAACAACAGCTTTCAGGGGCCCTGGATGAGTATCTGCAACCTCTCCACACAACCTGTTTTGTTGTGTGTGTGTGTGAGAGAGTGTGTGAGTGTGTGTGTGTGTGTGTGTGTGTGTGTGTGTGTGTTAGCGCCTCCTCTTTTCTTCATGTGGTGTTGGTGTGAGTGTGGGAACCTGTGTGGAACCTGTGTGGAAATTCAGATAATGAAGTCATCCCCATGAAAGACGAGGTGACAGAGACACACAAACACACCCTCCCGATGCCCTGTGAGGTGGGGACCTACGTATTTACGGCCTGTTTCCTCCCTTGGCGACGTTCCGTGCGTCGTTAGGGGAGCAGACACACAGCTTTCGGTAGCCTTTAAGAGACCCCCCCTCCCCTCCACATGGTGTGTGTGTGTGTTTGTGCGTGTCTGTGTGTGTGTGTATTGGTGAGTGTATTTGTGAGTGAAGGTGTGTTAAACTATGGCTTGTAGCCCTTCATAGGCAATCAGAAGTCAACAGTGATGAATCAAAATACAGACAGACAGAGCCCCGGGCCTCATAAAAAGCCATTGGGCCTGTGGTGTGTTTGACTGTCACTGTGACTGTCACTATCACTAATCACAGCTCCCCTCACAAATCAGCCCCCATACACTCCCTGTCCCTCAGCTATCAGGTAGGGAGACGGTAAAGACACACGCACGCACGACACACACACACACACACACACACACACACACACACACACACACACACACACACACACACACACACACACACACACACACACACACACACACACACACACACACACACACAGAGAATCCCTTAACTTAAAACGTGTGCTGTTTTGATCGTTTACGATGCCGTGTTACGAAGTAGAACATCAAAGTCTCAAATGCCACACTGTAGGATGTTTTGGGTCGCCCCTTTCCAGTTCCACACACAGCCTTTCCCTTTAACCCCCTCCACATCCACCCCCGAAATATGGAGCAGCACTGCCATACCCGGCGCAGAAGATTGACCCGTTTGAATGCCCCTCTTCCTTTGCCAAGGGAGGAGGAGGAGGAGGAGGAGGAGAAGGAGGAGGGGGAGGAAGATGGGAAAATCCTGGTGCTGCTTAAGAGGCAAGCAATTTTTCAGGCTGCACCTCTGTAATGAAATGACTGGCCATTATTTACTGCACCTCGTTAAGGTGACATGGGGTGTGTGTGTGTGTGTGTGTGTGTGTGTGTGTGTGTGGTGTTGTGCTATATAACCTCCCCTCTACACCCTCCCTTTTACTAGTGAAACCTGGCTATGCGTTTTCTTTGGAAGTGAGGCCTTCTTTTAACTTTATGATATGTATTTAGGGCAATTAGGGAGGAGATATATTGGCTCATTATGGCCGAGCAGGTGCAGTGATAAAGCTAAATGTATGAACGCTACATCGGGGTCAGTTCTCTCTCCTCCTCGTCGGTCTGCAACATTTACAACAGGGAACCGGCGCTTTTATCCTTTCTGTCGAGTCACGACGTTGTCTGACTCGGGTGTAAGACAAATGAGTGTGTGCGATTCTTCTTCCCCAGAGCACCAGGTGGTTGTGTTATACACACGCCAAGGCAGGGCGGCAGCCTTCTGATGTCATAGTGGCAGGGACGTGGGATAAGACAAAAGGCAAACCATAATAGACAGATAAGACAACTGTGTCGTCAGGGTGTGTATCTGTGGATGTCTGTCTGTGTGTGTGTGTGTGCGTGTGTGTGTGTGTGTCTGTGTGTCTGTCTGTGTGTGTCTGTCTGTGTGTGTGTGTGTCTGTGTGTGTGTGTCTGTGTGTCTGTGTGTGTGTGTGTGTGTCTGTGTGTGTGTGTGTGTGAGAACAGCCAGGTCACCCGTGATACAAGTCAGTATTCCTTCGGTTATGTTGGGGGTTGAGGACGGGGATGGTGGATGGGCACTTTGAAATTTGACGTTTGGTAAACATGGATGAACGTCTAATTCTGACATGTGTGTGTGTGTGTGTGTGAGTGAGTGAGTGAGTGAGTGAGTGAGTGAGTGAGTGAGTGAGTGAGTGAGTGAGAGAGTAAAGATAAGGACATTAATAAGGAACTCGTAAAAGCGGGGTGCAGCGGGAGGGAGCTACTAACTGGCCAGACCTCAGTGTGAAACCCAACCCGCAGTAGCCTGATGACGGCATCAAACATTGCTGCCAGCCAATAAACAACCAGCTTCTTCAGAGGGGCTCTCCCTGTCAACCAATAAACAACCAGCTTCTTCAGAGGGGCTCTCCCTGTCAACCAATAAACAAACAGCTTTCTCAGATACTCTCCCATAGCCAATAAACAACATTCTTTGTCACAGACTGTCCTTCTAACCAGCTTCAACATCTCCCTCTGACCAATGAGCGACAACTCTGCAAGACTACAATTGGATGAGTCGATTCAAGAGTTTTGTACCAACATTAACCACAAACGTTCTCTGCTTAGCATGCCTCACACACGACAATATATTGACCCCCCCCTATACACACACACACAAACACAGTGACGAACAGATACACACACACACACACACACACACACACACACACACACACACACACACACACACACACACAGTGACGAACAGATACACACACACACACACACACAAACACACACACACACACACAGTGACGAACACACACACACACACACACACAGTGACGAACAGATACACACACACACAACACACACACACACACACACACACACACAACACACACACACACACACACACACACACAGTGACGAACAGATACACACGCCTCCACTCTTTCCTCCCATGTAGTGTGGGACTGGTAGGTAAAGCCATGGTGTTGGACGGCTGTGGGAGCCTGACTGTGGTGACGTTCAACTGAGCCCTCGCCTAATGTTTCCGGACCATGTGTGTGTGTGTGTGTGTGTGTGTGTTCGTCTGGCTGTGTGTGTGTGTGTGTGTGTGTGTCTATCTGGGTATGTAGCCTCCAAACCAGGAAACCATAAATTACAACAAGCCGACCTGCAAAACCATCTTGCATTACAACTTTCAATATTTATTTATTGAAACATCAAATAGAATTATATACCAGAGCAAAAAGTGTGAGAAAAAGGATACAGTTTTATATTCTAATATAATTACGGAAAATGTGTTCAATTAAAGACTAAGGGGTGCCCGTGGTTTTCAGGAATATTTTCACTCCAGAAATATGAGATGTAAATTGAAATATTATTGAACTGGGACCAAGTGCTTTAAATCACTCTGCATCCTTGCCAGGCCTAGCAGCAAATAAAACCACGACTAGAAAGTAGTGTGTATTTAACATTTAAACAACTTCGCTTTAACTCTATCCACACGGGCACATTGGAAGCAAACCAGCAGTTTGTGGAACAATTTGCGGAACTGTGCAAACATAAATAGGGAAGTGACATTCGATAAAAATTTGCAGCGCATGTTACAACATTATCAAATTATTTATGAACGCTCAGAAAGAATACTTCCTGCAATGGCGAGCGGGGCTGTGTTTGTCTCCAAATTACAACGAGAGAGAGAGAGAAACCGAGAGACAGATGGAGAGATTGTGAGAGAAAGAGAGAGAAACAATAAAAAAAGACAGAGCGAGAGAGAAAGAAAGAAAGAGAACAGTAACATCTGGTAAATCGATAACTCGAAGCAGACAAACAGACTCATAACCAACCGGAACAGAAAGCTGGACCTGGTCATAGTCAACCAGAGTTGGCCAATAAACATGTCAATATTTCAAAGCCATGAGTCATTCTCAAATTGGCTCTTCAGATACAGGCAGAAAGCAGGTGATGTCACAATTGCCAGGGAACCCTAAAAGGACGTTATCTTGTCTCTTTTTTACACTCTACGACGTTTCGACTTGCATACAACTGCATTGGCTAACACTTTGACCAAGGTTGTCTGTGCTGCTATTGGCCCTTTCTGTCACTACACTTGATATGTGACCCTGCACACAGTAAAAATAGCAGAGCTGTATGTACAGGGTATGCACGTCTTTCGATGACTCCACTTTGACACAAAATGGAGGTGAGTGTGGTCTGGACAGGGCACTAATGCTTCCCGTCACCCTGGGTTTTGGAGGGGCACTGCCCATTGGCACTGTCAGCACCAACCAGGCCACTCACGTCCAATATCCACACTACTTTACAATGTCTTCAGAGAGCGAAAGAGAAAGAGAGAGAGTGTGTGTGTGGAGAGTCAGAGGGAGAGAGAGAGGGAGGGAGAGAGGGTGTGTGTGTGGAGAGAGTCAGAGGGAGAGGGAGAGAGAGAGGGGGGAGAGACGGAGGGAGGGAAGCAGGTGAGGAGATGGAGGAGAGAGGCAGAAAGAGAGGGAGAGAGGTGAAAAGACAGGACGAGAGGAAGTGGGCAGAAAAAACGAAAATGTGTGCGCGTAACTGAGAGAAGGAACGAAGCAATAAAAGTGGGAGAGAGAGAGGAACTAGAGGAGGGCCAGCGGCTGGCAACAGGTGGGGAGGGGGTTTGAAACTGGACTCGGAGTGTAACTGCAAATGAAGATTCGGGGCAGATGTTTCCAATAACCACGGTCAGTCTTGCTCCAGACTCCGGTCCCGCTCTATCAAACCCTTGTGCTGTGAAATGCAAATTCATTTTATGGGGCTCAGATTCACGGCACAACGTACCTTTTCAGATATGACTTCCAAATGCAAAACTCCTGCTGAATCTCAGCATGAAAAAGGCTCTGCACCCTTTCATAACATGAGGGATTAGAAAGAAGGGGGGAGAGAGGGAAGCAGAGGGGTAATCGAGAGAGACAGAGGTGGGGAGTGCAAGACTAAGAGACCGAGGAGGGAGGGAGAGAGAAAGGTAGACAGAGAAACAGACAGACGGAGCGACCATCAGACCGACAGTTAGACAGACAGAGGCGTGTGTGTCTGGTCTGGTCTGTGGGTTAGCGTTAGCAGATAAAGCTGAACTGGGCTGAGATTGGAACCAGATGAGTGTGAGGAGGTAATGGCCTCCCATGTTTGGTAACACTCTGGGGCTGGAGGGGATCACAGAGAGAGAAAAGAGCCCACCTCCTCCCTGGCTCTGTTTGGATATGGTTTCCCCCTAAACCTTCTGATGAGGGGCGCTTGGGGTTGAAATAAGCCCAGGGATTAAAACAACGAACAGGCGCTTCTACACACACACACACACACACACACACACACACACACACACACACACACACACACACACACACACACACACACACACACACACACATATACAGACACACACACACAAAGACCCCTATCCTACTAATGAACTTGAGTCCAAACTTAACATTTACATTGGGACAATAAGGTAAATCACACATTGATGTCAATGGGGAAAATTGGCCAAATAAATCAAGTTAGTGTACATGTGTGGGATGGATAGCACTTTAGGGTTGGTGCTGGTGGCTGGGTTTAGTGTGTGTGTATAGAAGAGTCTAGTGTGTGTGTGTGAGTGTGTGTGTGTGTGTGTGTAGAAGAGTCTAGTGAGTTAGGGAGGGAGGTGGGCGCGTGCTGGGCCGTCTGTCCTATAGGATTATGTCTGGCAGTAAAAGGTGGCGCAATGTGAGGGGACGTGCGTTACTGTTAAACGAGGATTAGGGGAATATCTGGGTATTCTCATGGCTGCCGGGGGCTGTAGACCGACGGAAGAGGGCTGTAGACCGACGGGAGGGGGCTGTAGACCGAGGGGGACGGGGATGTAGACCGACGAGAGGGAGGGGGCTGTAGACCGACGAGAGGGAGGGGGCTGTAGACCAACGGGGACAGGGGCTGTAAACCGATGGGAGGGGGCTGTAGACCGGCGGGAGGGCGGGTGGCTGTAGACCGATGGGCGGGGGCTGTAAACCGACGGGAGGGGGCTGTAGACCGACGGGGACGGTGGCTGTAGACCGACGGGGACGGGGGCTGTAGACCGACGGGAGGGCGGGTGGCTGTAGACTGATGGGAGGGGGCTGTAGACCGACGGGAGAGGGCTGTAGATTGACGGGAGGGGGCTGTAGACTGACGGGAGGGGGCTGTAGATTGACGGGAGAGGGCTGTAGATTGACGGGAGAGGGCTGTAGACCGACGGGAGGGGCCTGTAGACTGACGGGAGGGGGCTGTAGATTGACCGAGGGCTGGGACGGGAGGGGCTGTAGACCGACGGGAGGGGGGGGGCTGTAGACCGACGGGAGGGGGCTGTAGACGGGGACGGGGGCTGTAGACTGACGGGAGGGTGGGGGCTGTAGACCAACGGAGGGCGGGGGCTGTAGACCAACTGAAGGGGGCTGTAGACCGACGGGGAAGGGGCTGTAGACCGACGGGGGGGGGGCTGTAGACCGACGGGGACGGGGGCTGTAGACCGACGGGAGGGCGGGGGCTGTAGACCCGGGGACGGGGGCTGTAGACCGACGGGAGGAGGGCGGGGGCTGTAGACCGACGGGAGGGGGCTGTAGACCGACGGGGGCTGTAGACTGACGGGAGGGTGGGGGCTGTAGACCGACGGGAGGGGGCTGTAGACTGACGGGGACGGGGGCTGTAGACCGACGGGAGGGGGCTGTAGACTGACGGGGACAGGGGCTGTAGACCGACGGGTGGGCAGGGGACTGTAGACCGACGGGAGGGGGCTGTAGACCGACGGGAGGGGGCTGTAGACCGACGGGAGGGGGCTGTAGACAAACGGGAGGGGGCTGTAGACCGATGGGAGGGGGCTGTAGACCGATGGGAGGGGGCTGTAGACCGACGGGGACGGGGGCTGTAGACCGATGGGAGGGCGGGGGCTGTAGACCGACGGGAGGGGGCTGTAGCCCGACGGGGACGGGGGCTGTAGACCGACGGGAGGGGGCTGTAGACAAACGGGAGGGGGCTGTAGACCGATGGGGGGCTGTAGACCGACGGGGACGGGGGCTGTAGACCGAAGGGGACGGGGGCTGTAGACTGATGGGAGGGCGGGGGCTGTAGACCGACGGGAGGGGGCTGTAGCCCGACGGGGACGGGGGCTGTAGACCGACGGGGACGTGGGCTGTAGACCGACGGGAGGGCGGGGGCTGTAGACCGACGGGAGGGCGGGGGCTGTAGACCGACGGGAGGGCGGTTGGCTGTAGACTGATGGGAGGGGGCTGTAGACTGACGGGAGAGGGCTGTAGACCGACGGGAGGGGGCTGTAGACCGACGGGAGGGCGGGGGACTGTAGACTGACGGGAGGGGCCTGTAGACCAACGGGAGGGGGCTGTAGACCGACGGGGACGGGGCTGTAGACCAACGGGGACGGGGGCTGAGACCCACGGGAGGGCGGGGGCTGTAGACTGACGGGGGGGGCTGTAGACTGACGGGGTTGGCTGTAGACTGACGGGAGGGGGGCTGTAGACTGACGGGGGGGCCTGTAGACCGACGGGAGGGCGGGTGGCTGTAGACTGATGGGAGGGGGCTGTAGACCGACGGGGAGGGGGCTGTAGACCGACGGGGACCGGGCTGTAGACCGACGGGGACCGGGCTTTAGACCGACGGGGACCGGGGCTGTAGACCGACGGGAGGGGGCTGTAGACCGATGGGGACCGGGGCTGTAGACCGACGGGAGGGGGCTGTAGACCGACGGGGACCGGGGCTGTAGACCGACAGGGACCGGGGCTGTAGACCGACGGGGACCGGGGCTGTAGACCGACGGGGACGGGGGCTGTAGACAGATGGGAGGGTGGGTGGCTGTAGACTGACGGGAGAGGGCTGTAGACTGACGGGGGGGGGCTGTAGGCCGACGGGAGAGGGCTGTAGACTGACGGGAGGGGGCTGTAGACTGACGGGAGGGGCTGTAGACCGTAGGGAGGGGGCTGTAGGCTGACGGGAGAGGGCTGTAGACTGACGGGAGGGGGCTGTAGACTGACGGGAGGGGGCTGTAGACCGTAGGGAGGGGTCTGTAGACCGATGGGGACGGGGGCTGTAGACTGACGGGACGTGGAGGGGAATACGTGTGTGTTACAAAGGCAGCGGGGTGATAAAGTGACTTTGGCTGAGTGTCGGGCCGCACAGGAGGACAGGAGGAAAATGCCTATTTTACTGTTGTGGAAACCATTGTTTCATTTCCACCTCGGTACTTTCTTTTTTTTTCTCCATCTTCGAAAATATCTCAGCGTCTGGCCGCGGTTCAAGAAGGGTGAAAACAATACAGCCATTGAGCTCCAGAGCACCTCCAGCTTGACTCGCGCTAAGCACTAGTTTTAGCGCCTTTCCAAGCTCTCTCTCTCTCTCTCTCTCTCTCTCTCTCTCTTCCTCTTCCTCTTCTCTCTCTCTCCCTGTTGTTAGACTGTATATCTTTGGGTCCTTGTGGCTGAGCGATGGTTTCCAGTGGCCAGGCTGAGGTATGTTTATGGCTGTCCCTGCCCTGAGTCCCAGCCACGGCCTTAACCTTCACCCTCCCAATGACTCTTGTGGGCCCTGACAGGGAGATAATGGGGGCTGGAGACCCCTACCGCCAGCTGCCCCCCTCCACCCACAGGCTTTTAATTAAAGTCTGCCGCTCATCTCATCTGGGTGGTGTGCGTGTGTGAAAGTATGAGGGTGTGTGTGTGTGTGTGTGTGTGTGTGTGTGTGTGTATGCGTGTGTGTGTCAGGTAACCCGGGGCCATTTGTTCTGTGTTAATCACAATATTGAGAGTGTGTTTCAGCTCACACTGCAGTGATGGGTATCAATCTACCTTAATGAGAAGAGGGATCTATGGCTTGATGTATGGATGTGGTGGAGGACCCCTCTTCCCTCCCTCCTATCAGAGCAAGGACGCTAATGTTTAAGCAGGGTGCATTAGGATGGCTGCACTGAGGCAAAGGGCCCCAAGGTGGAGCTGCGTGAGGAGACTCACCGCCTATCTTCTGCCCCTCTACCCTGCTATGATCAATTAATCATTCATTAAAATATAGCATATTAATTTAACAACACTAGTTAATAATCAAGTGCTTATATGACAACACCATCAACCTTCAACCATTCAGATCTCGTCTCATATCAGAAACAGTCTCAGATGTCAGGTTCCAAAGAGACAAGGAAGAGAGGGAGGAGAAGGACGAGAAGCTGTTGACAGGATTCTGCCCCTTCTGTCAGACAAAAGAGACGTTGGGGCAGGAGCTTTTTAGAGACCACCGTCATCATCAACCCCACTAGAGAGACGGAGAAGAGAGAGGGAGGGCAGACGGGCAGACGGGCAGACGGACAGACACACAGACGAACAGAAACACCAGGTGATTGAGTACTTTTCCCACCACAATGAAAAAAGGTGGCACGTTTCCCTGTTCCCCACTTCCACCTGTTCTGTGTGTGTATGTGTGTGTGTGTGTGTGTGTGTGTATGTGTGTGTGTGTGTGTGTGTGTGTGTGTGTGTGTGTGTGTGTGTGTGTGTGTGTGTGTGTGTGTTTGGTGCTGCTGACCTATTGGTCCATCTGACCACCAGGGGCACTGTAGCACAACCAAACCTCCCCACCACCCAGTGATCGGATCACTGCCAACTATCATCACATTTCTTCATTGATTTTAGTTAACAAAATCCAACCTTCTTGGATCTGCCGTTCTTGGATCTGTGTCTGAGATTCCTTATATAGTGCCCTACCTTTGTCCAGCTCCTCATGGGCACTATATAGAGAATAGGGTGCCAATTCAGACACTGCCAGGGAAACAACAGCAGTGACTTTTCAAAGTAACCAACGATTAATAGCAAGTCTATTCTAAAGGGTTGCCTTTCCCTAATGGCCTGGGAGAGCAGTGTACGGCTCCCCACAGGCCTCTTCAATGGTCCAGCATAATTCAGTCATTTAGAGAAACACTCTCAGGACTGCTTTCCACTGGGAACACAATCACACATAATTACCCAATCAGCATACTGAAACAGAACCAACTCACAACAAGACCCTTGAAAGGCACAAAGTCATGAAAGGGACTTGAAAGCGTGAATTTGTGGAGCAATATGGAGGAACTGTCCATGGCAGAGGAATTCAGGTACCTGAGACATGTGCACATGCGCAGGCACACACACACCTGTTGGATCGGTACACGCTGGAAGATGGTTGCTGGGTGTTGGTTGGCTGACCAGAGATGGGAGGGGACACATCTGGACAGACATTTTCGGAGGTCGACATTGTGTGAAATGTTTCCATGAAATGACGTGTGGAGTCATTTAAAGTAAGGAATAATAATATGTGACGTGTCCCTTACATCTCAGGCATATAATTAGGTGTGGATGGTACAACGGTCCCTGTCTGTCTCATTGAAAGGAAAGGGCCCACTAACTGAACACACTGACCTGGTATCAAATAATTGCAATGAATGTCACTCACCTATTGAAGATCAAGGACACATGGGGGGAAAATAAAAAGTGGAACGTCAGTTACATGATCCTAAAATGAGTGGACAAAACATTATGAACACCTGCTCTTTCCATGACACAGACTGACCAAGTGGATCCAAGTGAAAGCTATGATCCCTTATTGATGTCACATGTTTTCTGGCTCTCACAGACCTGTAACTTCTTCTTTAAGAGGCCCCTCTGTCCTCCATTCGTTACCTGTATTAATGGCACCTGTTTGAACTTGTTATCAGTATAAAAGACACCTGTCCACAACCTCAAACAGTCACACTCCAAACTCCACTATGGCCAAGGCCAAAGAGCAGTCAAAGGACACCAGAAACAAAATTGTAGACCTGCACCAGGCTGGGAAGACTGAATCTGGGAGAACTTGCACAATTGGTGGCTGACTAAATACTTTTTTGCCCCACTGTATATATATGTAGGAGTGTGCGTGTGTGTGTTTGAGAGTTATTTTAATTACTCCTCCGCAAACAACAGTCTTTAGCTGGCTGTTTCACCGCAATCCCCCTAACAGAGCTAACAGTGCTAACAGAGCTAACAGCGCCTGTCCTGCCTGAGGGAGTGTTTAGGACACACACACACCTATGTATTACCCAGCATGCACAATTAATCAGGCTCCTCTAATTTGGGCCTTGGCGTGCATATATGTAAATGAAAGGCAAACAAAAGGCCTCGATGTTGGAGTGTGTGTGTGTGTGTGTGTGTGTGTACAAGAAAGGGTCCGTGCGGAGCCCTTAGCCATGAGACGCTAATTAAAAAGCCATATCAGTGGGATGACTTATTAGTGACGCCGACGGCCTGCAGTTAGCCGCGCAGCGACACCGCGGCCAACGCTAGTTAGCCTCGGGGAAGAGATTGATGGCTTTCCTAGCGCTAGCACTGCAGCCAGGTTAGCACCGCTGGGTAGTTAGCTAGTCCGCGTGGACACATTTAGCCCTAGCCAAATTAGCTTAGAGCCATTATACCTGCCGCTGTTAGCCATTAGCCTAGCCATTAGCCTAGTGCAGGAGTGGTGCCTCAGAGCCCAATAGAAGGTTACAGAGAACATGGCAATTAGGCCATAATAGGGTAAACAATAACTTTGGTGATCGATGGAGCAAAAAGAGGTGAATTCTCTTTGGAAAAAGATCACCGGCGTCATAATGAAAGACACCAGAAAGAGAGAGACAGAGTGAGAGAGATGAGAGAGAAAGTGTTCCATTGATCTTTCTCCGTGTGGTCGAGGGTTTTGAAAGCCATCTCCACCTTCTCATACACCCATTCAGTGCGTCTCCACATGTCATGTCATACATACTCAGGGGCCTTGATTCTCTCTCTGTGTGGGACGCCTCTCTGCAAGTGTCTGTTTCACACCGTGAAGTGCACACGTTCCTGCTCTGGGAGATTCAATTCATCAGGAGACATGGAGCTGTACTCCCCCCACCTCCTGCCCTCCCCTCCCGCTGCTCTTTACAATACACACACATCATTGACATCATCTCCTAACATTTACTTAATAATTTAACACCGCGCCGCCCGTCAATACCATTTCCATAGAGGAGCTTGAGGACGAGAGAGAGGGGGAACACAAAGAAACAGAGAGAGAGAGAGAGGGGGAGGGAAAACAAGCGAGTTATGAGGATCGATGGTGCAAAAAAATGGGTTTATCGAGTGCCACACCGTGTCATATTTCCCGCAGACACAGATAAGAGAGTGGAGAGAGAGAAAGCGCTCGCCCTCTGCCGTGTAAGGTAGCGGAGAGGGAAAAAATTAATGAGATTATTGATGTTACACGTCAAAAATAATTGCTCAGATTTCAGGGGTGGGACAGGGGCACGCTGATGGGTTCGGTGATCCGTGGAAAGCTTCATTTGCCGGTAAAGGCCAACGAGTCGGAGCCGGGGCCTCGGGAGGGGACTTTGGATTGTGACCCCAGCAGTGTGGGGGGACGACATGCTTAGACATGTGTGTGTGTGTGTGTGTGTGTGTGTGTGTGTGTGTGTGTGGCATGGGGTGGCATGCTTGTGCTTCACACGCATACACAAACAATGTACAGTGCCTTCAGAAAGTATTCTCACCCCTTGACTCCTTCCACATGTTGTTGTGTTACAGCCTGAATTCAAAATGGCAAAAATATTTTATAATCTTTTTGGGGGGCTGCACACAATACCCCATAATGACAAAGTGAAAACTTTAATCTGGAAATTTGGAATAAGGGGTATGATTACTTTCAGAAGGCACTGTATATACACACACACACAATGTACATGCACGTACACACACATACACACACAGAATGTATACACACACACTTGATTTTATAACAGCAGAAAAAGCAGACTGTTGCGGATTGAAAGGGGATGGGACTGTCCTGTTGGATGTGGATGCCTTGCCCCGTGTGTTCTGTATACTTAACCTTGGACCCCAGGCTCTAGAAACACACACCTCTCCAATACAATTCACTTATAGAGAGACCTGTGTCTCCTTGATTCTATTCCCCAGGGTGAGCCCATAATCAGAGCGAGGGCAAAGATAACTGGGACACACAACTGTACATAGAGAGGGTTTCAAAGGGTTAATTGTGTGTACTGTGAATACTGTATATAATGTGTGTGTGTATACATATATGTGTATATGTGTGAATACCTGTGTGTGTGTGCGTGTGTGTGTGTGCTTGTGCGTGTGTATATGTATGCTTCCATGTGTGTGTGTGTGTGTGTGTGTGTGTGTGTGTGTGGTGGAGAATGTAATAATGTATGTGTGTGTGTGGTGGAGAATGTAATAATGTATGTGCGTGCCTGCTTCTTCACAAAGACACATTCAGAGGCCCAGAGACTTGAGACCGGCTCGGCTTCAAGATGGAGCCCAAAATCTCATCTCGTTCACAAAGCAAACATTCCAACTTTTCAACGCTCCTCCGCACGTTCCACTAATTCTGCTCACTTCCAGCATCATCACACAGAAATACAGTGTACCTTAGCTTAGCTTAAACATGGTAGGAATCTTTCTTAGTTACCCTAAAAGCATTTAACCAAAATGTGTTTCACCTTAGCACAAGATGCGCACTATCATTTAATTTCTCACAAATGTGTGTGTGTGTTTCTGTGCATTTGTGTATCTACATCTGTATGTGTGTGCATGTGTGTGTGTGCATGTGTGTATCTGTATGCTTCTCTGTGTGTGTGTGTGTGTGTGTGTGTGTGTGTGTGTGTGTGTGTGGCTCCCAGGACAGCGCTTCCTGTCCAGATCATCTGACACGTGGTGAAGGGGGCCGAAGAGCAATTGGATCTCAGGGGTGGGCACTGGCCCCCTGCCGCGCCTCTCATAGTTCCAAGCTGACCGTTTTACGGTTGAATCTGTAAAACTATTCCGCTCGGTTTTTAAAAAACGCTATCGTCAAAGTTTCTCAGAGAGAGGTTGAGAAGGAGGGCGAGAGAGGGCCAGAAAGTTGGACAGAAGGGGCGGCCATCTTTGAGAACAAGGTAGAACATATCTCTATTTTGGAACCCTCTCGTTGCTCATTCCCTCACTCCCCCCCTGTCTCTCTCTCGTTCTGTCACTCACATTGAAGCAGTATGCACGCTTGGTCTGAGTCTATTGGAGAGTTAAGAGGAAGTCTGCCATTCATATCCCTCCTTTAATTCCCAGACAGATGGGCAAAGCTCAAAGCTCGCAAATTCAGACCGCCACTCTTTCCCTTTTTCCCCTCTCGCTCTTAAATGATTTCTGTCTCTTTCGTGTTCTCTCCATCGCTCCCAATCCCCCCTCCAGTTCTCCCTTCGTCCCACTTTCATCCATCCACCTTCCCTCATTGTTTCCCTTGCTTTCTTTCTCCCTCTGTCGTTATTCTACCGCTAACCTTCTCTTTTACACCAGCTTTACCGCTGTGCGCCCCCTTATCAGATGTGGCGGTGGTTTGGAGTTTCAGCCGCCCTCCTCCCTCCTCTCCTGCGGGTTATTCATCCCTCCATTCATCCCTTCTTCCTGTGCGCTGAAAGTCAAGCTTCCCTTTACAAAACCCCCTGGTCTTATCTGAGCCACCCTATGACCCCTGGTCGCGGTGGCAGCCACCGAGGAGAGCAGGTTGACATTTATTTTCACGAGTCTTGTCCTGGAGGCAGAACTGAGCGATTTCCCCTTAGATAGGCCAGCTGCAAAGTCAAAATTGTCTATATTGTAAAAAATAATGAAAATAAAAATGTGCTTTTTGGTCTTAATTTAAGGCTAGGGTTAGCATTTACATTACATTTGAGTCATGGGGGTGTGGTGCAGTGTGCGCTTGTGTGCTGACAGTGCTAGAGTGTGTGTCTGTGTGTACAGTAGACAGTATTTACAGTGTGCCTACAGTGTATGCGTGTGTGTCTGTCAAATCTAATTGTATTCATCACACGCTTCGTAAACAGGTTTACGAAGCGTACAGTGAAATGGTTCGTACAGGGACATGCTTTGTACAGGGACATGCTTCTTTACAGGGACATGCTTCTTTACAGGGACATGCTTCTTTACAGGGACATGCTTCGTTCAGGGACATGCTTCTTTACAGGGACATGCTTCTTTACAGGGACATGCTTCGTACAGTGAAATGCTTCGTTCAGGGACATGCTTCTTTACAGGGACATGTTTCGTACAGTGAAATGCTTCATACAGGGACATGCTTCTTTACAGGGACATGCTTCTTTACAGGGACATGCTTCGTACAGTGAAATGCTTCGTTCAAGGACATGCTTCTTTACAGGGACATGCTTCGTACAGGGACATGCTTCGTAC